>NC_090025.1:193808136-194144074 GCF_037176765.1 Anolis sagrei | reverse complement strand
GCAGGGTTCCGTCCTGGGCCCGGTCCTGTTCAATATCTTTATTAATGATGAAGGGCTAGAAGTCAGGATCATCAAGTTTGCAGACGACACCAAATTGGGAGGGAGAGCCAATACTCCAGAGGACAGGAGCAGCATTCAAAACGATCTTGACAGATTAGAGAGATGATGGGCCAAAACTAACAAAATGAAGTTCAACAGGGACAAATGCAAGATACTCCACTTAGGCAGAAAAAACGAAATGCAAAGATACAGAATGGGGGACGATCTGGGAGTCCTCATGGACAGCAAGTTAAACATGAGCCAACAATGTGATGTGGTGGCAAAAAAAGCCAATGGGATTTTGGCCTGCATCAATAGGGGCCTAGTGTCTAGATCTAGGAAAGTCATACTCCCCATGCTCCATTCTGCCTTGGTTAGACCACACCTGGAATATTGTGTCCAATTCTGGGTGCCACAATTGAAGAGAGATATTGACAAGCTGGAATGTGTCCAGAGGAGCGCGACTAAAATGATCAAGGGTCCGGAGAACAAGCCCTATGAGGAGTGGCTTAAGGATCTGGGCACGTTTAGCTTGAAGAAGAGAAGGCTGAGTGGAGACATGATAGTCATGTATAAATATGTGAGAGGAAACCACAGGCAGGAGGAAGGAACAAGCTTGTTTTCTGCTTATATGGAGACTAGGATGAGGAACAATGGCTTCAAACTACAAGAAAGGAGATTCCATCTGAACATGAGGAAGAACTTCCTGACTGTGAGATCCATTCAGCAGTGGAACTCTCTGCCCCGGGGTGTGGTGGAGGCTCCTTCTTTGGAAGCTTTTAAACAGAGGCTGGATGGCCATCTGTCAGGGGTGCTTTGAATGCAATATTCCTGCTTCTTGGCAGAATGGGGTTGGACTGGATGGCCCAGGAGGTCTCTTCCAACTCTATGATTGTATGATTGTATAATTCTAGGAGTGGACTGGATTCTGCTAGATGACATGTGTTTGAGGGAAAGGAAGGAAAGAAAGAAAGAATGAGAAAAAGAAGGGAAAATAAGGAAGGGAGGGGGAAAAAGAAAAAAGGACAGAAGGAAGAGGAAGGAAAAAGTTATGAGGGGGAAAGAGAAACAAGGGAAAGGAGAAGAAATGAGGACAAATCCGCAGACCCTGGCCTTCAAGCTGATTTGAGGTACAGCAGGGAGTTCCACAGTTCCTGGGAACCTGGACTTGGAGAAGACAAAGGGACTGTGGCTCCAGCAGCAGCTCTACTAACAGAGACCTTTTTTCTTTCCTTACTGAACTGAGCTCACCTTGTCATTGTAACAATCCCCCAAATAAAAGTATCCTTTGTTTGTAACTTTTCCCTCTACGGAATGATACTTTGTGTCTTTTACTGTCTCTAACTCACTATTCTTATGAATCTTTCCTTTTCCACGGAGCTCCACCGGCCCACCCGGGAAGCTCCAGCAGCGCCCCGGGAGGCCGAAATTACGTTCCTTTGAACCGCGGATACGGAGACCCACCAGGCCCCCGTATCTGCTGGTTTTAACCTACAAAACCCTATACGGTTCCGGCCCAGTTTACCTGTCTGAATGTATTCTCCCCTATGAACCATCAAGACAATTAAGATCTTCTGGTGGGGCCCTGCTCTCAATCCCACCACTTTCGCAATCGTGTCTGGCGGGAACAAGAGACAGGGCCTTTTCTGTGGTGGCCCCTCAGCTATGGAACTCTCTCCTGATTGAGATCAGATCTGCCTCCTCCCTCCTGTCCTTCAATAAGCTGGTGAAATCCTGGCTATGGAAGGAAGCATTCCCAGAGTAATGGTTGAAACCGGCTACAGAACAAAGTTATTGACCACATATACGGACTGAGTTGGACATGATTGTATCTTGGCGATTTGGCTTATTTGTAATTTTAATCGATATGTATTTTAACTCATTATATGGTGTTTTTAGATTGTACAATTAGCATTGAATCCTTGCTGTAAGCCGGTCTGAGTTCCACTACGGAGGTTGAGAAGATCGGGATATAAACGTTTTAAATAAATCATAATAAAAATAAATCAACCAATCAGCTCCGAACCAGTGCCATCTTTTTCCTAGACTAATTCTAAGACTGACTGCTATCTGTAGACAGTCCACGTGTTGTGAGTCAGCATTCTGACACCACACCTACTACTAGTAGTAGGAGAAGAAGAAGGAGTGATGCAGAAACAGAGGACACCACGTTTCGCAGGTATATAGCAGAGTTGGGAGGACAATAGCTTTATAAACAAGTACCTTGGTATCCCTACGGATATCCTGGTCCTCAAACACTCTCTGCTTCATTCAGAAGAATGCTGCACTCGCAGAGCTCAGGTGGTGTTGTATTTCAGTGTCAATGTTGACTTTGGTGGAGAGGTGGCTGCCAAGGGAGTGGAAATGGTCAATATTTTCTAATGTTACACCATTAAGCTGTATCTCTGGCATTGGAGAGGGATTGGCTGGTGACTATTGGAAGAGCACTTTGGTTTTCTCGATGTTCAATGAGAGGCCAAGCTTGTTGTTGTTGTTGTTGTTGTTGTTGTTCTACATGGATTAAACAAAGGACCATACAAATGCATATATTAAAAACACAGGGGGGTTGGACCGTATGGCCTTTGTGGTCTTTCCAAATGTATAATTCTAAAACAAAGAATAAAACACCAAAGTGAATCAAGGAGTGGCGGGCTCTGGTTTTGGGTTCACGTTGCAGAGGATCTGGGAAGCAGATGTACCTTTTGCAGGAAAAAGCCAAACAAAACCCTACACACACCTTGGCAGGCCAGCAGCTCTTTTACAGTAAGGCCTACCGAAGGGGAATGGGGGTTTCGAGAGGAAAATATGTCAAGCCGCACCTCTCCGGGACTCGCACTCGAGTCCAAAGCAAACAAAGAGCCCTGTTTCCAGATGGAGCTGGTTATGGAGAAAGGAAAAGAGACGCGTCGCCTCTCGCCTTCAGGAAGAGGCCATAGGGAAAGGTGAAGCGTTTGGGTCTGGAAGCAATTACAGGCAGAGTTTCTAAAAGACCCCTCCCCGTCTTTCATGCAAGGATCAAATCCTAGCCCCTGTGCAAGTTTTTCTGGTTGAGCAACTGCTGTCGAACTGGATGAGAAAAGAATGCTTTCCAGGAAAGAATGACATCTCGGGGTGACAGCTCCTATCACGCCCCCAGCCAACGTAGCTTATGGATCAGAGACACCTTACTTACTTTGAGGCTCAAGGTTTCATGGAGTTGGAGAGACTCCAAGTGCCATCTAGTCCAGCCCCCTTCTGCCAGGCAGGGAGGCACAATCTGATCCCTCCTGATAGATGGCCATCCAGCTTCTGCTTTAAAATCTCCAGAGAAGACTCCATGATGGTGTTCTAGAGAACAAACTAGCACCTTCCTCAGTGTGACATCCTTTCAAATGTTTAAATCTATATAAATAAAAATATAATGTTCATTTGTGGGATTAGCAGAACTAAAAAAACCACTGGACAAATTGACACCAAATTTGGACACAAGACACCTAACAACCCAATGTATGTCCACTTAAAAATTGATTTTGTCATTTGGGAGTTGTAGTTGCTGGGATTTATAGTTCACTTACAATCAAAGAACATTCTGAACCCCACGAATGATGGAATTGAACCAAACTTGGTACACAGTTCTCCCATGACCAACAGAAAATACTGGAAGAGTTTGGTGGGCAGTGTCCTTTGTTTTTGGAGTTGTAGTTCACCTACATCCAGAGATCATGGTGGACACAAACAATGATGGATCTGCACCAAACTCTATACAAATAATATGCCCAAATGTGAACACTGGTGGAGTTTGGGGAAAATAGAATCTTGACATTTGAGAGTTGTAGTTGCAGGGATTTATAGTTCACCTTCAATCACAGAGCATTCTGAACCCCACCAACGATAGAATTGGGCCAAACCTCCCACACAGAACCCCCCCCCCCCCCATGTGGGCCACAGCAATGTGTGGCAGGGGACGGTTAGTCTATATAAATAAAAATGTAATGTTCGTTTGTAGGATTAATAGAACTCAAAAAACGCTGGACGAATTGACACCAAATTTGGATACAACACACCTAACAGTCCAACAAGTGTCCATAACTCATAAAGACACACACACAAATCCCCAGTGGAACAGACTTAAAAAACCCAAAAATACACCATATATACATACACACATACACTCATATACATATGCACATGCACACATTCATACACACACATGTATATATATGCACAAACACACACAAATACATGCATATACACTTACATACACATACATATATACATATACACAATCACACACATATACATAGCCACTAGGCTTGGGCAATCCATGGTTCTAAATGGTTTTAAAGTACTTACAAAACTAAAGTTCTGGTGGTGAAAATTTCAGAACTCTAACAAAACTTTCAAAATTTAATTATTATTTCATTATTGGTGATTTTAATGACAGAACCAATTAGGAACTGCCATTTATTATGAAATTTTGAAAAAACCTGCTTTTTTTCTGACCATAGGAGCTCAGGGTTAGGGTAAGGGATTCCAGAATTCTTTTTACCTTTTGGAGGAAGGGAAAACTCATCTCTATGCTTTACCAATTGCCTGTTTGTAACTTTGATGAACTGTGCCAAGTCTGCAAGGACTTTGTATAAATAAATATCCTTTTTTGATGTTTAAAACCAGTAATAGCCTCAGTTGCTGAGTATCTCAAGCTTCTCAAGAAAGACACCCGCAGTTCGCTCAGACATAGAGAGAAGAATGTCGCAGTTTTATTTTTTATAGCGTCTGGGTGGACGGCACATGACCTCTCGGTCAGTAGTGATTTTAATGCAGCTGACTCCCAAGCAGCTGCGCCACAACCCAGTGAATAGATACAGTCGATCAATAGGTACAGCTTCTGCAGAAAGATAACAGCGCTCCATGCAGTCATGCTGGCCACATGACATTGGAGGTGTCTGTGGATAATGCCGGCTCTTTGGCTTAGAAATGGAGATGAGCACCACCCTCCAGAGTCGGACACAACTAGACTTCATGTCAAGGGGAAACCTTTACCTTTACCTTTACCTTAACTCCAGTCATATATATATGTGTGTGTGTGTGTGTGTATATGTGTGTGTGTTTTGGATAGCATAAAGAAGGGTAAAACTTGATTCACCAGGATGGCAGAAAGAGCCCCTTTGCATTATTCCCTTATTTAGAACGAGACAAGGAGCAGACATACATGGCAAGATGCACAATGTACAATGCAGATGGATGGTGCAGCCATGGTGTCAGTACTTGGGAGTCGAATTCTACTTTGCAAGCATAATACAGGATCCAGCCCAAACTGTGAGTCCTTCACCGTTTGGAAGATTTCCCTCCTCTCCTGACCCACCTTGTTGTCTTTGGCCCGGAGTCTGGAATGAAGCCACTGACTAGCAATGATTCAGAGTCTTCCCTTTGGAGCCAACGTCAACACTGGCTCCAAGCAGCAGTCTGCAAGGCACAGCAGGAGGGATTGTGTGGCTGCAAAAGGAGGCTCTCTCAAGCGGAGGCCACATCTGGAACTGAGCTTCACCACAGCACAAGCCTTGATGCAAAGAGCAGAAGGGCTGGAAGCAAATCGAGGAAGCCTAAGCATCAAGCAAAGCCAGAACTTGGAATGAATGAGGTTTTGAGCTTTGCTTTATTTTAGGCAAAGTCGGAGGAACCCGGGGATTTGGGGCAGTCTGGACAGCTGGGTCAAGTATGTTCATCACAATCCAAAACTAACAAAATGAATTGCAACAGCGAGAAATAGATGGTGCTAGATTGTCAATAAAAAAAATGAAAGGTGCAGATATAGAATGGGAGACACCTGGCTTGGAAACAGTCTATGGCAGTGGTTCTCAACCTTCCTAATGCCGTGACCCCTTAATACAGTTCCTCCTGTTGTGGTGACCCCCAACCATAACATTATTTTCGTTGCTACTTCACAACTGTAGTTTTGCTACAGTTATGAAGCATAATGTAAATATCTAATATGCAGGATGTATTTTCATTCACTGGACCACATTTGGCAAAAATATACTCCTTCCCACCCGCTACTAAGGAGGCTGTCGAAGTCCTGAACCGGTGCTTGGCCGCTGTGACGGTCTGGATGGGGGCGAACAAATTGAAATTGAATCCAGACAAGACAGAGGTGCTCCTGGTCAGTCGTAAGGCCGAACAGGGTATAGGGTTACAGCCTGTGTTAGACGGGGTCGCACTCCCCCTGAAGACACAGGTTCGCAGTTTGGGTGTGATCCTGGACTCATCGCTGAGCCTGGAGCCACAGGTTTCGGCGGTGACCAGGGGAGCATTCGCACAGTTAAGACTCGTGCGCCAACTGCGACCGTACCTTGGGAAGTCTGACTTGGCCACGGTAGTCCACGCTCTGGTTACATCCCGTCTTGATTACTGCAACGCTCTCTACGTGGGGTTGCCTTTGAAGACGGCCCGGAAGCTCCAACTAGTCCAACGGGCGGCAGCCATGGTATTAACTGGGGCTGGGCGCAGGGAGCACACAACTCCTCTGCTGTTCCAGCTCCACTGGCTACCGATTAGCTACCGAGCCCAATTCAAAGTGCTGGTTTTGACCTTTAAAGCCCTAAACGGTTCTGGCCCTACATACCTATCCGAACGTATCTCAGCCTATCAGCCCACCAGGACCCTTAGATCTTCAGGAGATGCCCTTCTCTCTATCCCACCTGCTTCACAGGTGCGGCTTGTGGGAACGAGAGATAGGGCCTTTTCTGTGGTGGCCCCCCGGCTTTGGAATGCCCTCCCTACTGAATTAAGAGCAGCCACCTCGCTAATGGCATTCAGGAAAAAACTAAAAACCTGGATGTTTGGGCAAGTCTTCAATTGATCTTCGACGTGATGTTGTCTGACCATGGATTAGCAATCAAGATAACGAATTGGATGATGATTTTAACTATGAGATGTCCCGATCTGTATTGGTGGCCCAATACTATGTATGTTTTTATATGTATTCCTAATTTTAATTTTATATGCTTAAAGTGAATTGTATATTTTAACATGTTGTAAACCGCAATGAGTCGCCGCACAGGCTGAGATATTAGCGGTATACAAGCATACCAAATAAATAAACAATACACCCAAAATACTGGTGGCATTGGGTGGAGGATTGATTTTGTCATTTGGGAGTTGTAGTTGCTGGGATTTATAGTTCACCTACAATCAAAGAGCATTCTGAACTCCACCAAGGATGGAATTGAACCAAACTTGGCACACAGAATTCCCATGACCAACAGAAAATACTGGAAGGGTTTGATGGGCATTGACCTTGAGTTTTGGAGTTGTAGTTCACCTACATCCCAAGAGCACTGTGGACTCAAACAATAATGGATCTGGACCAAATTTGGCATGACAATCAATATGCCCAAATGTGAACTCTGCTGGAGTTTGGGGAAAATAGACCTTGACACTGGGAGTTGTAGTTACTGGGATTTATAGTTCACCTACAATCAAAGAGCATTCCGAACCCTACCAAGGTTAGAATTGGGCCAAACTTCCCACACAGAACCCCCATAACCAAAAGAAAATACTGTGTCTTTGGCAACCCCTCTGACACCCCCTGGTGTCCCGACCCCCAGGTTGAGAAACACTGGTCTATGGGAAAGGGATCTAAGAGTCTTAGTACACCAAAAAAAAGTTGAGCATGAGTCAATAGTGTGATGCAGCAGCTAAAAAAGCCAATGTGATTCCATAGGAGTATGGTGTTGAGACTGAAGGAAGTCATAGTACTGGACGAATGCCCGGCCGCTGTGGCTGTCTGGATGAGGATGAATGAGCTAAGGATCAATCCTGACAAGACAGAGGTTCTCCTGGGCGATCGTAAGCTGGATGAGGGTATAGGGTGGCAACGTGTGCTTGATGGGGCTGCACTCCCCCTGAAGTCACAGGTCCGCAGTCTGGGTGTCCTCCTAGACCAGTGGTTCTCAACCTGGGGTCCCCAGATGCTTTTGGCCTACAACTCCCAGAAATCCCAGCCAGTTAACAGCTGTTAGGATTTCTGGGAGTTGTAGGCCAAAAACATCTGGGGACCCCAGGTTGAGAACCACTGTCCTAGACTCATAGCTAATGCTTGAAGCCCAGGCGTCAGCAGTGGCTGGGAGTGCCTTTGCACAATTGAAACTCATGCGCCAGCTGCGACCACACCTCATGAAGTCGGATCTGGCCATGGTGGTCCATGCCTCAGTCACCTCCAGATTAGACTACTGCAATGCACTCTACGTGGGGCTGCCCTTGAAGACGGCTAGGAAATTTCAATTGGTACAACCGACGGCAGCCAGGTTGCTAACTGGAGCGACTTACAGGGAGCGGTCTACCCCCCTGTTTAAGGAGCTCCACTGGCTGCCGTTCATTTTCCGGTCCCAATCCAAGGTGCAGGTTCTCACCTACATAGAATCATAGAATCAAAGAGTTGGAAGAGACCTCATGGGCCATCCAGTCCAATCCCCTGCCAAGAAGCAGGAATATTGCATTCAAATCACCCCTGACAGATGGCCATCCAGCCTCTGTTTAAAAGCTTCCAAAGAAGGAGCCTCCACCACACTCTGGGGCAGAGAGTTCCACTGCTGAACGGCTCTCACAATCAGGAAGTTCTTCCTCATGTTCAGATGGAATCTCCTCTCTTGTAGTTTGAAGCCATTGTTCCATTGCGTCCTAGTCTCCAGGGAAGCAGAAAACAAGCTTGCTCCCTCCTCCTCCCTGTGGCTTCCTCTCACATACTTATACATGGCTATCATATCCCCTCTCAGCCTTCTCTTCTTCAGGCTAAGAGGGGATATGATAGCCTTGAACGGTTTGGGACCCGCCTACCTTCGTGACCGCATTTCTGTGTACGAACCCACACAATCTCTTCGATCATCTGGAGAGGCCCTGCTCTCACTCCTGCTCCCTTCGCAGGCGCGATTGGTGGGGATGAGGGAGAGGGCCTTCTCTGTGGTTGAGAACCGCTGCTCTAAGGCTTAGTGTAAATATGAGGTCAATAACTCATGAATCCTAGTTCATTACATGGACAGGTTGCTTCGCACAGTAATAAGCCCACTCGCCCAACAGACCTTGCTCACTCCCTCAAACACTGGGCATAAAAACAGTATGCAGGACCTCACTACCTGAGGATGCTTGCCATAGATGCAGGCGAAACGTCAGGAGAAATGCCTCTAGAACATGGCCCTATAGCCCGAAAAAACCCACAACAACCTAGTGATTCCAGCCATGAAAGCCTTCGACAATACAGTATGCAGGAAATTGAGAGATTCCAGTTTTATTGGAAGGAGCAAAACGTGGGACCCAGCATGCAAAGGGGCCAAAAGATGCCGAATGCGCCTTGCTCTGCTAAAAGGCTATTTCTGCCAACTTGTTGACATTCATGCCATTATGAGAAGTAGCTGTGGAACAACATTTCCAGTCTCAATGCAAGTGCGGTATCTTTTCCCAACCGGAATGCCGGGATAAGAAGAAAAGTGCAAGTTGCCGTACTGTCTCCGTGTGCTTAGAAAAAGCACCGTAAAAATGCAAAGTGCTCTTCGAGGACAGGTTGTCACAAGGGACCCCGCCAGCAAGTCTTTAAATTACTAATTGCTCATAAATAGTATTTACATCCATTACATTGAAGCCAAGTCTTAGGGGAAAGGGAAGGACAGGTGGCCTGAGAGTCAACGTGGACAGAGTCTTGTACATCTAGGCGGTGGTGTCCTTGCTCTTTGGGTGGTCGCTCACTTGTAGGAGACGAATTCAATTAATCGTGGAGGGATGTGGAGCTGGGCCACCTTCTCCAGGCCGCGTTGACCGATGGCTCGTCTCAGGCTGAGTCGGCAGAGCTGGGACAAGCTTAGGGGGGTTTCTGGGAGAAAGAAATAAACAAAGAGGATGAGTGTATAGAGCAGGCATGTCCAAACTTCGGCCCTCCAGGTGTTTTGGACTTCAACTCCCACCATTCCTAACAGCTGGCTTTGGACTTCAACTCCCACCATTCCTAACACACCGGTCAGTGGCGCAGCTAACTGGGAGCTAGCTGCATTAAATCACTACTGACCGAGAGATCATGAGTTCAAAGCCAGCCCAGGTTGGGGTAAGCTTCTGGCTATTAGTCTAGCTTGCTGTCGACCTATGAAAGCCCAGAAGACAGAACATTTAGGTACCGCTTTATGCTGGGAGGATAATTTAACTAATTAACAATGTCATAAAACCTTCCAGCAGAGTGCAGAAGAATGAGGAAGTACTCCATCAAAGGACTCGGTGTCACAATGGACGGTGAAGCGGCAGTTTCCCCTGTGGCTGGAATCGAAGCCAGAAAGTTGGAAAGTTAAATTGCCTCTGTGTCTGTCTATTTATATCTTGGATGTCTAACTGGCATCAAATGTTTGCCATGTATATGTGCATTGTAATACGCCCTGAGTCCCCTGCAGGGTGAGAAGGGCGGAATATAAATACTCTAAATAAAATAATAAATAAATAAGTCCAAAACACCTGGAAGGCCAAAGTTTGCACATACTTGGTATCGAGGCAAGGAGTATAGAGGTAAACATTTACACAGACTGGATTGTTGTAGGTTTATCGGACCATGGTGGTTCACGCTCTTGTTACATCCCGAATAGACTACTGCAACACACTCTACGTGGGGTTGCCTCTGAAGACTGCCCGGAAGCCTCAACTAGTCGAATGTTCGGCAGCCAGGCTGCTCATTGGGGCTGGGTACAGGGAGCGCACAACGCCCTTGCTACGCCAGCTCCACTGGCTGCCTATCAGCTTCCGAGCAAAATTCAAAGTGCTGGCTTTGGCCTATAAAGCCCTCAACGTTTCTGGCCCAGTTTACTTGTCTGAACGTATCTCCCACTACAATCCACCTAGGGCCCTAAGATCATCTGAGGAGACCCTGCTCATTGTCCCCCCATTGTCACAATCGCGTCTGGCAGGGACAAGGGACAGAGCCTTTTCTGTGGTGGCCCCCCGGCTATGGAACTCCCTCCCGAGTGAAATTAGATCAGCTGCATCCCTCTTGACCTTCCGGAAACAAGTAAAATCCTGGCTATGGGATCAGGCCTTTGGAAAATAGGCTGACCTACTGACGTGTAGACTGATTTAGAACTGATGGACTGCCCTTGGATAATGATTTAAATCGGTGACCACTGACTATTTGTTGTGTGTTTTTATTGTTTTTATATTGTTTATATGGTTTTATACTGTTTATACTGTTGCTATTATTACAGCAACACTGAAATACAACACCAAAGTGCTCTTCCAGCAGTTACCAGCCAATCCCTCTCCAATGCCAGAAAAACAGTTGACTGGTGTAACATTAGAAAATGTTGACCATTTCCGCTCCCTTGGCAGCCACCTCTCCACCAAAGTCAACATTGATACTGAAATAGAACACCACCTGAGCTCTGCGAGTGCAGCATTTTTCCGAATGAAGCAGAGAGTGTTTGAGGACCGGGACATCCGTAGGGATACCAAGGTGCTTGTTTATAAAGCTATTATCCTCCCAACCCTGCTATACGCTTGGAAGACATGGACTGTCTACAGACGTCACATGCAACTCCTGGAACGATTCCATCAGTGCTGCCTCCGGAAAATCCTGCAAATCTCTTGGGAAGACAGGTGGATAAACGTCAGCATGCTGGAAGAAGCAAAGACCACCAGCATTGAAGCGATGGTCCTCCGCCATCAACTTCGCTGGACTGACCACGTTGTCCGTATACCTGACCACCGTCTCCCAAAGCAGTTGCTCTACTCCGAACTCAAGAACGGAAACGGAATATTGGAGGACAGGAAAAGAGATTGAAAGATGGCCTCAAAGCCAACCTTAAAAACTCTGGCATAGGCACTGAGAACTGGGAAGCCCTGGCCCTTGAGCGCTCCAGCTGGAGGTCAGCTGTGACCAGCAGTGCTGCAGAATTCAAAGAGGCACGAATGGAGGGTGAAAGAGAGAAACGTGCCAAGAGAAAGGCGCGTCAAGCCAACCCCGACCGAGACCGCCTTCCAACTGGAAACCAATGCCCTCACTGTGGGAGAAGATACAGGTCAAGAATAGGGCTCCACAGCCACCTACGGACCTATAAGAATACTGATCCTGGAAGACTATCCTACTCGGCCAATGAGGGATCGCCTAAGACTAAGAAGAGAAGAAGATTATTACATTGCTGTTAATTGTATATTTACAATGTGAGCGCCATGGGGTGCCACTTTGTTAGGCGTCCTGAGCCTCTCTGTGGAGGATGAGAAAGGGATATAAAAGCCCCAAATAAATAAATAATAAATAATAATATATGACCATGCTCTAGAAGCAACCTCTGAGGATGCTTACCATAGATGCAGGCGAAACGTCAGGAGAGAATGCTTCTAGAGCATGGCCATATAGCCCGAAAAACCTACAACGACCCAGTGATTCCAGCCATGAAAGCCTTTGACAATACATTTACACAGATGCACAGCAATGATATTTAGTATTGCAATTCCCCAAATTTTTTTGTTCTGAGAGTTCCAGTTCAAAGAAAAGGAACTTGCCCAAACTCTGGGCCTGACTCACTTTCGTAATGCTCAAAGCACTTGGCTGCGGGGCTGCTGCTCCAGGCGTAGTCGGAAGGCTTCCTGCCTTGGTTGTCCCGGGCCCAAACGTTCCCTCCAAATTCGACCAGCATCTCCACCAGATCGGCGTTTTTCACTTTGGCGGCGTGGTGGAGAGCCGTCTCGTGGAGTTTGGCAGCATTCACATTGGCTCCTGGGGGCACCCAAATAAATAAAAGTCAAACAGATGCATATGCTACAGGGAACCTGGCATGCTACAGGGAACCTCAGAAAGGCAAATTTGCTCCTTGGTGCTTGAGTGTAGAATCTGAACTTTGCTGAACTGAGTTACTATAGAGCAGGCCTGGGCAAACTTGGGCTCTCCAGGTATTTTGGACTTCAACTCCCACAATTCCTAACAGCCTAAATGTGGGAGTTAAATTCCAAAACACCTAGAGGGCTGAACTTTGCCCATGCCTGTCCCAGATCCTTCTGTGCTCACCTTTTGGTTATGGAAGTACACGCCTTAGTCACATCCAGACTAGACTACTGTATCATGCTCTACATAGGGCTGCCCCAGAAGACCGTTCAGGAACTGCAAATCATTCAAAGGTCAGCTGCTAGATGGCTTATGAGAGCGGGATATAGGGCAAGAATTACACTACTTCTGAAATAGCTACACTGGCTTCCAGCTTGTTTCTGGGTGCAATTCAAGGTGGTTCTCAACCTGGGGGTCGCGACCCCTGGGGGGGTCATGAGGGGGTGTTAGAGGGGTCACCAAACACCATCAGAAAACACAATATTTTCTGTTGGTCATGGGGGTTCTGTGTGGGAAGTTTGGGCCAATTCTATCGTTGGTGGGATTCAGAATGTTCTTTGATTGTAGGTGGACTATAAATCCCAGTAACTACAACTCGCAAGTGTCAAGCTCTATTTCCCCCAAACACCACCAGTGTTCACATGTGGGCATATTGAGTATTCGTGCCAAGTTTGGTCCAGATCCATTATTTTTTGAGTCCACAGCTCTCAGGATCTAGGTGAACTACAACTCCCAAACTCAAGGTCAATGCCCACCAAACCCTTCCAGTATTTTCTGTTGGTCATGGGAGTTCCACGTGCCAAGTCTGGTTCAATTCCATCATTGGTGGAGTTTGGAATGCTCTTTGATTGTAGGTGAACTATAAATCCCAGCAACTACAACTCCCAATTGACAAAATCAACCCCACTAGTATTCAAAATTGGGCATATCGGGTATTTGTGCCAAAGTTGGTCCAGTGAATGGAAATACATCCTGCATATCAGATATTTACATTACAATTCATAACAGTGGCAAAATTACAGTTATGAAGCAACAACGAAAATAATGTTGTGGTTGGGGGTCATCACAACATGATGTGTATCAAGTGGTCATGGCATTAAGAAGGTTGAGAAACACTGCCCTAAATGGTTCAAGGGCAGCCTACTTGAGGGACTGCATTGTGGGTGAGTAGGCTTATTAAAAGGTCCTCCTCATAAATAATAATAATAATAATAATAATAATAATAATAATAATAATAGTAATAATAATAATAATTATTTAATACCCCACCACCATCTCCTCACCACATCAGGAACCCCTGGTGGCTCAGTGGGTTAAACCCCTGTGCCGGCAGGACTGAAGACCGACAGGTCACAGGTTCAAATCCAGGGAGAGGCGGATGAGCTCCCTCTATCAATTCCAGCTCCTCATGCGGGGACATGAGAGAAGCCTCCCACAAGGATGATAAAAACATCAAATCATCCAGGCGTCCCCTGGGCAACGTCCTTGCAGATGGCCAATTCTCTCACACCAGAAGCGACTTGCAGTTTCTCAAGTCGCTCCTGACACGACAAAAAAAAAATCTCCTCACCACGCTAAAACATTAGATGTGGCTCTTAATGAGACATGCCGCATTATCACGGGGTGTCTGCGCCCTACACCACTGGAGAAACTACAGTGTCTAGCCAGTATTGACATCCACCGGGAAGTAGCAGCCAATAGTGAAAGGACCAAGGCAATGACATCTCCAGCTCATCCCCTGTTTGGGTATCAGCCAGCACGTCAACGACTTGAATCAAGAAATAGTTTCCTAAGATCTACAGAGACACTTGCTGGAACACCTCAGCAAGCAAGAGTCCAAAAGTGGCAGGCTCAAACCCAGAACCTCAACCAATGGCTGATACCAAATGAGAGACTCTCCCCTGGGCACACAGAAGACTGGGCAACTTGGAAGGCGCGGAACAGACTGCGCTCTGGCACCACGAGATACAGAGCCAACCTTAAGAAATGGGGCCACAAAGTGGAATCCTTGACATGCGAGTGCGGAGAAGAGCAAACCACTGACCACCTGCTGCAATGCAACCTGAGCCCTGCCACATGCACAATGGAGGACCTTCTTGCGGCAACACCAGAGGCACTCCAAGGGGCCAGATACTGGTCAAAGGACATTTAATCAACTACCAAGCTTGCAAACTTTGTGTTTTGTTTGTTTGTTAAAATGCAATACAACTGTTTGGCTTGCTCCTGACATGATAAATAAATAAATCTCCCCAATGGGGACTCGGGGTAGCTTACATGAGGCCAAGCCCAACAACATAT
The DNA here is from genome assembly GCF_037176765.1 of Anolis sagrei. Classification (NCBI taxonomy): domain Eukaryota; kingdom Metazoa; phylum Chordata; class Lepidosauria; order Squamata; family Anolidae; genus Anolis; species Anolis sagrei. The sequence continues at coordinate 194,128,913 of NC_090025.1, read as the reverse complement.
TACAATAAAGTAAAACCAAAACACAATAACAACACAGTAAAATACATACAACATATGAGTACAAAAAATGATAAAGCAAAATCATACACAATAAAATAAAATAAAATAACAATGTTAAGATACTAAAAATACTAAAATCAGGATGAGATAGGGATGGAGCAGATTGTTTGTGGGGGAGAAACTAATAGAGGAATGGGGATCATAAATATAGGCCTTCATACAAGTGGGGAACAATGTACAGCAGAGTAACTTATGAGCAGCGTGACCCAGCACCAGTAGCCCAAGTAATAAAAAGAACAAAAACACACAGACCAATGTTATCTTTTCCATAGGAGGCTTTCTTTTGTAGTAAAATAATATGGTTACATGACTTACAAGAACAAGGTTTCTATAACACAATACATAGTATCATTACACACACCAGCCTTCACACTGGAGCTTTCTCACATGTGGCTTCTCTCACAAAGACGTTTATCACACATTCCTCAGGAGGTGTCATATGTTCTGTGGTTGATGGTGCTTGGTGATGGAAGGATTAATGTAAGTATTAGTTCTAGTGGGTTGAGTAATCTGTAAGTAAGAGTTCATGGGTGAAAGCAATTAAGGTGGAGGTATGCAAGAGATAGGTTGCAGCTGGGTGTTTCTGGATATAAGGAGCTAGCCTTGGAAATGATCTTCGGGAGAAAAGTATTGTCATATTTTGGTGGTGGATGCTGCTGGTTTTCCCCCCAGGTCTGTTGGATTTTCAGTATCCTGACCTGTCTCATGTAATCTTGGAATCCTGGAACCTTGAACCTCTGGACTGGCTTTTGACTATGGTATAGACTCTTCATCCCTGGACTTTTAGTTTATTGAATTCTCAGCGTTTGACCACTGGTCTGGACCCTTTGACTACAGTGTAGTTTTTGCTATCAGTTTTTGTTTATTCTGTGGCTGGGTGCTATCTTTATGTTTTATATTTTGGTCTATTAAAACAGCCAGCAAGTAAGTGCTGTTTTAATTAAACTGTTTGATAAAACTGGGAGTTTGGTTCATCTCTACCTAAATGAGGCAGAGCCCTGGCAACGTGACAGGAGGACACTAGCTTTGGCCCACTAACTCTAACAGGCTTTGGCCTACTCACTCTCCTCAGGAGGACACTAGCATTGGCCCACTGACTTTAACAGACTTCAGCCTACTCACTCTTTCAGTGTTTGACTCACACTTTTGTAATAAAAATATCCAGTTAATTATGTAATGTGTTGGTTTATTGTCTATTTGCTTTTGTTGGGGAGATGATGTTGTGTTCTTGTATTATGAAATTTTTGTTTTTAACCATTTGAGTCTCACCTGTGGGAGAAAAGCAGGCTATAAATAAATAAGTAAGTAAGTAAATAAGTGTGCTGAAAACTCAGCTGGTGTTGGATGTGTGCCTAGCATCCCTTCCCTCATTTGGGACGCATATGCAAATATTGGTATTCTGAAATCTGGCAAATGTCTCATCCTTCGCATTTTGGCTAAAGGAGGCTCAACCTGCAAATGGAAAAAGCGCATACCTTCCCAGGTCTCACTCACCTGCATTGAGCAAAATCTTCACACAGTCCAGGTGTTCCCTGGCACACGCCACGTGCAACGGGGTGCCAAAGTGGCAGTCGTGCGCTTCCAGGTTTGCACCCATGTCGACCAGGAGGCGAACGCACTCGGCACTGCCTTGAAAAGAAAAGAGGAGAGGAGACCAAATCACTGGAAAAGCTCTAGAACAGACAATGCCTTGAAGACGGACACATTCATCAGATGTGAAGGTATTGGGTGAAGTCCAAAACATCTGGAGGGCCCAAGTTTGCCCATGCCTGACTCTATTAGAGGATGGTGCACTCTCCATCTCTTGAATCCTCCCAAGGATTCAAGAGATTGCAGACGACACCAAATTGGGAGGGATAGCCAATAGTCCAGAGGACAGGAGCAGGATTCAAAACGATCTTGACAGATTAGAGAGATGGGCCAAAACTAACAAAATGAAGTTCAACAGGGACAAATGCAAGATACTCCACTTTGGCAGGAAAAACGAAATGCAAAGATACAGAATGGGGGATGCCCAGCTCGAGAGCAGTACGTGTGAAAAAGATCTTGGAGTCCTCGTGGACAACAAGTTAAACATGAGCCAACAATGTGATGTGGCGGCAAAAAAAGCCAATGGGATTTTGGCCTGCGTCAATAGGAGCATAGTGTCTAGCTCTAAGGAAGTAATGCTACCCCTCTATTCTGTTTTGGTTAGACCACACCTGGAATATTGTGTCCAATTCTGGGCACCACAATTCAAGAGAGATATTGACAAGCTGGAATGTGTCCAGAGGAGAGTGACTAAAATGATAAAAGGTCTGGAGAACAAGCCCTATGAGGAGCGGCTTAAGGAGTTGGGCATGTTTAGCCTGAAGAGGAGAAGGCTGAGAGGGGATATGATAGCCATGTATAAATATGTGAGAGGAAGCCACAGGGAGGAGGGAGCAAGCTTGTTTTCTGCTTCCCTGGAGACTAGGACACGGAACAATGGCTTCAAACTACAAGAAAGGAGATTCCATCTGAACATGAGGAAGAACTTCCTGACTGTGAGAGCCGTTCAGCAGTGGAACTCTCTGCCCCGGAATGTGGTGGAGGCTCCTTCTTTGGAAGCTTTTAAACAGAGGCTGGATGGTCATCTGTCAGGGATGATTTGAATGCAATATTCCTGCTTCTTGGCAGAATGGGGTTGGACTGGATGGCCCATGAGGTCTCTTCCAACTCTTTGATTCTATGATTCTAAGGCTGCTGTTGATTTACCATTCATGCAGGCCTCGTGGAGGGGAGAGGCGGTGTAGAGAGGTGGGTTGACCTTGGCCCCATGGGAGAGCAGGATCTTCACACAGTCGATGCTCCCAGAGGCACAGGCGTCGCAGAGCGGGGTGCTCCCGTCAATGTTCCGAGCATCAACCTGCGATGTGAAAAAAATACGACGTTAAGGAACTCTCAATTAGGACTGCTTGTTGCACTCCAGAGCAGGATCCCCTCTGACTTTAAACACCACATAGTTGAGTTAAAATAGCAAGCAGTTTATTGAAGGTAATAAAAGCCAAAGAAATAAAAAGCTGTGGACAAGCCTACATAAGTACCACCAAACACAGCGCCCAGACACGCATCAAGGAACATGAAAGGCACTGCAAACTACTCCAACCAGAGAAGTCAGCCATAGCAGAGCACCTGATGAACCAACCTGGACACAGCATATTATTTGAGAACACAGAAATGCTGGACCACTCTCACAACCACCATGTCAGGCTACACAGAGAAGCCACTGAAATCCACAAGAAGCATGTGGACAATTTCAACAGAAAGGAGGAAACCATGAAAATGAACAAAATCTGGCTTCCAGTATTCAAAAACTCAAAAATTACAGCAGCAAAACAACAGAGGGGAAACAAACAGGCACATGAAATCACTCTTAACAAAAGATTCCCCCCAGGCGCTTCCAAGCCATTGAATGCAAATCAAGGTGATCGGCTGAAACATTCACAGCTAGCCCCAGCAAACAAAAGTCCTTTGTCTCACTCTGGTCATTCCACAGATATATAAACCCATTTTTCCTAGTTCCAACAGACCTCATTACCTCTGAGGATGCTTGCCATAGATGCAGGCGAAATGTCAGGAGAAAAATTGCCTCCAGAACGTGGCCATATAGCCCGGAAAAACCTACAACAACCCATGGATTCCAGCCATGAAAGCCTTCGACAATACAAATAAAAAGTAATCCAAAGTAAAAGGTAAATCCAATTGATTAGGAAGAAAAAGGAGCAATTAGTCTAAAGAGAAATAGCCCAAAGAAGTCCATGAAACTAAAACTTGATTTCAAAGGCAAATAACAGCACAGGAACTTAAAACAGGAATCAAACAAAGACAAGAGTCCAGGAACTTAATGTAAATTCAACATTGCTTCGTCTGAAGCTAGATTCTGTACTTGGCACTTATATCCCTGCCCTATTTCCCAAACAGCGAAGAACAGATTTTTCCTTAACTTTGGTTTCACTTCTAACTTCTGATGTAATCTGGCTGAGTGCTGTAATTGATGGCTTGTTTGTTTTGGTTGGTTAAAAACACTTCTGTTCAAGGCTTCGTTAAAATCTGCACCTGGAGATAAATGACCAGGGGACTGTGGCGAAGAGTCTTTCCCAGGCTCAAGACCTTGAGAATCCTCTTGCAGCAATACAGGCCTCTCTGACCCATCATCTGAACTGCATTCAGCCCCCCCCCCCCCACCTCTATTAAGGCCAGCTGATGACCCAAAATGCAGACTGTGTAAGGAAGCTGATGAAATCATTGAGGATATCCTCAGCTGCTGCAAGAAAATCGTACAGATGGACCACAAACAGAGGCACAACTCTGTGGCCCAAATGGTTTATTGGAACTTATGTCAGCCATTACCAAGACCTCAAAATCGAACTGCAAAGGCTCTGGCATCAACCAGTGGAGGTGGTCCCAGGGATGATCCGCACACTGGGTGCCGTGTCAAAAGATCTCAGCCGGCATTTGGAAACAATCAACATTGACAAAATCACGACCTGTCAACTGCAAAACCGCTGTGAGTCGCCTTCGGGCTGAGAACAGCGGTATATAAGTAAGGTAAATAAATAAATAAAAGGCCACCTGACTTGGATCTGCACGCATCATTTGAAAATGCATCACACAGTCCTCAATGCTTGGGAAGTGTTCGACTTGTGATACCAGCATATATATCTTGTTTGCTTTGTCATACCATGTTTTTGTGTCAGTAAAAGAATAATACTATAGGAATCTATAGGTCCTACAATGCCACACTATGAATAATTTCTGCTGTAATGACAAGCACTCATGTGGGCAAGATTGAACACATTACGTTGAAAGGTGGTGCTTGCTTGGGGGGCGTGGCGTGGTGAAGCAATGGGTTTAATAGTTTAACTGTTGAATCTGCAGACTTAAAGGTTGGCAGTTCAAAGATGTGGGCCAGGGGGAGCTCCCACAGTTAGCCCCAGCTCCTGCCAACCTAGCAGTTCAAAAACATGCAAGAAAAGGGGGGAAGGAAGGGAAGAAGAAGAGAAGGAAGGAAGGAGAAAGAGAGAAAGAAAGAAAGAAAGAAAGAAAGAAAAGAGAGGAAGGGAAAGAAAAGGGGGGAAGGAAGGGACGAGGAATAAGGAAGGAAGGAGAAAAGGAAAGAAAAAAGGGAAGGAAGGAGAGAAAGAAAGAAAGAGAAAGAAAGGAGAGGAAGGGAAAGAAAAGGGGGGAAGGAAGGGAAGAGGAAGAGAAGGAAAGAAGGAGAAAAGGAAAGAAAAAAGGGAAGGAAGGAGAGAAAGAAAGAAAGAAAGAAAGAAAGAAAGAGAAAGAAAGGAGAGGAAGGGAAAGAAAAGAGGGGAAGGAAGGGAAGAGGAAGAGAAGGAAGGAAGGAGAGAAAGAAAGAAAAAAGGGAATGAAGAAGAGAAAGAAGAAGGGAAAGAAAGGGGGGAAGGAAGGGAAGAGGAAGAGAAGGGAGGAAGGAGAGAAGGAGCTCCCACAGTTAGCCCCAGCTCCTGCCAACCTAGCAGTTCAAAAACATGCAAATCTGAGTAGATGAACAGGTACCGCTTCGATGGGAAGGTAACAAAGGCAACCATGCATTCATGCAGGCAACATGAGCAAGGAGGTGTCGACGAACAGCAGGCTCCTTGTCTTGGAAATGGGGAATGAGCACTTCCCCATGGCCGGAGATGAGCACCGTCTTCAGAAGATGGAGATGAAAGTGGATGCCTTTACCTTCGTTCTGTGTATTTGTGTGTCACTGAATGTTTGCCTATCTGTGTATGCTGTAATCTGCTCTGAGTCCCCTCGGGAAGATAGAGCAGAATATAAATAAAGTTTATTTATTTATTTAGGATGAACATTCTACCTGTTTGCAGCAGAGTTGAGATTTGAACCCATAACTTCCCGGTTCGCTGCAAGTCTTGTTGCTCTGTATTACATTCTCCTTCCTGGACCAGGAGCTCTGAAGAAGCTCAGACTAACACATCAATCTGAAATAATTTTGGTAAATGCATCTGAGGGAGCAGACTGAGTCTATGAAATCTCATGCTACCAACTTCCCTTTGCACTTTGGATGGATGGTTATGGATTTTGACTCTTTGTGGACTTTATTAGAAAGGGGAACCTAAGTAGTCCCTGTGGCTGAATTTAGCCAGTTGGGTAAACAATCTGGCCCTTTGGTCATCACACCACACAATTTCCCAGCTTTTATACTTATTCAAAAGAATATCAATGATTCTTCTTGTTGTTGTTGTTCATTCGTTCAGTCGTCTCCGACTCTTCGTGACGATATAATTGTATATAATGGGACTTGAGTGTCCTATGTTGTTATTAGACCCGGCTAGTGTGCACCTACCTGGGCTCCGGCGGCCAGGAGCATTTCCACGCACTGCGTCTGTCCCCGGAGACTGGCCTCGTGCAGCGGCGTGATGGAGTCGTAGGTGACCAGGTTGACGCAGGCGCCATTCTCAATGAGCTCTCGGAGTTGGACCGTCTCCCCTCCCCTGGCCGCTTCGTGAACCGGGGTCCTGTCGGCCCAATACCCTGGGGAAGAAATGAGAGGGGAAAACAGTGAGTATGATCACTGTTTGCAACAGACACCAATAACCAAGGGTTCCAAGTGGCTTAGTCCACAGGGCATGGTGTAGTGGTTTGAGTAATCCAGATTTTCCTATAAATCTTTGATTCTGCTCTGTTTCCTATATTTGCATTCCAATTTCCTACAATCAACAAGAAATCCTGTTTTGGCATGTGGTCATTTCCCTCCTGGGCTCCAGCACAGAATCCTTCAGTTTCTTCTTTCTCTATCTGTAGTTCTTCATCCATAGCATAAACTTGGATTTCAGTTGTATTGATGGGTTTTCCATGATAACCAGACCTCCACATTTACGGGTTTTACTTTCATGAATTTGATTAATATGTTCCCTCTAGGGAAATTCTAGGATCTTCAGGATTTTTCTCCTTTTTTTCCTTCTTTCTCCCTTTCTTTCTTTCTTTCTCCTTTTCTTTCTCCCTTTCTTTCTTTCTCTCTTTCTTTTTTTCTTTCTCCCTTTCTTTCATTCTTTCTCCCTTTCTTTCTTTCTCCCTTCCTTCTCCAGCTCTGAGATGTCTTGCATGGTAGCATGGATGTCTTTGTGGCTCTTTCCTTTCGTCTTTCTTCCCCTGTCCCTTTCTCTTTCTTCCTCTCTACCTCCTTTCCTTTATTCATTCTTTCCTATGTCTCTTCTTTCCTTCCTTTCTTCTCCAGCTCTGAGTGGGCCTGCCTTATAATGTGTTCCTGATAACATGTCTTTCTTTGTGGCTCCTTTCTTCCTTCGTCCCTTCCTCCTCCATCACTTTCTATCCCCTCTTTTTCGTTCCTCCCTTCCCGTCATAGATCATCTACCTCTTTTCTTCATTTTTCCCTTTTTTCCTGGCATTCCAAAATATATCTTCTTTCATTCCTTCTTTCTAATTCCCTTCTTTTCCTGTCTTTCCTTCCTCCCTTCTTTTTCTTTCCCTCCCCTCGTACTTTCCCCTTTCTCTCTCTCTTACTTCTTCCTTTATTTCCTTCCTTCCTTTCTCTCTTCTCCAGCTCTAAAAAGGCCTACGGCCACAATGTCTGTCTTTGTGGCACCTTCCACCCTTTCTTCTTTCTTTCTTTCTTTCTTTCTCTCTCTCTTCCTTCCTTCCATGCTTCCTTCTCCAGCTCCATGGCGTTCTTTGTGGCTCCTTCCCGTCTTCTTTCTTCTCCCATCCCTTTCCTCTTTCTGCCTTCCTCTCCACCTCCCTTCCTTTATTCGTTCTTTCCTTTCTTTGTCTCTTTCTTTCTTTCTTCTTTTTTCCTTCTCCAGCTCTGAGGGCATGCCTCACATTGCCTCCATGGTAACATTGCTTTTTTGTGGCTCTGTTCTTCCTTCTTTCTTCCTCCCTTTCTTTCTTTCTTCCTCCTTCCCTCGCTCCTCCATCACTTTCTTGCCCTTCTTTTTCATTCCTCCCTTCCCGTCATAGATCTTCTACCTCTTTTCTTCATTTTTCCCTTCTTCCCTGGCTTTCCGAAATACATCTTCTTCCTTTTTCTAATTCTGCATAATTGAAATTGCATACATTTCTATTATGACATTAACCCATCCATTATCAATATTTTGGGTTTATACTGTAGAATATATTCATATTATTTTGTAGTTCACAAGTCCTTTTTCTCTTCCTTGTCTTCCTTCCTTTCCCTCATATGCATGTCTCCTTTCTTTCACAGTTGTATCACCTAGATCCATTTCACCTAGCAACAGCCTTTGTGGTACAGACAGCATTTGACTCATGTATATGAAGATGGGTTGGAATTCCCATCATCCCAAGACCTGCTCAGGCTGCTACCTCCATCAGTAATGACAGTAATATTAATAATAACCACATAATAATACTATACATAATCACAACAAGAATAATATCTGAGATTGTGTACTTTTGGCATGAGTTAGTGTGCCAGGGTTACGAATGGTGCTCTGTAAGTAAATGATAAATAATAGCAGTGGGTTGCGGTGAGTTTTCCGGGCTGTATGGCCATGTTCCAGTAGCATTCTCTCCTGACATTTCCCCTGCATCTCTGGCCGGCATCCTTAGAGGTATGTTCAGAGGTTTGTGGGACAGAGGCAAGTGGAGTGGAGTATCTGTCTATCTATCTATCTATCTATCTATCTATCTATCTATCTATCTATCTAACTGTGGAATAATATCATAGCTCCAGAAACATAGAGGTAGCCTGACTGTTGTTGCCTGAAGACACCCTCCACTTGGGAAGTGTTCAGAGGACCCCTCCCACTACTGCAGGAGTCTATTGCAGGGTGTGCTGCTGCAATACTGTGTAGCTACAAAGTCATTCAGTGAGGGTATTCACGTAGAGGAAGCCTGGCTGTTGTTCCTGAAGGCACCCTCTGTTTGGGAGGAGTTGGGAGGACCTCTCTCACCACTGCTCAATGCAGATACCTTCATTGATTGACTTTGCAAACTTCATGGCCACTGGATGCTAATCAAGCTTGCTAATTGCAACATCCACACTTGCTTCAAACAGATAAGGCCTCTTTCTCCCACGCTGGACATCATTCCACAGAGGGTGTCTCCTGGCCATAAAGGCCAAGTTCTCTATATGCAGATACCCTCACTGATTGATTTTGTAAACTTCATGGCCACTGAATTGTTAATTGCAACATCCACACTTGATTCAAACAGAGAAGGGCTTTTTCTCCCATGCTGGACATCATTCCACAGAGGGTGCCTCCAGGCAGCAACTGCCAGACTGCCTCTATGCAGAGACCCTCACTGATTGACTTTGCAACCTTCATGGCCACTGAATGGTAATCAAGCTTGTTCATAGCGACATCCACACTTGCTTCAAACAGATACATCATTCCACAGAGGGCGCCTCCAGGCCACAAAGGCCAAGCTTCCTCTATGCAGATACCCTCACTGATTGACTTCATGGCTATTCAATGCTATCTAAACTTGCTAATTGCAACATACACACATGCTTCAAACAGACAAAGGGTCTTCCTCCCACCCTGGCCATCATTCCACAAGAGGGTGCCTCCAGGCAGCAACAGCCAGGTTGCCTCTATGCAGATACCCTCACTGATTGAGTTTGCAAACTTCATGGCTACTGAAGGCTAATCAAGCTGGTGCATTGCAATATCAACACTTGCTGGACATAATTCCACAGAGGGTGCCTCCAGGCAGCAGCAGCCAGGCTGCCTCTATGTAGATATCCTCACTGATTGACTTTGCAATTTTTCAGGGCTACTGAATGCTAATCAAGCTTGCTCATTGCAACATCTACACTTGCTGGACATAATTCCACAGAGGGCGCCTCCAGGCAGCAGCAACTAGGCTGCCTCTATGCAGATACCCTTACTGATTGACTTTGCAAACTTCACAGCTACCGAAGACTAATCAAGCTTGCGCATAGCAACATCCACACTTGCTTCAAACAGATACAGGACTCTTTCTCTCACGCTGGACATCATTCCACAGAGGGCGCCTCCAGGCCACAAACGTCAAGCTCCCTCTATGCAGCTATCTTCACTGATTGACTTTGCAAACTTCATGGCTACTCAATGCTATCTAAACTTGCTAATTGCAACATCCACACTTGTTTCAAACAGACAAAGCGTCTTCCTCCCCTCCCTGGACATAATTCCACAGAGGATGTCTCCAGGCAGCAACAGCCAGGCTGCCTCTATGTAGATATCCTCACTGATTGACTTTACAATTTTTTTCAGGGCTACTGAATACTAATCAAGCTTGCTCATAGCAACATCCACACTTGCTGGACATAATTCCACAGAGGGTGCCTCCAGGCAACAACAGCTAGGCTACCTCTATGCAGAGACCCTCTCTGATTGACTTTGCAAACTCCAGGGCTACTGAATGCTAATGAAGCTTGCTCATAGCAACATCCACACTTGCTGGACATAATTCCACAGAGGGTGCCTCCAGGCAGTAACAGCCAGGTTTCCTCTATGCAGATACCTTTACTGATAGACTCTGCAATTTTTTCCAGGGCTACTGAATACTAATCAAGCTTGCTCATAGCAACATCCACACTTGCTGGACACAATTCCACAGAGGGTGCCTCCAGGCAGCAACAGCCAGGCTACTTCTATGCAGATACCCTCACTGATTGACTTTGGCAAACTTCATGGCCTCTAAATGCTAATCAAGCTTGCTCATTGCAACATCCACACTTGCTTCAAACAGACAAGGCTTCTTTCTCCCACCCTGGACATTATTCCACAGATATATTCATACACCATACACTCCACTTGCCTCCTTTCCAACAGACCTCTGAACAAACCAATGCTACTTGTGCTAACAGAAGCAGCCGCTCCTTCTCACCGATCTCTCCCAGCAGAGAGCCACTGGACATGGCGCGCTCCATGGCCACCCTGCCTGAAACTCCAAGTCCCAGCGTCCCTCGGGCGCGGGAGGGGAGCCAGCCAACCCACACGCATGCGCAACCGCAGCCAGCGGCTGTTTCGCCAACTGTGCTGTCAGCGGAAGGCGGGGACAATGCGGCGCAAAGCTGTGTCGCAAAGGACGCTGGGAGTCGTAGTTCCTGCCTGGGTTATGTAATGCAAGGAGGCTGCAGGCAAAGCTGCTTTCTTTCTGAGCAATATTTTGCCTTTGCATCTATTGTATACACACTGTCACTCAAACACACACATATATATGTATATCTTTATCTATTTATCTATATTTATAAACACACACCTTTAGCAGTTTATAATTACAGGATATTATTATTATTATTATATGTATAATTTCCTCTCTTATCAGCTTATCATTCTGATTGTTGTTATTATTATTATGTTGTTATTGTTATTTCTTCCCAAGGTGTTTACATTCAGTTTAGAATGCTATATTAAATGTTTATATATTATTATATTACTATAATGCAATTCCGGCCCAAAAGTGTATACGTTCATAGTAGTTTAGAATGCTATATTTACTATTATTACTATTATTATTAGCAATTTCTTCCCAAAGTGTATACATTCATAGTTTATAATGCTATATTATTATTATATTTTTATTTATTTATTATTTATTTATCGTGTCATCAGCAACCAGACATTGCTATTATTATTATGCTATATTATTGACTATAATACTTTATAATATTATAAAGTATTATTATAATATAATGTTATAATTTATAATATTAAAAATTATAATTTACAATATAATGTATATATTATATATAATTAATATAATATTATATATTTTATATAATCGATATTATATTAATTATATATATATAATTTAGTTAATATAATATTACTATAAATCAATATTATAATTTATAATTTATATAATTATACTTATAATTTATAATTTATATAATTTAAAATTTATAAATTATATAATTTATAATGTTATAAAGTATAATTCTTTGTTTATAATACTATATTTATTGTTATTATTAGCAATTTACCCCAAAGTATATCATACTACATATTATAATGCTATATTATTGGTTATACTTTATATTATATATATTTATATATAATATTATATATATTATATTCATTATATATATATATATATAATGAATTCTCATTGGGTATCAGCCATGGGTTGAGGTTCTGGGTTTGAGCCTGCCACTTTTGGACTCTTGCTTGCTGAGGTGTTCCAGCGAGTGTCTCTGTAGATCTTAGAAAACTATGTCTGGATTTAAGTCGTTGACGTGCTGACTGTTACGCAAACAGCTCATCCCTTGTTTGGGTATCAGCCAGCATGTCAACGACTTAAATCCAGACATAGTTTTCTAAGATCTACAGAGACACTCGCTGGAACACCTCAGCAAGCAAGAGTCCAAAAGTGGCAGGCTCAAACCCAGAACCTCAACCCATGGCTGATACCCAATGAGAGACTCCCCCCTGGGCACACAGAGGACTGGGCGACTTGGAAGGCGCTGAACAGACTGCGCTCTGGCACCACGAGATGCAGAGCCAACCTTCAGAAATGGGGCCACAAAGTGGAATCCACGACATGCGAGTGCGGAGAAGAGCCAACCACTGACCACCTGCTGCAATGCACCCTGAGCCCTGCCACATGCACAAGGGAGGACCTCCTTGCAGCAACACCAGAGGCACTCCACGTGGCCAGATACTACTCAAAGGACATTTAATCAACTACCAAACTCACACATTTTGTATTTTCTCCGTTTGTTTGCTTTGTTCTGTTAGAAATGTAATATAATTGACTGGCTGCCCTGACACGAGAAATAAATAAATAAAAATTATATATATATATATATATATATATATATATATATATTATAGTTAATATAATATTACTATAAATAAATATTATAATTTATAATGTTCTAAAGTATTATAGTACTTCATTTATAATACTATATTTATTGTCATTTATAATACTATATGTAATTGTGTATCATACTACAATTATTATCATCATTATTATTATTATTTGAAACACAACAAGAGGAGTCCACAGCAAACAAGATCACTCTGCTGGCTGTTTAATTGGATCACACATCGAACATTTCCCAAGTGTCTAGGACTGTGTGATGTATTGGCAAATAATGTGTGCAGATCCCAGTAAGGTGGCCTTTTGCAGCTGGCAGATGGTAATCTTGTCAGCGCCGATTGTGTTTAAATACAGGCCAAGGTCTTGAGGCACTGCACCCAGTGTGCCCATCACCACTGGGACCACTTTTACTGATTTGTGCCAGAGTCTTTACATTTCAATCTTTAAATCCTCATATTGTGTCATCTTTTCCAGTCGTTTCTCTTCAGTCCTGCTGTCACCTGGAATTGCAACGACAATCCATACTTTGTTTTTTAACATGATTCTGAGGTCAGGAGTCTTGTGCTCCAAAACTCTGTCTGTCTGAATCCAAAAGTCCCAGAGTAGCTTGACGTGTTCATTCTCTGTAACTCTTGTGATCCCACCAGTTCTTTGTCGCAGGCAGATGGTCTTTGTGGCACAAGTTCCAATGGATCATCTGAGCAATGGTGTTGTGCCTCTGCTTGTAGTTTGCCTGCATGATCTTCTTGCAGCAGCTGAGGACGTGATCTATTGTTTCATCTGTTTCCTTGCAGAGCCTACACTTGGGATCTGTCATCGACTTCTCAATTTTGATTTTGATGGCATTATTATTATTTGGAACACAAGACTGGTACACAACAAGCAAGATAACTATGTATTGTCGGGGATGCTTGTCATAGATGCAGGCGAAACGTCAGGAGAAAATGCCTCTAAGAACATGGCCATATAGCCCGGAAAACCTACAACAACCCAAGAAAACTATGCTGGCTTTTGCTGTTGTTGTTGTTTTGAAAGGCAGTAAATTACAGGATCTGTCTTCATATACCTGTCAGCAGCTTATGATAGTGTAAATCATCGCCTTCTCCTGAGAAAAACTTATAATATCGCAAAGGATTACCACCTCACCCGCTTCATAGGAAATCTGTTACAAAACAGGAGCTTTTTTGTTGAGTTTCAGGGCCAGAGAAGCAGATGGTGAAAACAGAAGAACGGCCTGCCTCAGGGGAGTGCGCTCGCTCCATCAGTGTTTTAACATTCACACATATGATCAGTCATTGCCAGAAGGGAGAGAGAGTTTTATCTATGCTGACGACCATGCCATCACCACCCAAGCAGGAAGCTTTGAAATGGTTGAACAGAAGCTCTCTGAAGCTTTAGGTGCTCTTACTGTCTATTACAGGGAAAACCAGCTGATTCCTAATCCATCGAAAATGCTTTTCACTTTAACATAATTATGCTTTGGAATGCTAGGAGTTGTAGTTTGAGGTACATTCTTTGGTACAGAAGGTGAAGCACCTTGTTAAGCTACAACTCCCATGATCTCCCAAAATTGAGCCATGGCAACTAAAGCAGTTTCAAACTGAATTGATCCTATAGTAAAGATGCACCCGCTTTTACCCCTCCTGCTTTGGCTTCTTTTACATCTAGACTGTATAATGAATGCAGTTTGAAACCAATTAAAAGTGCCATGGTTGAGTGCTGTGGAGCTGTTGTTTGACAAGATTTTCAGCCTTCTCTTGTGCTTTGTCAAACTACAACTCTGAGGATTCCACAGCATTGAGCAAAGAGTGGTCAAACTGCATTAATTCTACATTGTGGATGCACCCTAAGACTTTACACCTGAAGTACCTCAAAAGGTGCATCTGTACTGTCAAATCAACACAGCTTGATCCCACTTTAACTTCCAGGGCTCAATGCTATGGGATCTTGGGAGTTGTAGTTCAGTGAGTCTCCATCCCTCTTGGCAGAGGAGGAAAAAGATCTTCTAAAACCACAACTTCCATGGTATCATTGTAGTTTGAGCTATGTGTAGGATTTAAGGAGTTTTAAGGATTTTAACTGTTTATTTTAAAAATACTGTTAATATTTAATTCTATTTTAAATTGTATTGGTTTGACTGTCAGCCACTTTGTGTCACCTTTTTTGAGAGAGAAAAATTGAGGTATAACTAATAATAATAATTACCATTGCATTGCAACATTCTGCTGGGTGTCAAACTGTGTTAATTCTACTGTGTAGACCAGGCATGGGCAAACTTCAGCCCTCCCTCCAGGTGTTTTGGACTTCAACTTCCACAATTCCTAACAGAAGGTATTGCCCATGCCTGATAGAGATGCAACCTGGCTCTTCTTGCATGTTTATCCCTTTCTTGCAACATGGACATTCCCTCCATGGCTTCCATCCCCACATTCTAAAAACACGTATGTTTTTGACTGGTCTTTATTGACAGACTTCCTTCCCCTCCCCTCTTTCTTTCGATTTGCAAAGCAAGTTTACTCCTTCCAGCTTTCTGTTTCTCTTTTCAAAGCTAGATTAGTCTCTCCCTCCCTCCCTTCATCTAGCTTTTCTTTTTGGAAAGCCTGCTTAGTCCCTCCCTCTTCCTTCCTTTGAAAAGGCAGTTTAGTGTCTCTTTCTTTCTTTCCTTCCAAAGGCAGTTTAGTGTCTCTTTCTTTCTCTCTCTCTTTCTTTACAAAGGCATTTTAGTGTCTTTCTTTTTTTCTTTCTTTCCAAAGGCAGTTTAGTGTCACCATCCCTCTTCCTTCCTTTTCCTTCCTTTCCAAAGGCAGTTTAGTGTCTCCATCCCTCTTCCTTCCTTCCAAAGGCAGTTTAGTGTCTCTTTCTTTCTCTCTCTTTCCAAAGGCAGTTTAGTGTCTTTCTTTCCAAAGGCAGTTTAGTGTCTCCATCCCTCTTCCTTCCTTCCAAAGGCAGTTTAGTGTCTCTTTCTTTCTCTCTCTTTCCAAAGGCAGTTTAGTGTCTTTCTTTCCAAAGGCAGTTTAGTATCTCCATCCCTCTTCCTTCCTTCCTTCCTTTCCAAAGGCAGTTTAGTGTCTCCATCCCTCTTCCTTCCTTCCAAAGGCAGTTTAGTGTCTCTTTCTTTCTCTCTCTTTCCAAAGGCAGTTTAGTGTCTTTCTTTCCAAAGGCAGTTTAGTGTCTCCATCCCTCTTCCTTCCTTCCAAAGGCAGTTTAGTGTCTCTTTCTTTCTCTCTCTTTCCAAAGGCAGTTTAGTGTCTTTCTTTCCAAAGGCAGTTTAGTATCTCCATCCCTCTTCCTTCCTTCCTTCCTTTCCAAAGGCAGTTTAGTGTCTCTCTCTCTCTCTCTCTTTCTTTCCAAAGGCAGTTTAGTGTCACCATCCCTCTTCCTTCCTTCCTAAAGGCAGTTTAGTGTCTCCATCCCTTTTTCTTTCCTTCCTTCCTTCCCTTCCTTCCTTCCAAAGGCAGTTTAGTGTCTCTTTCTTTCTCTTTCCAAAGGCAGTTTAGTGTCTTTCTTTCTTTCCAAAGGCAGTTTAGTGTCTCCATCCCTCTTCCTTCCTTCCTTCTTTCCTTCCAAAGGCAGTTTAGTGTCTCTTTCTCTCTCTTTCTTTCTTTCCAAAGGCAGTTTAGTGTCTTTCTTTCTTTCCAAAGGCAGTTTAGTGTCACCATCCCTCTTCCTTCCTTTCCAAAGGCAGTTTAGTGTCTCCATCCCTTTTTCTTTCCTTCCTTCCTTCCTTCCTTCCAAAGGCAGTTTAGTGTCTCTTTCTTTCTCTTTCCAAAGGCAGTTTAGTGTCTCTTTCTTTCTCTTTCCAAAGGCAGTTTAGTGTCTCTTTCTTTCTCTTTCCAAAGGCAGTTTAGTGTCTCTTTCTTTCTCTTTCCAAAGGCAGTTTAGTGTCTCTTTCTTTCTCTTTCCAAAGGCAGTTTAGTGTCTCTTTCTTTCTCTTTCCAAAGGCAGTTTAGTGTCTCTTTCTTTCTCTTTCCAAAGGCAGTTTAGTGTCTCTTTCTTTCTCTTTCCAAAGGCAGTTTAGTGTCTTTCTTTCTTTCCAAAGGCAGTTTAGTGTCTCCATCCCTCTTCCTTCCTTCCTTCCTTCCTTCCTTCCTTTCCAAAGGCAGTTTAGTGTCTCTCTCTCTCTCTTTCCAAAGGCAGTTTAGTGTCTTTCTTTCTTTCCTTCCAAAGGCAGTTTAGTGTCTCCATCCCTCTTTCCTTCCTTTCCAAAGGCAGTTTAGTGTCTCCAACCCTCTTTCTCTTTCTTTCTCTCTCTTTCTATCTGTCCATCCATCCATCCATCCTATGGCAGTTGGATGGATGAATTATAAAGGCAGTTTCATGTCTCCACCCCTCTTCCTTCCTTCCTTCCTTTGCAAAGGCAGTTTCATGTCCCCATCCCTCCTTCCTTCCTTCCTTCCTTCCTTCCTTCCTTCCTTCCTTCCTTCCTTCCTCTGCAAAGGCAGTTTCATGTCTCCACCCCTCTTCCTTCCTTCCTTTGCAAAGGCAGTTCCATGTCCCCATCCCTCTTTTCTTCCTTCCTTCCTTCACAAAGGCAGTTCCATGTCCCCACCCCTCTTTTCTTCCTTCCTTCCTTCCTTCCTTCGCAAAGGCAGTTTCATGTCCCCATCCCTCTTTTCTTCCTTCCTTCCTTCCATCCTTCCTTCGCAAAGGCAGTTCCATGTCCCCATCCCTCTTTTCTTCCTTCCTTTGCAAAGGCAGTTCCATGTCCCCATCCCTCTTTTCTTCCTTCCTTCCTTCTTTCCTCTGCAAAGGCAGTTTCATGTCCCCATCCCTCTTTTCTTCCTTCCTTCCTTCCTTCCTTCCTTCTTTCCTCTGCAAAGGCAGTTTCATGTCCCCATCTCTCTTTTCTTCCTTCCTTCTTTCCTCTGCAAAGGCAGTTTCATGTCCCCATCTCTCTTTTCTTCCTTCCTTCCTTCCTTCCTTCTTTCCTCTGCAAAGTCAGTTTCATGTCCCCATCCCTCTTTTCTTCCTTCCTTTGCAAAGGCAGTTCCATGTCCCCATCCCTCTTTTCTTCCTTCCTTCCTTCCTTCGCAAAGGCAGTTTCATGTCCCCATCCCTCTTTTCTTCTTTCCTTCGCAAAGGCAGTTTCATGTCTCCACCCCTCTTCCTTCCTTCCTTCCTTCCTTCCTTCGCAAAGGCAGTTTCATGTCCCCATCCCTCTTCCTTCCTTTCTTCGCAAAGGCAGTTTCATGTCCCCATCTCTCTTTTCTTCCTTCCTTCCTCTGCAAAGGCAGTTTCATGTCCCCATCCCTCTTTTCTTCCTTCCTTCTTTCCTCTGCAAAGGCAGTTTCATGTCCCCATCTCTCTTTTCTTCCTTCCTTCCTTCTTTCCTCTGCAAAGGCAGTTTCATGTCCCCATCCCTCTTTTCTTCCTTCCTTCCTTCTTTCCTCTGCAAAGGCAGTTTCATGTCCCCATCTCTCTTTTCTTCCTTCCTTCCTTCCTTCTTTCCTCTGCAAAGGCAGTTTCATGTCCCCATCTCTCTTTTCTTCCTTCCTTCTTTCCTTCTTTCCTCTGCAAAGGCAGTTTCATGTCCCCATCCCTCTTTTCTTCCTTCCTTTCTCTACAAAGGCAGTTTCATGACTCCACCCGTCTTCCTTCCTTCGCAAAGGCAGTTTCATGTCCCCATCCCTCTTTTCTTCCTTCCTTCCTCAGCAAAGGCAGTTTCATGTCTCCATCCCTTTCTTTCTCTGCAAAGGCAGTTTCATGTCCCCATCCTTCCTTTGCAAAAGCAGTTTAGTGTCGCCATCCCTCCTTCCATCATCAGTTTAGTCTGTCTTCCTCCCTTAGCCAGTTTAGTCCTTCCCTCTTTCTTTCCATTCCTGTCTTTGCAAAGCTAGTCCCTATCCCTCCCTCCCTCCATTTATCTATCATATTTGCAAATGCAGTTTAGTACCTCCCTCTTCCTTTCTTTTTTGCAAAGCCAGTTTAGTCCCTCCCTCCCTCTTCCTTCCTTCCTTGCAAAGCCCTTCCTTCCTTCCTTCTTTACTTTATTTCTCTGCAAAGGCAATTTCATGTCTCCATCCCTCTTTTCTTCCTTCCTTTGCAAAAGCAGTTTCATGTCTCCTTTCTTTCCTTCTTTCTTTGCAAAAGCAGTTTAGTGTCTCCATCCCTCCTTCCATCATCAGTTTAGTCTGTCTTCCTCCCTTAGCCAGTTTAGACCCCTTTCTTTCTTTTCCTATCTTTGCAAAGCTAGTTTAGTGTCCCTATGCCTCCCCCCTTCCATCCCTTTATCTATCATTTTTGCAAATGCAGTTTAGTCCCTCCCTCTTCCTTTCTTTTTTGCAAAGCCAGTTTAGTCCCTCCCTCTTCCTTCCTTTGCAAAGGCAGTCTCATGTCTCCTTCCTTCCTTCCTTTGCAAAAGCAGTTTAGTGTCTCCCTCCCTCCTTCCATCATCAGTTTAGTCTGTCTTCCTCCCTTAGCCAGTTCAGTCCTTCCCTCTTTCTTTCCTTTCCTGTCTTTTCAAACCAATCCCTATCCCTCTCTCCCTCCTTCCATCCCTTTATCTATCATTTTTGCAAATGCAGTTTAGTCCCTCCCTCTTCCTTTCTTTTTTGCAAAGCCAGTTTAGTCCCTCCCTCTTCCTTCCTTTGCAAAGGCAGTCTCATGTCTCCTTCCTTCCTTCCTTTGCAAAAGCAGTTTAGTGTCTCCCTCCCTCCTTCCATCATCAGTTTAGTCTGTCTTCCTCCCTTAGCCAGTTCAGTCCTTCCCTCTTTCTTTCCTTTCCTGTCTTTTCAAACCAATCCCTATCCCTCTCTCCCTCCTTCCATCCCTTTATCTATCATTTTTGCAAATGCAGTTTAGTCCCTCCCTCTTCCTTTCTGTTTTGCAAACCCAGTTTAGTCCCTCCCTCCCTCTTCCTTCCTTCCTTCCTTGCAAGTCCTTCCTTCCTTCCCTTTTTCCTTTTCCCAGTTTAGTCCCTCCCTCCCTCTTTCTTTCCACCTTTCTTGCAAAGCCCTTCCTTCCTCCTTCCTTTTTTCCTTTTCCTCCCTCCCTCCCTTCCTAAGAGTGCACCCAAATGTGCATTGCATCAGTTCCCTTTCTGCAGGAAATGCCAGACGCCTGGCCCAGCCAAGGCGGGGACTCCTTCCGGGTCAGTTTTCACTTTCTCTCTGCCTCTCTTGCCTTCGCTTTGTTTTCACTTCCAGGGCAAAAGAGGCTTCCCTCCCCCTCCCTTCCCTTCCCCCCCTTTGCAAAGAAGACTGGAGCAGCAGACATGTTTCCTAGCCTGGCCTTGGCGCATTTCTCCAGGGTCCCAGGTTGCATCCCAGGTTGAGTTGCAGTCCTTGCAAGAGAGAGATTTTTGCAAAGAATTATTTGCAATTTTTGGAGGGTTTTTTGCTTGTCTTCCCTTTGCGACATTGCAAGCTATGGGGAGACTTGGGTGAGACCTCGATTTTGGTTTAAATCTATGTTTTATGACTAGGATTTTTTAGGAATTCCATATATTTATATATCTCCTGCTCCCCTTTTTTGCATCCTTTGCAATTTCCTCTTTTTTTTTGCAACTGGGTGCATTTTTTAAAAGCAAAACTCGGGTCTATCTATCTATCTGTCAATAACTGAGACAGAATTTCCACCGGATCCGTCTCGTGTGAACCCAAAACGAAGTGAATCACTCACTTGCAAGAATCGGGTTTCCTAATTGGATCCAAAGGGAGACCCAGTTTTTTCCCCCCTGGGCCATGGGAAGGCTCCAAGGCTTGAGGACCTGGACACGTGTTGATGGTGAGTGGGAACGTGTGGACGGGAGGACACGTGTCAGGGAGGTCGGGTGGACTCCTGGGTGCATTTACACTGACCCCACTTGGGAGTGTCATGGCTCAGTGAGGTGAGAGTTGTAGTTTTGCAAGGTCCCAGTGGGCACAGGATGCCACCCGAGTGGCTTGGTTCCAGCCCAGTTTCGGTTCTTTTTCCCCCTTCTCTCCTTGGACCAGGCTGGGCTCCAGGGCCGAAGTTTGGTTTCGGTCTCTGGTTTCCCTCGCCAGGCCCTGCCTGGGTCTCCTCGGAAGTCAGGCCCAAGGAGGAAGGAAAGGGAAGGGGAAAGGGAAGCAGGATGAGGGAAGGAAGGAAGGAAGGAAGGAAAGAGCGAAAAGGGAGGGAGGAAACTTGGAGACAAACTAGGAAGGAAGGAAGGGAAGGAGGGAGAAACAAAGAGGAAAGGAAGAAAGGAAGCAAAGAAGGGAGAAACAAGGAAGGGAGGAAAGAAAGGAAGGAGGGAAAAAGAGGAAGGAAAGAGACAACCTAGGAAGGGAGGAAGGAAAGAGGGAGAGGAAGGAAGGGAGAAACAAGGAAGGAAAGGAAGAGGAAACAGGAAAGGAAGGAAGGAAAGAGACAACCTAGGAAGGGAGAGGAAGGAAGGGAGAAACAAGGAAGGAAAGGAAGGGGAAACAGGAAAGGGAGGGAGGAAGGAAAGAGACAACCTAGGAAGGGAGGAAGGAAAGAGGGAGAGGAAGGAAGGAAGGAACAAGGAAGGAAAGGAAGGGGAAACAGGAAAGGAAGGAAGGAAAGAGACAACCTAGGAAGGGAGGAAGGAAAGAGGGAGAGGAAGGAAGGAAGGGAGAAACAAGGAAGGAAAGGAAGGGGAAACAGGAAAGGGAGGAAGGAAAGAGACAACCTAGGAAGGAAAGAGGGAGAGGAAGGAAGAGAGAAACAAGGAAGGAACGGAAGGGGAAACAGGAAAGGGAGGGAGGAAGGAAAGAGACAACCTAGGAAGGGAGGAAGGAAAGAGGGAGAGGAAGGAAGGAAAGGAAGGAAGGAGACAAACTAGGAAGAAATATGAGAAAGGAAAGAAGGAAGGAAGGAAACTTGGAAGTAAGGAGACAAACTAGGAAGGAAAGGGAAGAAAGAAGAAACAAAGGAGAAAATGGAAGGAAGGAGAGAAATAAGGAAGGTAGCTAGGTAGGAAGAAACAAGGGAGGAGACGAACTAGGAAGAAACATGAGGAGGGAAAGAAAGAAGGAAAGAGAAGAAAGGAAGGAAAAAGGGAAAGGGAGGGAGGAGGGAAAAGGAGGAAGGAAACTTGGGAGGAAGGAGACAAACGAGGAAGGAAGGAAGAAGAAACAAAGGAGGGAAAGGGAGGAAGGAGAAACAAGGAAGGAAGGCGAGCAACTAGAAAAGGAGAGAAATAAGGAAGAAAGGAGACAAACTAGGAAAAACATGAGAAAGGAAGGAGAATGAAGGGAGAAACAATGGAGGGAGGAAAGAGGGAAAGGGAGGGTGGAAGGAAAGAGGAAAAGGGAGGAAGAAAACTTGGGAGGAAGGAGACAAAATAGGAAGGAAGGAAGAAGAAACAAAGGAGGGAAAGGGAGGAAGAGAGACTAGAAAGGAAGGAGACTGAAGGAGAGAAATAAGGAAAGTAGTTATAAAGGAAGGAGACAAACTAGGAAGAAACATGAGAAATGAAGGAGAAGGAAGGAAGGAGAGAAACCAGGAAAGAAGGAAGGAGATAAACTAGACAAGAAAGAAAGAAGGAAACTTAGAAAGACAGAAAGCTGTAAGGAAGGAAAAAGAAGTGGAAGGAAGGAAGAAGAGAAAAACCAAGAAGAAAAGAAGGAGATAAACTGGCAAGAATGAGGGGGAGAACTAAGAAAGTAAGGAAAGAGATGGAGGGAGGAAACTTGAAAGAAGGAAGGTTAGAAGAAAGGAGAAGCAAGAAAAGAAGGAGAGAAACTAGGAAGGAAAGGAGGGAAACTTGGAAAGACAAAATTGGAAGGAAAGAAAGGAAACTAGAAAAGAAAGAAGGAGAGGAAACTTAGAGGGAAGAAGAGAAAGTTGGAAAAAGGAAGGAAAAAGAAAAACTAGGAAGAGAAGGAGAGAAGCTGTAAAGAAAGAAGGAAGGAGAGAAGGAAGGAAGGAGAGAAAGTTGAAAGAAATGAAACAGGAGGGGAAGGAGGGAGGGAGGGAAGGAAACTAAAGAAGGAAATGAGAAACACCTGGAAGGAAGAGAAACTAGAAAGAAAGAAAGAAAGAAAGAAAGAAAGGTGAGAGTTGGAAGGAAAGAAGGAGAGGAAACTTAGAAGGAAGAAGAGAAAGTTGGAAAGAGGAAGGAAAAAGAAAAGTTAGGAAGAAGAGAAACTGTCAAGAGAGAAGGAAGGAGAGAATGTTGAAAGAAAGGAAACAGGAAGGGAAGGAAGGAGGGAGGGAGTGAGGGAAGGAAACTAAAGAAGGAAAGGAGAAAAACCTGGAAGAGAAACTAGAAAGAAAGAAAGGAGAAAGTTGGAAGGAAAAGGAGAGAAACAAGAAAGAAGGGAAATTAAAAAAAAACATAGAATGAAGGAGAGAATATTGGAAGGCTGACTTTGCATATGTAAATATTTGGCCCAAACTTCAGCAGATATTAAGAGTTTATTTTCTTTTCTTTTATCTGTATGTCTTGATGTTATTTGTATTTTCTTTTCTCTGCTCCTCCAACCAACGTCTCTGCAAAGAATGATAGAACTGGGCTGAATTCTAATGAGGGGGGGAATTTGAATTACAGTGCTTTCACTGTTAAGCCCCTTTGTCTCGCAGATTTAGACCAAACCTCCATTTGCAGCATCTCACTTTTTGCAAAGGAGGATGTGTATCACCTGGTTGCTAATTGGCTTAATTGTTTTGTGCAAGGAGGGTGGTCATCCTGCCAGAAAGATCACTGTTGCATTGCTAAACATATCCAGAATCATACATTCCATTGGGGATAATGGAACTAGCGAGTAGTCAACATGCATAAAATAAGATTGTGAGTCAACTCTGGGCAAGAATTCAGAGTAGGTTTGCCATTGCCTCCTCCTGAGGCTGAGAGAGTGTGACTTGAAGTGTTTCTGTATTCTTGATCATTGTCAAAATGGAGTGTCCACTCTATTTACTATTGTGGAAGTGGAATTATATTTCCTTTCCTATCTCTGTTGTGGCATCAACTGGCTTTGAAGTGTTGACTTCTCTATTTGGTTTTTCTGTCCCAGTTCTGTAAGTATGGTTTGCTGACACAAGGTTTGAAATTGACTTCCTTTGTTCGAATTCTACCTAAGATTAATCATGCCTTTTTGCATTATCTGGCAGAAGTGGAGAGGATTAATCAAAAGTGAAAGTGTTCTATTCTAAAGTCCTCGTCATGGTGAATGGAAAGGTGAATGTGTGGGAACCTTGATTTAACTTGTAGACAACAAGTTAAACATGAGCCAACAATGTGATGTGGCGGCAAAAAAGCCAATGGGATTTTGGCCTGCATCAGTAGGAGCATAGTGTCTAGATCCAGGGAAGTCATGCTACCCCTCTATTTTGCTTTCGTTAGAGCACACCTGAAATATTGTGTCCAATTCTGGGCACCACAATTCAAGAGAGATATTGACAAGCTGGAATGTGTCCAGAGGAGGGCGACCAAAAGGATCAAGGGTCTGGAGAACAAGCCCTATGAGGAGCGGCTTAAGGAGCTGGGCATGTTTAGCCTGAAGAAGAGAAGGCTGAGAGGAGATATGATAGCCATGTGAGAGGAAGTCAGAGGGAGGAGGGAGCAAGCTTGTTTTCTGCTTCCCTGGAGACTAGGACGCAATGGAAGAATGGCTTCAAACTACAAGAGAGGAGATTCCATCTGAACATGAGGAAGAACTTCCTGACTGTGAGAGCCGTTCAGCAGTGGAACTCTCTGCCCCGGAGTGTGGTGGAGGCTCCTTCTTTGGAAGCTTTGAAACAGAGGCTGGATGGCCATCTGTCAGGGGTGATTTGAATGCAATATTCCTGCTTCTTGGCAGGGGGTTGGACTGGATGGCCCATGAGGTCTCTTCCAACTCTAGGATTCTATGATTCTTCATGTCAGGATAAGCTATGGTTTATTGTGATGTCTTTTGGTTTGGATCAGGGATGAGTATGGGGAGTGTTTTATAATATGGGAGGGGGGCACTCCATAGCCAAGGGGTAGAATATGTTTTCTTGCAAATGTCCCCGGTTTGGATTGCTGGTGTTCCAAGCTTCAGCCCTTGGAGAGAACCAATGCTTGTAACCGAAGGCAAATCTTGCAAATTGGCATCTCCCAAAATGCATTGGAATGTTTTTATTTTCTAACTAGCTGTCCCCTGCCACGCATTGCTGTGGCCCAGTCTGCTGAACTGCAAAATAAAGTAACAAGAAAGTATTGGTTTCTAATATATGTAATTTCTTTCTTCTTGTCGGTAAACAATATTTCTTGTTGTTTCTTTGTCAGTGTTGATGTGGATATTGCCTGGTTTGCCTACTCTGGAACATGCAACATGCAAATTGTCCTTCTTTAGGGGTACCTTTCAAATCTGTGATACTATATCTCTCTGTGTGTGAGCCATACATTTATATCTATGGCTGGATGGCTCTTTATGTTTTCTTGCCCTGGTGAAGAGAGTTGAACTCAATGGCCTTAAGTATTTTCTGTTGGTAAAGGGGGTTCTGTGTGGGAAGTTTGCTCCAATTCTGTCATTGGTGGGGTCCAGAATGTTCTTTGATTGTAGGTGAACTGTAAATCCCAGTAACTACAACACCCAAATGTCAAGGTCTGTTTCCCCCAAACTCCATCTATGTTCATATTTGAGCAAATGGAGTATTTGTGCCAAGTTTGGTCTAGATCCATAATTGTTTGAGTCCACAGTGCTCTCTGGGTGTAGATGAACTACAACTCCCAACCTCAAGGTCAATGCCTACCAAACCTTTCTACTGCTTTCTGTTGGTCTTGGAAGTCCTGTGTGCTAAGTTTGATTCAATTCCGTCATTGGCGGAGTTCAGAATGCTCTTTGATTGTAGGTGAACTGTAAATCCCAGTAACTACAACTCCCAAATGTCAACGTCTATTTCCCCCAAACTCCATCTATTTTCATATTTGAGCAAATGGAATATTTGTGCCAAGTTTGGTCCAGATCCATAATTGTTTGAGTTCATAGTACTCTCTGGGTGTAGATGAACTACAACTCCCAACCTCAAGGTCAATGCCCACCAAACCTTTCTACTTCTTTCTGTTGGTCTTGGAAGTCCTGTGTGCCAAGTTTGGTTCAATTCCATCTTTAGTGGAGTTCAGAATGCTCTTTGATTGTAGGTGAACTATAAATCCCAGCAACTACAACTCCCAAATGACGAAACCAAATTTTTTTGAGTGATGGTCACTCATTGGGTTGTTAGGCACATTGTGTCCAAATTTGGTGTCAATTCGTCCAGTGGTTTTTGAGTTATGTTAATCCCACAAACAAATGTTGTTGTTGTTCATTCATTCAGTCGTTTCTGACTCTTTGTGACTTCATGGACCAGTCCACGCCAGAGCTCCCTGTCGGCCGTCACCACCCCCAGCTCCTTCAAGATCAATCCAGTTACTTCAAGGATACCATTTTTATTTATATATAGATAAAAAATTTAAGATGTGAATGCCCTTACATGGGGAGATATCAGCTTTCAGATTGTCTATATTGAAATTGCATTGTGCTTTATAATGTCTAAATTAAAGAAAATTGCCGTCCTTCAGTTGTGACCTGAAATGGACCAGAACCTAATAGAGATGCTTCAAGAATGGAGTTTTGGTACAACTCTTGTACCTATGGTTCCATTTATCCACATCTGCCATATGCTAGGTGACATTTCTTGCATTTAAGCAGCGACGTGGCAGCCCTTCCAGCTACGTCTCTTGAAAAAAAAACAATATTGGGCATGAAAACTTGTCTAACGAGTTCGTGAAAAGCTAGTATCTGTCCAGGAGAGATTTTGGAGCAGGGGTTCCTCCCTGTTTTCAAAGAGTTACAATCCCGTTTCACCAAAAAGCATATTTAAATTTGTTGAAAATTAGAAGTCGTTGCTGTTGTTTTCTTTCTAATAATGGTCTTGTTTTCTGTAAGTAATTGTGCTAACTTGGTATAGGGTGATGGACACTCATTTGAAAGCACATTACAGTAGTATTTACTATGAATCTTGCAGATTTGGTGAAAATGTTCTCACCAGGAATCTCTACAATCTCCAGTGCTACTTGCAAAATTAATTATTTTGTTTATTTACACTATTTCTACCTTGCCCATATCAGCCCGAAGGCGAATCAGAGTGCCGAGCAGTCGGCACAATTCGATGCCATCAATAAAAGTAGGGGAAAAAACATCACAATGTATCTAAAAGCATAAAAATAATGAACAATAAAAATTTTAAAACGGTGTCTTCATGTTCAGTCCTCGTCCGTTCCATCGTCTTAGCCGTTCCTAAGTCGATATATAAACCCCTTTTCCTAGTTCCAACAGACCTCACTACCTCTGAGGATGCTTGCCATAAATGCAGGTGAAACGTCAGGAGAGAATGCCTCTAGACCATAGCCATATAGCCCAAAAAAACCTACAGCAACCCAGTGATTCCGGCCATGAAAGCCTTCGACAATACATCATTCCTAGGTCGTTTTCCGATTTGAGTTTGTCTGATTATGTTGAGGCTCCAAAAGCTTGCTCGAAGAGCCAAGTTTTATGTTTCCCCCCCGAAAGGACAGGAGGGAGAAGGCCAATCTAATATCCCTAGGCAGGGAGTTCCACAGCCAAGGGGTCACCACAGTTGACCATAAAGTCATGCTGGAGGACTTAGGCAGTTCCAGGTACTCCAATGTGATTATGTGGTCAGCTTTTGCCAGAAGGTGATCATAGAGGCTGGATCTACAGTGCCATATAATCCAGTTCAAAGAAGATAATTTGGATTCAGAAACTGGATTATATGGCAATGTACATGGGGCTAGAGTTGTGCTGGAGGATCTAGATCAGGGTTTCTCAACCTGTGGGTCCTCAAGTGTTTTGGCCTACAACTCCCAGTTTACCAACTGCTAGGATTTCTGTGAGTTGAAGGCCAAAACTTGTGCACCAGCTGCGCCCATACCGTGGGAAATCAGACTTGGCCACGGCAGTCCACGCTTTCGTTACATCTAGGATAGACTACTGCAATACATGGGGTTGCCTTTGAAGACTGCTCGGAAGCTTCAAATAGTCCAACGAGAGTCATAGAATCATAGAATCAAAGAGTTGGAAGAGACCTCATGGGCCATCCAGTCCAACCCCATTCTGCCAAGAAGCAGGAATATTGCATTCAAATCACCCCTGACAAATGGCCATCCAGCCTCTGCTTAAAAGCTTCCAAAGAAGGAGCCTCCACCACACTCCGGGGCAGAGAGTTCCACTGCTGAACGGCTCTCACAGTCAGGAAGTTCTTCCTCATGTTCAGATGGAATCTCCTCTCTTGTAGTTTGAAGCCATTGTTCCGCGTCCTAGTCTCCAAGGAAGCAGAAAACAAGCTTGCTCCCTCCTCCCTGTGGCTTCCTCTCACATATTTATACATGGCTATCAGAGTCAGCCAGGTTAATAATTGGGGTGGCATACAGGGAGCATACAACTCTCATGTTACGCCAGCTCCACTGGCTGCCAGTTTGCTACTGGGCACAATTCAAAGTGCTGGCTTTGGCCTAGAAAGCCCTAAACAGCCCCGGCCCAAATTACCTGTCCGAACGCATCTCCCCCTATGAACCATCACAGAGATTAAGATCCTCTGGGGAGGCTCTGCTTTCTGTCCCGCCATTGTCACAGGCATGATTGGTGGGGACGAGAGACAGGGCCTTCTCGGTGATTGCCCCCCGGGTATGGAATTCCCTTCCTGGTGAGATCAGGTCGGCCCCCTCCCTCCTCTCCTTTAGAAGGATGGTAAAAACTTGTCTGTGAGACCAAGCTTTCAGGACAGGGCAATGAAGCGGCAGTGGGAAAGATGACAGGGCCAATTGGATTTGAGTTCCCTTCGTGGTGAGAAGGGTGGAATATAAATGTTTTAAATAAATAAATAAAACATCTGGGGACCCACAGCTTGAGGACCACTGATCTAGATATTCCCAGATATTCCTTGGGCAAAATATAGTTGGTTTTTTTTGGTGGTTTTTCTACTTTTTTGGGGGGGTCCGGTGCACCTGCTGTAGTTTCAGAGGTTGCTTTAGTCTTGAGACACTTAAACAGAAAGGATTTGCATTTCAGGCTTCTGAAATCATAAAGATTACGGTGGTAAATGTGCACAAATGGGAGTCGATTCCATGGGTATCAATGCAAATTCTTGTCTTGAGAAGTCATGATCCACACTCTTTCTGTTCTGCAGTAATGGCTCTGAAGAAACTGCCGTTGTATGTTCAGGTTTACAGCATGCTAAGCAAGAGGAAGGAACTGGCAAAACCACTTCAGAAAATGGTTTACCTAAGAAAACCCCATGAAATTCATGTGGTTGCCATCAATTGATGAGGTGACTTGGTGAACAGGAACAGACATTGTCTTATCTCATAGAATCATAGAATCAAAGGGTTGGAAGAGACCTCATGGGCCATCCAGTCCAACCCCATTCTGCCAAGAAGCAGGAATATTGCATTCAAATCTCCCCTGACAGATGGCCATCCAGCCCCTGTTTAAAAGCTTCCAAAGAAGGAGCCTCCACCACACTCCGGGGCAGAGAGTTCCACTGCTGAACGGCTCTCATGTACTGCTCTCGAGCCAGGCATCCCCCATTCTATATCTTTGCATTTCGTTTTTCCTGCCTAAGTGGGGTAGCTTACATTTGTCACTGCCACATTAGTAGCCCTGTTTACCTTTAGATTGTCTAGACTTGCTCCCTTCTCCAACCTGGTAAACTCCAGATACATGGCATTACAACTTCACCATCCCTGGTCAGTGCATTTTGTGTAAGCAGTGGAACATGGGAGTTCTCCAACAGATCTCCAGTGCACTTGACTAGTGGAAACTGGCCTACAGAGACATGCAATGCTATTTAGGGTTTAGCAGCATTTTTTAGATCAGGAAAACAATATGAATCATACTTTTAAAAGACTGCACTCAGAGAAAGTTTGGGGAAGGAACATCTATGATCTATCTAAGATAGGCAGATGTCTCTATACTGCTAGAGAGATTAGTGAAGAAAGTGCAAAGGCAGGCCTTATAGTTGAACATTAACTAAAATAATGACCACCGATGATTTGTTTGCTCCTGCTGCTGTTGTTGTGCCTTCAAGACATTTCCAACCTATGGTGACCCTAAAGTCAACAGGGCTTTCTTGGCGAGATTTGTTCAGAAGAGGTTTGCTAAGGTCACTCAGTGTGTTTCATGGCCAAGTTTTAAAGACAACAGCAACATTGAAATATTCCAAGGTTTTTCAGACCTTGGCTCAATCATTAATCACAGTGGAGACGGCAGTCAAGAAAACAGAAAAAGAGAAGGACTTGGAAAGGCAGATATGAAGGAACTAGGCAAGATCTTGAACTGTCAAGATACATAATTCAATACTGTGGTTCAAATTGTCCATACCATCTTTATTTCCCATCTCTGCATATTTTTGTGAGAGTAGGACAGTGAAGAAAGCGGGTAAGAAGAAAATCAGCTCATGTGAACTGTAGTCCTGGAGAAAGGTCCTGCAGATATGAGCTGCTAAAAGGACAAATCCAAGAGCAAATCAGGCTTGAACTCTTCCCCAGATGCCAAGAGGACTAAACTGAGGCTGTGGCACTTTGGCCATATTATGAGAAGAGAACATCTCTGGCCCATCCTCTGTTCGGATATCAGCCAGCACACCAATGCCTTAAATCAAGAAATAGTTTTCTAAGATCTACAGAGGTACTCGCGGGAACACGTCAGCAAGCAAGAGTCCAGAAGTGGCAGGCTAAAACCCAGCACCTCAATCAGTGGCTTATTTATTTATCGTGTCATCCGCAACCAGAACATTGTATTACATTTCTAACAGAACAAAACAAACAAACAGATAAAAAAACCCACAAAATTTGGTAGCTGATTAAATGTTCTTTGACCAGTATCTGGCCACTTGGCTGATACTAAGTGAGAGATTCCCCCGTGGGCATACAGAAGACTGTGCAACTTGGAAGGCGCTGAACAGACTGAGCTCTGGCACCATGAGATGCTGAGCCAACCTTAAAAAATGGGACTGCAAAGTGGAGTCCACAACAAGCTAGTGTGGAGAAGAGCAAACCACAAACCTCCTACTACAATGCAACCTGAGCCCTGTCACATGCACAACGGAGGACCTTCTTATACCGACACAAGAGGCACTCCAAGTGGCCAGCTACTGGTTAAAGGACATTTAATAGAATGCCAAGTTTTTAAAACTTTGTGTTTTCTCAAATACATTGGTTTACTCCTGATATGATAAATAAATAATTGAGAAGAAAAGAGTAAGTGGAAAAGACCTTGAAGTCAGGAGGCAGCAGGAACAGAAGAGAAGACTACACTGCAAATGGTCCAACGAGCGGCAGCCAGGTTGCTAAGAGGAGCGGCACTCAGGGAGCTCACAACTCCTCTGTTGCCCCAGCTTCTGGGCAAAATTCAAAGTGCTGGCTTTAGCCTATAAAGCCCTACATGGTTTCGGTCCAAGTTACCTATCCGAACGTATCTCTCCTTATGAACCATCTAGGACGTTAAGATCTTCTGGGGAGGCTCTGCTCTCGCTCCCTCCTTCTTCGCAGATACGTCTGGTGGGGACGAGAGACAGGGCCTTCTCAGCGATGGCCCCTTGACTGTGGAACGCCTTGCCTAGAGATATAAGATCGGCTCCCTTCCTCCTGACTTTTCGAAAAAAAGGTGAAAATCTGGTTTTTTGAGCAGGTCTTCCCAAATACGGCATAGCTAAACGGAATTATGGAACTACTTGATAACGCAATGGAATAACAATTTGACATGGAGACGCTCACGATAATGTTTTAAGGTTTTGTAGGGTTTTTCTATTTTTTATATCATATGCTATTGTTTTTAACAGAATTTCTTGACTGTTTTTTATTGTTGAGGCATCAAATTGTTGCCAATTTGTGAACCGCTCCGAGTCGCCTCTGGGCTAAGAGGGGCGATATATAACTATAATAAATAATTAATAAATAAAAACATATAACAGACAACTATATTAAAAAACAGTAAAACCATTAAAATATAAAACATTATAAAACACGAACCACACAACAAACAACCAATAGCTGAAAAAGTGGGCATGTGCAGATTTGAGACTAGTTGGGCAGGACAAGGACTTTTCCAAACATAAAACTGTAGGGCCCGGCTGGGAATAAAGTGCTGGAGATCCAAACAAAGGATTAGGGCTAGGCGGACTTGGTCAGTAGCTAGCTATTATTCAAAGGCATATTGGAACGTCCAAGTCTTCAGGTCTTTCTGGAAGGTGGACACGGTGGGGGCTAATCTAATCTCCCTGGGGGCCACCACTAGGAAGGTCCTCTCTTTCGTCCCCACCAACTGCGCTTGTGATGGAAGTGGGAGCAAGAGAAGGGCCTCCCCAGCAGATCTTAGTGCTCATGCTGGTTCATAGAGGAGGATATGGTCTCAAAGAGAAGCAGGACCCAAACCGAGTAGTCCATAGGATTTGGAAATGGCTTTTGTATGCTAAAGAGTGACCTTTCTGGTCTATGTTCAGGGTGAGTTGTCCATAAACTTGGAATCTGCATTTCTCAAAGCCCTTTTGGTTGGTGAGTCTTCTTAAAGCAGAGCTTTTCAAACATTTCATGCCAACGACACACTTTTTAGACATGCATCATTTTGCAACACAGTAATTGGGTTTTAATAGCAAACTAGAGCTTAAACCAACTCCTTATAAGATATACGTACACATACTTGTGCCTATTGTAATTTTTATATTGTTATGTATGCATATGTTTTATGTTAATATAATGTTATTGTTATTGTTTGCGTTTTCAGTTTGTGTTTTGGTTTTTTCTTTATTGTAATTGTTATTTGGGCTTGGCCTCATGTAAGCTGCTCCGAGTCCCCATCGGGGAGATGGTGGCGGGGTATAAGTAAAGATGATGATGATGATGATGATTCAATTGTAACAAGGAGAAACATAGGCAAGCACACAACATATCTCATGGAAACCTTTTTGTAACGAGGCGCGTATAATCAAGGAGGGAATTAAACTCAGGCCTCACTTATTGGAAAGAATATATTGTAGGGGAGGCCAATTATTTGTAAACTAGGGTAGCTGCCACCAATCATGAGGTAAGTTATAATATTGTGAGAAATGGCCCACTGGACGCAGAATTGATGGAGAAGAGGCAGTCTTCAAACAAAAGAGAACAAGTTTATTTTGTACAAAGCGTGTGGTTACGAGTTGTTGAATGACTTCTGGAACTTTAAGTAACACTCTTTCAAATGATACAGCTTATAGCAACTGTTAGTGAAATGTAGCACTTTGCTGAGCAATGTTTCCTGAGGTGAATAGCTTTCTAATTTGATCTGTCCTTGATCAAACTACTGATCTCTAGTCTTCTCCTGACTAGCGATCTTAACTAGCTTTCTTTAGCCTTCCCTGACTAAAGAAACTATCTAGGTTTCTCCCTCCCGCCTTCCTAGGCTGGAAAACCTACTGCTATTCCCTCTCACTGCTCTTCCACTAAACAACTATCTCCGACGGCTGACTGAATCGACCTCCTAACTGGAACTGCTCACTCCGAGCTCCAAACCCTAACTCCTCACTCCTTGGAACCTAAAACCTAACTGAACATTAACTGTCGTTTTTCAAACTCTCCCCTCTAAGCTCCTCCCACTTCTCTCTCTACTGCATCGTCTCCATGGCAACGCACTCCTCTCAGCTAGGCCGCTCCAGCATTAGTGCAACCAATCCAAACACAAATACAGTTAAAATCATTTATAATCAACTTCTGTACACTTTTATTTATATATTTAAATATATATGATTTATTGATTGTTTCGAATAGGCTCAGAAGTTTCTCGTTACGTTCACGCAACGCACTTGCACACTGCAGCCTGACACCCTAAAAAAACTGTGACACATGGTTTGGAAAGCTCAACCTTGAAGTGTGCATCCATGTGAACTAGAAAATGACTTTTTTTATTATATAACTAGCCATCCCCTGCCAGATGTTGCTCTGGCCCAGTCTGTGTTTATGTGTTTTGTATGTATATATATGTGTGTGTATATATGTGTATATATGTGTGTTTGCATCTATATATGTGGTTTTGCACATGCATTGTAATGTACTGTTTAATTTTTTTTGGCTTTTTAAGCCCCTTCTACTGTGTTTTTCAGTGTTTTTATGAGTGATGGTCACTTGTTGGAGTGTTAGGTGTCTTGTGTCCAAATTTGGTGTCAATTCGTCCAGTGGTTTTTGAGTTATGTTAATCCCACAAACGAACATTACATTTTTATTTATATAGACTAGCTGCCCCTGCCATGCGTTGCTGTGGCCCAGTCTGTGTATATGTGTATTGTGTGTGTATATGTGTGTATATATTTGTGTATATGTGTATCTATGTGGTTTTTGTGCATGCGTTGTAATGGATTTTTTTATTTTTGGCTTTTTAAGTCTCTTCTGTGTTTTTCAGTATTTTTATGAGTGATGGTCACTTGTTGGCCTGAGAGGTGGCACAGTTTGGTGGTATGGAAAACAAAGTAATGAGAAAGTCTGCTTAATAATAATAACAATAACAACAGCAATAATAGTATTAGTAATAATCGAATCCTAGTGTAGGAAGAGACCTCCAAGGTCCATCCAATCCTGCCCCACAATCAAAGCACTCCTGACAGATGGACATTCACTCTCTGCTTAATAATAATAATAACAATAGTAATAATAGTAATAGGATTCTAGGGTAGGAAGGGACCTCTAAGGTCCATCTAATCCTGCCCCACAAACAAAGCACTCTTGACAGATGGACATTCACTCTCTGCTTAATAATAATAACAATAGTAATAATAGTAATAGGATTCTAGGGTAGGAAGGGACCTCTAAGGTCCATCTAATCCTGCCCCACAATCAAAGCACTCCTGACAGATGGACATTCACTCTCTGCTTAATAATAATAACAATAGTAATAATAGTAATAGAATTCTACGGTAGGAAGGGACTTCCAAGGTCCATCCAATCCTGCCCCACAATCAAAGCACTCCTGACAGATGGACATTCACTCTCTGCTTAATAATAATAACAATAGTAATAATAGTAATAGAATCCTAGTGTAGGAAGAGACCTCCAAGGTCCATCCAATCTTGCCCCACAATCAAAGCACTCCTGACAGATGGACATTCACTCTCTGCTTAATAATAACAATAACAAATGCACTGGGTTGTAGGTTTTTTCG
This sequence comes from Anolis sagrei, assembly GCF_037176765.1. Classification (NCBI taxonomy): domain Eukaryota; kingdom Metazoa; phylum Chordata; class Lepidosauria; order Squamata; family Anolidae; genus Anolis; species Anolis sagrei. The sequence goes on along the minus strand of NC_090025.1, from coordinate 194,093,994 downwards.
GGCTATATGGCCGTGGTCTAGAGACATTCTCTTCTGACGTTTCGCCTGCATCTATGGCAAGCATCCTCAGAGGTAGTGAGGATAACAAACGAAAATTACATTTTTATTTATGTAGATGTAAAAAAAGGGGTGTCTTTGGGGTTTAACTCATGCTGTTCAGCCCCATTCCCTTAATGCTACACTATGCAACTAGGCTGAACTGCTGTTAGTTTCAGAACAAAAGAATCAGATAACTAGCAGAGGCACTTGCTAGCTGACAGTTTTAGTATTAGAAATACAGATAAATGGGCTAGATACCCCTAAATATTGAAATGCCCAGCAATTTATGCATTTAGGCCCAATTCTCTAACAATAATAAATCCTGCAATAATGACTCACTTGATTGTAAAAAATAGAAGTCCGTAACTCAACATGAATTCTAATTCGTGTTGCTTTACTGACTTCTATTTTTAGATTTGAGCGGGTCATTTCGATAGCATGAAAAGCTGTCTCTCCAACCGCTTGGTACATTTATGTAATAGTTTTGCATAAAGCACAAGAAGACAAAGCAGCTTTCCTCTCAAGGAGTCAGATCAGAACCTATACAAGATTTCTTTTGCAGCAGAAATTATAAATTTGCCTACAAAGTTATGCATTTGAGATTTTTTTTTTTTTAAATGAGCATATAGTCACTTTAAAATGCAATTTCTTACCTTCATTTCTTGCTGGTGTTGTTTTCGGTTGTTCCTTGGGTGCATCTGTGCAGCAGAATACTTTCACTCTCTATTTCTATTTTAAATCAGTTTCACTTTCCACTTCCCAGAACTGTGGAAGAAGCACAAAGGCTGTTCTGGAGGTTGTGCTTTAAAAACATGAATCTGAAAGTAAATAGCATATTTGGAAGTGGAGAATTGCACTGAAAACTTGCTTTGTTGTGTGCCTCTTTGTTCCATATTTGGGCCCAATATGCAGCCTGGATTCTGTTTGTAGTAGCACAGCTTCCTTTGGCTATATCATTTCTGTTTTTGCACTGGCAACGGAGTGTCAATTACTTTTTTAAAAAGTTGGTGAGATTAATGGAAAATATTAGCGGGGCATCCTTGAAGTGACTGGCTTGACTCTCAAGGAGCTGGGGGAGGTGACGGCCGACAGGGAGCTCTGACATGGGATGGTCCATAAGGTCACGAAGAGTCGGAAAAGACTGAACGAATGAACAACAACAACATTAGCAGGTCTTAGCTGAAGAGATACTAAAAATGGAACCTCCATGGGAAATATTGACAAGCTGGAATGTGTCCAGAGGAGGGCGACTAAAATGATCAAGGGTCTGGAGAACAAGCCCTATGAGGAACGGCTTAGGGAACTGGGCATGTTTAGCCTGAAGAAGAGAAGGCTGAGAGGAGACATGATAGCCATGTATAAATATGTGAGAGGAAGCCACAGGGAGGAGGGAGCAAGCTTGTTTTCTGCTTCCTTGGAGACTAGGACGCGGAACAATGGCTTCAAACTACAAGAGAGGAGATTCCATCTGAACATTAGGAAGAACTTCCTGACTGTGAGAGCCATTCAGCAGTGGAACTCTCTGCCCCGGAGTGTGGTGGAGGCTCCTTCTTTGGAAGCTTTTAAGCAGAGGCTGGATGTCCATCTGTCAGGGGTGATTTGAATGCAATATTCCTGCTTCTTGGCAGGAGGTTGGACTGGATGGCCCATGAGGTCTCTTCCAACTCTTTGATTCTATGATTCTATGAAATAGCAGACTAGCAAATATAGGAACATATAACACGGAAGGCATTTGTTTTTTGTTTTGCTTATGAGTTTATAATGTATTGTTATGCTGATGTTTTATTGAGGGCCTTGGCCTTTGTAAGCCACATCGAGTCCTTTGGGAGATGTTAGCGGGGTACAAATAAAGTTAATAATAATAATAATAATAATAATAATAAATGATGGTGTTTCGAAAAAGACTAAAAACTTGGATGTTTGAACGGGCATTCGGTTAAACAGTGCAATCAATGTGAATGACTACAGGAATTGGAAAATCGGACGACGAATTGGATCATGATTTTAGTTATGAGTTGTATCGGGTTAACTATTGTTGTGCTAATACTGTGTATTATGCTTTTGTTGATCTTAAATTGTATATTGTGGTTGATTTTATTCTTGTTGTAAACCGCGTTGAGTCGTTGGCCAGGCTGAGAAATTGCGGTATACAAGTAAAATAATAAATAAATAAATAAATACTACTACTACTACTACTACTACTAATAATAATAATAATTTGCATTCAGTCCCGAATTGTGCATATTTCTGGAACATCATGGAACGACTTGACAATGCAATTGAATAATGACTTGACATGGAGACACCCATGACAATGTTTTTAAAGCTTTGTACAGTTTTTTTGTATTAACAACCTTAGATATGCAGGTGATACCACTTTGATGGTCGAAAGCGAGGAGGAGCTGAGGAGCCTTCTAATCAAGGGGAAAGAAGAAAGGGCAAAAGCTGGGTTGCAGCTAAACATCATAAAAACTAAGATTGTGGCAACCAGACTGATTATGGCAACCAGAATGGCAAATAGAGGGAGAAAACGTGGAGGCAGGGACAGACTTTGTATTTCTAGGTGCAAAGATTACTGCAGATGCAGACTGCAGCCAGGAAATCAGAAGATGCCTACTTCTTGGGAGGAGAGCAAGGAGCAATCTTGATAAAATTGTGAAGAGACATCACACTGACAACAAAGATCTGCATAGTCAAAGCAGTGGTATTCCCCGTAGTCACCCTACACCACTGGAGAAATTACACTGCTTAGCCGGTATTGCACCACCTGACATCCACCGGGAAGTAGCAGCCAATAGTAAAAGTACCAAGGCAGAGACATCTCCAGCTCATCCCGTTTGGGTATCAGCCAGCACATCAACGACTTAAATCTAGACATAGTTTTCTAAGATCTACAGAGACACTCGCTGGAGCACCTCAGCAAGTGAGAGTCCAAAAGTGGCAGGCTCAAACCCAGAACCTCAACCAAAGGCTGATACCAAATGAGAGACTCCCCCCTGGGCACACAGAGGACTGGGCGACTAGGAAGGTGCTGAACAGACTGTGCTCTGACACCACGAGATGCAGAGCCAATCTCAAGAAATGGGGCTACAAAGTGGAATCCACGACATGCGAGTGGCAAACCACTGACCTCCTGCTGCAATGCACCCTGAGCCCTGCCACATGCACAATGGAGGACCTTCTTGCGGCAACACCAGAAGCACTCCAAGTGGCGAGATACTGGTCAAAGGACATTTAATCAACTACCAAACTCACAAATTTTGTATTCTGTCTGTTTGTTTGCTTTTTTCTGTTCTGTTACTGAAACAACAAATAAATAAAACCTACGGATGTGAAAGCTTGACCTGAGCGAAGAAAGAGAGATGCTTTTGAACTGTGGTGTTGGAGGAAGGTTCTGAGAGTGCCTTGGACAGTGAGAAGATCCAACCAGTCCATCCTCCAGGAAATAAAGCCCGACTGCTCATTGGAGGGAAGGATAGTAGAGGCCAAGATGAAGTACATATGGGCACCATTTCATCCTAGATTTTATGTGTTATTTATTACAGGTTCTTATACCCCGCCCTTCTCACCCCGGGGGGGACTCAGGGCGGCTTACAAAAGCAAGGCACCATTTGATGCCCGCGTCACAAAACAATCAAAACAAAAATTATTACAAATTCATAGTTAACAACAATTCATACATAATACCAATAAAATCAATAAAACCCCATACAAACCCAAATCATCCCCCCACATGGTCAGCGTTCACTAACTCAAAGATCTCATTCTCATTCCACTTCTTCAATCCTGCTTGGTCGTATTCATCTGATTTAATTGCCAGATTGCCCGAAGGCCTGGTCCCAAAGCCACGTCTTCACCCTCCTCCTGAAGGAGAGGAGGGATGATGATGTCCTGATTTCCCCCGGGAGTGAGTTCCACAGGTGAGGAGCCACCACTGAGAAAGCCCTGCTCCTCGTCCCCACCAGCCTCACTTGTGACAGTGGTGGGGTCGAGAGCAGTGCCTCCCCAGCTGATCTCAAGCTCCGGGGTGGGACGTAAAGGGAGATACGTTCGGACAGATACACTGGACCGGAACCGTACAGGGTTTTGTAGGTCAAAACCAGCACCTTGAATTGTGCTCTACCACAGATATCCTAGTGTTTTCCTCTACCACAGACATCCCAGTGTTTTTCTCTCTCTCCATTGATGTGGAATTTGCATGACTCCGCTCACGGCTTCTCCCATAACCCTTTCCTATGGAACACAGCAAATACAGAGGAATTGATCAGCAACTGCACATACTGGAGAGGTTTGGGGGCCTGACTCAACTTGATAGAAGTTGTGGACTTGTGCATCAAGTCAGAGCACTGTGACCCCCACTGACAATGGACCTCGCCCACATTTGGCACAGAGAACCCCATGACCGAGGCAAAATACTGGAGAGGTTTGGGAGGAATTCATCTTGATTTATAGGAGTTGTAGGTACTGGAACTTATAGTTCACCTGCACCCTGAACCCCACCAACGATGGACTTGCAACTAACTTGGCACACAGAACCATCATGACCAACAAAAAATACTGGAGGTCTTTGGGTGGATTTATAAGAGTTTTTCTCCAATGGTGATTAGCCATATCTTCTTCTTTTCTTCCTGGAACCCTGCCAAGCTGTTTCTCAAGCTTCTTCCTTCTCCAACAGGTACTCAATGAAACCTGGTAAATATATTGATCTGATATTGATCTGCAACAGTAGTTCACCTACACCCAGAGAACACTGTAAACCCAAAAACCGATGGATCTGGACCACACTTGGCACGCATACTCAATACACCCAAATTTGATTACTGGAGGGGTTTGGGAGAGATTGGCTTTGAGTTTTGGGAGTTGTAGTTAACCTTTGTTGTTGTTGTTCATTCGTTCAGTCGTCTCCAACTCTTCGTGACCTCATGGACCAGCCCACGCCAGAGCTCCCTGTCGGCCGTCACCACCCCCAGCTCCTTCAAGGTCAGTCCAGTCACTTCAAGGATGCCATCCATCACTCGTATCTTTGGTATGGGGGAGGGAAAACCGAAAGTAACTTCGGGAACCACTTCGTTAGATCGGCGCTCCTGAAGGTGTGGAATAAATACAAGGGACATTATTTCCACAAAACACCGCTATGGATCTCCCCCCTGGAGGCTAAGCAACGCAGACTGTTAGGGTGGACCTATTGGCCGTCCTACAAAGATATCTTGCATAAAAATAATGGTGTCATTGAATTAAGGTCACAGGAAGACATAGCTAAGGACTTTAGCAACGTTTCGTGGTACCAGTATGCCCAAATTAAAGAAAGTTACAAAGAAGACAAGAAAATAGGTTTCGGTGATGAAAACGACCTATGGGGAAGGATTCTGAAGAAGGACAGGAAAGTAGTAACATCTATATACCAGAACTTATTGGGATGGGCTACTGAAACTGAGGCAGTTAAACATTCTATGATTTTGTGGGCCAAAAATATAGGAAAACCTCTCCCCTTAAAGGAATGGGAAATAATTTGGATGAAACGATTAAAGTATACCTATTCATCGGATATGAAAGAGAACTGGCTAAAAATGCTGCATCGCTGGTATCTCTCACCTCAGATGATAGCTAAAATGTATAGGAATACGGACAACAGATGTTGGAAATGTAAAGTGAGGGAGGGATCCTTTTACCATCTTTGGTGGCTATGCCCAAAAGCAAAAGAATATTGGAGGTCTATCCATAACGAGTGTAGGAAAATCCTAAAATTAGAAATTCCAATGCTCCCAGAACTATATTTATTAGGAATGTTTGATAAAAAGCTGTTCCCCAATAACAACATGGAAAAACTATTTATTTTCTTTACTACAGCCGCTAGAATGATATATGCTAAAATGTGGAAGCAAGAATTGACACCAACTATGATCCAGTGGCTAGGAAAGCTGATAGAAATTCAAGAGATGGATGAACTGACCTTTTGGTTAAGACAAAACACTGGAAAAGGCTTTGAAATGACAGACTGGAGTTTGCTTAAAAATTACATCGAGAATGAAAGATATGGGAATACCGGGTCGGACTAAGACCGCTCTATGAGAGGATGTAGCAAATGAATTAATGTTTAAAACAAATGTAATATTAAAAATAGGAATCGCACTTTAAGGAATGCAAATTTAGAATACTAAGAAAAGGAAATAAGGTTCTAAGAAATAATATGTATTGTTACAAAAAAGTTAGTATAAAACCATTTTAAGAAATGAGGAGAGAAAGGCTGTAATAACTTTATTTATTGTATAAATCGTCTCCCATGCGGGAGAACTAACCATTGTAAATGATTGGTGAGGGGAAGTCGGTTTTATAGGGGGGGGGGAGGGGGGGATCCAAGGGGCACCGTATGTACGTTTGTTGGCTAGATATGTATGTGTTCCACACCTAGGAGTAACTCGCTGTACCTCTAGGCGTACTTATTACTAGGTTGTATCCGTAGTTCTGTTTCGTCTTTGTCACGTCATTGTTTCACTGTTCTCCTCTATTTATTGTAAACGCAAAACCAATAAAAATTATTATTCAAATAGAAGTAATTTTAGCTGCAAAAAAAAAAAAAAAAGGATGCCATCCATCCATCATGCCGTTGGTCGGCCCCTCTTCCTTTTACCTTCCACCTTCCCCAGCATAATTATCATAATTGTAGTTAACCTACAACCAGAGAAATTGTGACACCCACCACAAATATACACAAATATATATACATACAAAACACATATGCATATACAGACTAGGCCACAGCAATGCATGGCTGGGACAGCTAGTGAATCAATATTTTCCTTGCTGTGAATGCAATGCAACTCTTTGAAAGCAAGCAAAGAGTTATGGACAAACAGTTGTGTAGCAAAACAGGAAACATCAACACTTTCTATGAATCCATTCAGTTTTTTCACATATCGGCACTTTACATTTTGGTTTCTCTTTCGAGGCGAATCCATTTGACTTCTTCACAACCGCTTTTAGTTTCGTTTTGCATTGGTTGCCAGTTGTGGCCGGGACTTTGAACGCTGCCGTTTCCTTTGAACCGGATTTGCCTTTTGTTGTTTGTACAAGAACATACACACAGTGTTAATGCTGCAGCAGATAGATATAGTAAATTAATCTGTATAGTAAATGCTTGCCAGAATGAGGTCAACTCTGGATTTTGGAGTGTATTAATGTCGCAGCCAAACAACAAGGCTAAATAAACACTCTCAGTTCTGCATCTACAAATTCAACTATCCAAAATCTCAAAAGCAAAACTTGAATTTGCGGTTTTCTGTAAGGGACGGCGGTTTACTACACAGCGGTGTGTGTGCATCTATATAAATAAAAATGTAATGTTCGTTTGTGGGATTAGCATAACTCAAAAACCACTGGACGAATTGACACCAAATTTGGACACAGTCCACATATCAGGCCAACCAATGACCATCACTCATGAAAGCACTGAAAAATAGAGCAGAAAGGATGTAAAAAGCAAAATTACGTTACAACCCATGCACATATATGCACACACACACAAAACACACAGAAAAGGGGAAGGAAGCAGAGAAGCAGGAAGAGAGAGAGAAAGAAGGAGGGAAGGAGAGAAGGAAAGAAAGAATGGTAGAGAAGGAAGGAAGGAAGGAGAGAAGGAAATAAAAAGTGAAAGAGGGAAGGAAGGAGAGAAGGAGGGAGAGAAAGAGAGGGAAGGAAAGAAAGAAGGGTAGAGAAGGAAGGAAGCAGAGAAGGAGGGAGAGAAGAAGGAGAGAAGGAAGGAAAGAAAGGTAGAGAAGGAAGGAAGGAGAGAAGGAAATATAAAAGTGAAAGGGAAGGAAGGAGAAGGAGGGGAGAGAAAGAAGGAAAGAAAAAAGGGTAGAGAAGGAGGGGAGAGAAAGAGAGAGGGAAGGAAAGAAAGGGGTAGAAAAGGAAGAAAGTAGAGAAGGAGGGAGAGAAAGGGAGAGAAGAAGAGAAAGAAGGAGGGAAGGAGAGAAGGAAGGAAAGAAGGGGATAGAAGGAAGGAGAGAAGGAAAGAAAGAATGGTAGAGAAGGAAGGAAGGAGAGAAGGAAATAAAAAGAGAAAGAGGGAAGGAAGGAGGGGAGAGAAAGAAGGAAAGAAAAAAGGGTAGAGAAGGAAGGAAGTAGAGAAGGAGGGAGAGAAAGAGGGAGAGAAGAAGAGAAAGAAGGAGGGAAGGAAAGAAAGGTAGAGAAGGAAGGAAGGAGAGAAAGAAATAAAAAAGTGAAAGAGGGAAGGAAGGAAAGAGGGAAGGAAGGATGGAACTAAAGAGCAAAGGAAGCGAGAAAAGAAACAGGTAGGGAAGGAAGGAAAGAGGGAGGGAGGGAACGGTAGGAAAAAAGGAGAGAAATAGGGAGGGAAGGTTGGCCACAGCAAAGTGTGGCAGGTACAGCTAGTCACTCATAAAAACACTGGAAAACACAGCAAAAGAGACCTAAAAAGCCAAAAAATAAACAATGCATGTGCAAAACCACATATATAGATGAAAATGCACATATATAAACATACACACAAATATATACACACACAAAATACATATACACAGCAACGTGTGGCAAGTGACGGCAAGTTATATAATAAAAAGTCATTTTCTAGTTCACATGGATGCACACATTGGGCTGAGGGGCAAAATGGTGGGCCACGTCAAAAATCAAGGACCAAAGGCACAAGATGGTGGATCCAGGGGCAAAATGGAGGACTGAGGGGCAAAATGAAAGACCGAGGGCAAAAACTGGAGGACGAAGGGGCAAAATGAAGAACAAACTGAGGACCGGGGGGAGTGGCAAATGGAGGACAGAGGGCACAAAATGACTGGTGGGCAAAGTGGAGTGCCAAGGGCCCTAAATCGAAGATCAAGGGCACAAAATGGAGGACTGAGGGCAAAAAACAGAGGAGCAAGGGGCAAAATGGAAGACCAAGGAGCAATATAGAGGACTGAGGGCACAAGGGCACAAAAGGGTGGATGAAAGGGTGGGCAAAATGGAAGACTGAGGGGCCAAAATGGAGGAATGAGGGCACAAGGGCACAAAATGGAGGAGTGAAGTAACAAAATGGAGGATTGAGAGGCAAAATGGCACACCAAGGGCACAAAATGGAGAACCGAGGGGCAAAATGAAAGACTGAGAGCACAAAATGGCAGCCTGGGAGGCATAAATGGTAGTTCATCTTTAGACATTCCTCCCTCATGTTGCTTTTTCTCCATCGCCACCATGGAAGTCCGAGGGGCAAAATGGAGGAATTAGGATGCAAAATGGAGGACTAAGAACATGAAATGGTGGTCTTGGGAAACAAAATGGAGGACTGAGAACATGAAACGGAGGACTGAGGGTACAAAATGGAGCACTGGGCACAGAAGGGAGGACAGAGGGTGGGCAAAATGGAGGACTGAGGGCAAAATGGCAGACTGAGGAGTAAAATGGACAGAGCCCAAAATGGTGGACTGAGGGCACAAATGGGAGCACCATGACAAAATGGACAGAGCCCAAAATGGCGGACATAGGACAAAAATGGGAGTACCACGACAAAATGACAGGGGACAAAATGATGGACTGAGGAGACAAAATGGAAGACTGAGGGGCAAAATGAAAGATCGAGGGCACAAAATGGCAGCCTGGGGGTCATAATGGTAGTTCATCTTTAGACATTCCTCCCCATGTTGCTTTTTCTCCATCGCCACCATAGAAGTCCGAGGGGCAAAATGGAGGAATTAGGATGCAAAATGGAGGACTGAGAGCATGAAATGGCGGCCTTGGAACACAAAATGGAGGACTGAGAACATTAAATGGAGGACCAAGGGCGCAAAATGGAGGACCGAGGGCACAGAAGGGATGACAAGAGGGTGGCCAAAATGGAGGACTGAGGGCAAAATGGCAGACTGAGGGCACAAAAATGGAGGACTGGGGGCAAAATGGGGGGAATCAGGATGCAAAATGGAGGACTGAGAGCATGAAATGGCGGCCTTGGAACACAAAATGGAGGACAGAGAACATTAAATGGAGGACCAAGGGCGCAAAATGGAGGACCGAGGGCACAGAAGGGATGACAAGAGGGTGGCCAAAATGGAGGAGTGAGGGCAAAATGCCAGACTGAGGGCACAAAATGGAGGACTGGGGGCAAAATGGGGGGGGGGGGAATCAGGATGCAAAATGGAGGACTGAGAACATTAAATGGAGGACTGAGAACATTAAATGGAGGGCCGAGGGCACAGAAGGGAGGACCGAGGGTGGCCAAAATGGAGGATTGAGGGCAAGATGGCAGACTGAGGGGTAAAATGGACAGGGCTCAAAATGGCGGACTGAGGGCACAAATGGGAGCACCGCAAGCACAAAATAGATGGGACAAAATGGCTGACTGAGGGGCAAAATGAAGGAGAAAGGCACAAAATGGAGAAGTGAAGGAACAAAATGGTGGAGCAAGGGCACAAAATGCCAGCCTGGGGGCCTAATGGCATTATAATTTTATTCCTATCATGTCTTAATGTTTCTCGGAGTGACATTCTTTCCTCAGGTTGCTTTCTCTCCGTCTCCACCATTCCTCAGAATTTGGAATCGATGTGTTTGTCTGGTTCACATGGAAACTGGGTCTCATTCTAGAAGCATGGAGGATGGAAAACATTGGCAAGATGGAGTCGGGCCTTCCTTTAGGTCTGACCTAGATCTTCTTGCCTTGTCCCAATCAAGCCTTCCAAATTCAAAACCCATTTCAAAGCCTATTCCTCAGGCAGGCCTAATGTGAATGTTAGTTTACATTTTACTAGTATTGATGCTTTAATCTGCATTTTATGTTTTTTAACATATGTATTTTATGGTTTTTTGTTTTGCCTGTACGTTTTAACTATGCCTCAAGCTGTAAGGAGAGGTGGGTAACAAACATAGTTTATGATTACGATTTATTGTTATTCTTTTGTCTTTCTCCTTCAGGTTGATAATTTGGGAAAAAGCGAAATACACATAAAATACACAAATTTCTGCCGCCATTTTGTTAACACACAGGGAAGCCAGTGTGTGTGGTGGCTTAAGGTAGGTCTGCACTGTAGAATTAATGCAGTTTGATACCATTTGAACTGTCATAGCTCAATGTTATGGATTCCTGGGACTTGTAGTTTGACATGTCTAACTAATCTAAGGAAGTAATGCTACCCCTCTATTCTGCTTTGGTTAGACCACATCTGGAATACTGTGTCCAATTCTGGGCACCACAATTCAAGAGAGATATTGACAAGCTGGAAAGTGTCCAGAGGAGGGCGACTAAAATGATCAAGGGTCTGGAGAACAAGCCCTATGAGGAGCGGCTTAGGGAACTGGGCATGTTTAGTCTGAAGAAGAGAAGGCTGAGAGGAGATATGATAGCCATGTATAAATATGTGAGAGGAAGCCACAGGGAGGAGGGAGCAAGCTTGTTTTCTGCTTCCTTGGAGACTAGGACGCGGAACAATGGCTTCAAACTACAAGAGAGGAGATTCCATCTGAACATTAGGAAGAACTTCCTGACTGTGAGAGCCGTTCAGCAGTGGAACTCTCTGCCCCGGAGTGTGGTGGAGGCTCCTTCTTTGGAAGCTTTTAAGCAGAGGCTGGATGGCCATTTGTCAGGGGTGATTTGAATGCAATATTCCTGCTTCTTGGCAGAATGGGGTTGGACTGGATGGCCCATGAGGTCTCTTCCAACTCTATGATTCTATGATTCTATGCCGTATTGCAAGTATGGGCAAACTTAGGCTCTTCAGGTGTTTTGGACTCCAACTCCCACAATTCCTAACAGCCTTAGGCATCTTCCTTTTTGGAAGGAAGGGGTCTGAGGCTGTTAGGAATTGTGGGAGTTGGAGTCCAAGACACCCATCAGACCAAAGTTTGCCCATTCCTGGTCTATTTCCTTCTCTACCAAAGGATACTGGTGCCTCATCAAACTACAAATCCCAGGATTTCATGGCATTGGAGCCCTTAAGGTTCAAGTGGCTTAAAACTGTGTTAATTCTACAGTGTAGATGCACCCTTAGCCATCCTCCCAAAGGAAATAATGTTGGAGAGCTTGGTTTCATCCATCTGTAATGTGGGATATTCTTTGAAATTTAGTATATACATAATTATGTTATGTGTCCAGGTTCGGAATCTCTGATACCTTTGCTTTTTGGTAGTTCAGTATACACATGCTTTGTTTCTTTGGCAACCATAGGGCTGGAATGGGGAGATGACTAGAGCAATAAACATGATTGCGCCGGAACGTCCCCTCTCAAGTAGTTGAGCTAAACCAACCCCTTGATTCAATGAGCTGGCAGTGATGAAGCAAAGGAAGAGGAGACTAGAGGGTGTATGGCGTTAGGATCCAAGCAAATCAAATTGAACACGGCTAGATGCCCTGCTGACAGCATATGCCGCAGCAGCAAAAGCTGCACAGAAATCCTTTCTGGCAGCCAATATTGAGTCTGCGAGGAACCGTCCGGCAGAGCTGTTCCGAGTTGTCAGAGGCCTATTAAACCCCACGTCTCAGGATGGGAACTCTGACAACTCGGCAGCCTGCTGTGAAGCATTTGCTCGGTTCTTTGCGGACAAAGTTGCTTTGATCCATTCTGGTCTGAACATCATGTTAATGGCAGTCTCTGCAGATATTCCCCTTTAGATATTCAATAAATATATTTATTTTCTTATTGTTCCCCTTTAGATATTCCATGTATGAATTTTCCACTTGTGGAGCTGTTGAACACCTTTGGCAGGACTGTATCTAAGTTAACATAATTCTTCAGTCCAGTGAGCTTCAGAAGATGGCTCCATTGACCCGCAAGAGCTCGTAAGTCGCGTTAAATCATTCTACAACTCTGCATCTGTATGCTTGTCCACTATGCCCTGCCTCACGTACAGAGGAAGAATTGTTGGAGGCTACAGATAATGCCATTGCTGTTGCCCGTTTTTGGTCAAAAGATATTTAGCCACCTGCTCTCCTTCTGCTTTATCAGTTTAATAGTAATGTATGCAATGCTTTTGATACAAAATAAATAAATTCTACAAAATAAATAATATGTACTTCATTATTTTCCTTTGTTTGTTAACAGTATTCTTTTCTTTCTTTTTCTCTCTCCTTTTCCTGTCTGCAGGGCTGAACGTAAGGCAGAAGGTAACTTACTTGTCTTGGATCTTTTTTTCCCCTCCTATTTTGCTGTTTGCTCCTGATAATTCAATATATATTTCCCATCTCTTTGTTGAAAAATGTTTTAGCGGGCTACTGTGCCTGGAAAGGACAGCTCTTCATTCAAGATCAGCAAATCTCTGACATTGCTCTCCGATCATCGTGTCGATTTTCTATCCCAGCACAGCTGTATGTATAAGAGTATTTATTTTTCCTTCCCCCCGCTTATGGCCTTGCCTTTCATCTTGTATTAATGTCATAAGACTACATGAATTGCTCCTTACCTCTGGCAGGATTTCCTTCTTCGTTACTTTCAGATTTTCAAAATGTATATTTATTGTGATGGGTTGTTGTAGGTTTTTTCGGGCTGTATGGCCATGTTCTAGAGGCATTCTCTCCTGACGTTTGCCATCCTCACAACCTCTGAGGATGGCAAACATCCTCAGAGGTTGTGAGGTCTGTTGGAACGAGGAAATTTGGGTTTATATATTTGTGGAATGACCAGGGTGGGACAAAGAAATCTTGTCTGTTGGAGCTAAGTGTGAATGTTTCAACTGACCACCTTGATTAGCATTTGATAGCCTGGCAGTGCCTGGGGCAATCTTTTGTTGAGAGATGATTAGATGTCCCTGATTGTTTCCTCTCTGTTGTTTTGCTGTTGTAATTTTAGAGTTTTTTTTTAATACTGGTAGCCAGAAATCAGAAGATGCTTACTTCTTGGGAGGAGTGCAATGTCCAATCTCGATAAAATAGTAAAGAGTAGAGACATCACACTGGCAACAAAGATCCACATAGTCAAAGCCATGGTATTCCCTGTAGTAACCTACGGATGTGAGAGCTGGACCTTAGGGAAGGCTGAGCGAAGGAAGAGAGATGCTTTTGAGCTGTGGTGTTGGAGGAAAGTTCTGAGAGTGCCGTGGATTGCGAGAAGATCCAGCCAGTCCATCCTCCAGGAAATAAAGCCTGACTGCTCATTGGAGGGAAGGAGACTAGAGACAAAGTTGAAGTACTTTGGAGGCAGGAAAGCCTAGAGAAGACAATTATGCTGGGGAAAGTAGAAGGAAAAAGGAAGAGGGGCCGACCAAGGGAAGATGGATGGATGGCATCCCTGAAGTGACTGGACTGACCTTGAAGGAGCTGGGGGTGGTGACGGCCGACAGGGAGCTCTGGCGTGGGCTGGTCCATGAGGTCACAAAGAGTCGGAGGCGACTGAACGAATGAACAACAACAAGCCAGATTTTGTTCATTTTCATTGTTTCCTCCTTTCTGTTGAAATTGTCCACATGCTTGTGGATTTCAGTGGCTTCTCTGTGTAGCCTGACATGGTGGTTGTAAGAGTGGTCCAGCATTTCTGTGTTCTCAAATAATATCCTGTGTCCAGGTTGGTTCATCAGGTGCTCTGCTGTGGCTGACTTCTCTGGTTGAAGTAGTCTGCAGTGCCTTTCATGTTCCTTGATTCGTGTTTGGGCAATGCTGCTGCGTTTGGTGGTCCCTATGTAGACTTGTCCACAGCTGCATAGTCCACAGTAGACTCCTGCAGAGGCGAGAGGATCCCTCTTGTCCTTTGCTGAACGTAGCATTTGTTGGATTTTCTTGGTGAGTCTGTAGATAGTTTGTATGTTGTGTTTCCTCATCAGTTTCCCTATGCGGTCAGTGGTTCCCTTGATGTCTGGCAAGAACACTTTTCCTCTGGGTGGATCTTTGTCTTGACTCTTGTGGTTTGTCTTCGGTCTTGCAGTTCTTTTGATGTCTGTGGTAGAGTCTCCATTGGCCTGTAAAGCCCAGTTTAGGTGGTTTAATTCATCTTGGAGGAGGTGGGCTTCGCAGATTCTTTTTGCACGGTCTGCCAAGGCTTTAATGGTGCTTCTTTTTTGACTTGGGTGATGATTGGAGTTTTTATGTAGATATCTATTTCTGTGTGTGGGTTTTCTGTAAACGGTGTGACCCAATTGTTGATCTAGTTTGCGGATGACTAGGACATCTAGAAAAGGCAGTCTTCCTTCATTTTCTTTTTCCATGGTGAGTTGGATGTTTGGGAGGATGCTGTTAAGATGGTCCAGGAACCTGTTGAGTTCTTCTTCTCCATGGCTCCAAATGGTGAAAAGTGTCATCCACATATCTGAACCATTGTTGTTGTTGTTCATTCGTTCAGTCGTCTCTGACTCTTCGTGACCTCATGGACCAGCCCACGCCAGAGCTCCCTGTCGGCCGTCACCACCCCCAGCTCCTTCAAGGTCAGTCCAGTCACTTCAAGGATACCATCCATCCATCTTGCCCTTGGTCGGCCCCTCTTCCTTTTACCTTCCACTTTCCCCAGCATCATTGTCTTCTCTAGGCTTTGCTGTCTCCTGAACCATATCATGGGCTTTTATTGTGATGTATTAAAAGGATCATTGGCCTGGGAATCATTAGGTATGCCTGCGATCAATTACCTTTTCTATTTCTTCTTTTGCTAGGCCAACCAAACTAGAGATCAGACATGCTGCGGATGTGTCAGAATTGAGAAAAAAACTGCCCGACGAAGCATTTCGAATAAAAAATTACTCTAATCATGAAGGTACAGTTTAAAGTGATATTAATTATGGAGAGAACTATGTATTTCATTTCTTTGTCTAAAATGGCGTACAACTCCAAGTTTGTTTTTTTCACAGATATTTTTGAACCTTGGGTGGTTGAATCTGTGGATATAGAACCTGTGGTTACTGTGTTTTTCATCTCTCCTCTTGGTTCTTACTTATAAAGCCGTTCCTTGGTATCTTTTGGGGTTTGATTCTAGGACATCTCATGCATATATATTTACGTAAATAAATAAATAATCCTTGTTGTATTTACCGTATATACTCGAGTATAAACTGGCCCAAATATAAACTGAGGCACCTAATTCATTTTTTAATTCATTTTTTAAACTCTCTTATTTTTAATACCATTTATATTTAATTCTGCATTAGTGTTTATATATTTTAGGTTTTAATTTGTATTGCATTTGGCTTTACTGTAAGCAGCTTTGTAGTGAGAGAAATCGGGGTATATTATTATTATTATTATTATTATTATTATTATTACTATTACTATTGTTGTTGTTTATTATATCTAAATCTGGGGATGCTCAAGTCCTCTTAGATGCAATGACAGAGTAAAATGGGAAACCTGATATAAAATGATGCACAACCGCAATGAGTGTTTTTATCCCTTGAATAATGCTCAACACAATATAATTGTCCTCCTCTGAATGCATGAATTCTGCATCCATGACTTCAGCCACCCATGACCCACCCACCCTCCATTAAAAAAGCAAAATTTGATTTTGCCATTTTATAAAAGAGACACAATTTCTACTATGCTTTTGTATATAATGGGACTTAGGCATCCATGGCTTTGGAAATCCACAATGTGTTTGTGTGTCCTGGAATCAAAAACCCAGTGGATACAAAAGGTATTCTGTTGGACTTAATTTACAGAGATCTTCAGTGATAACATATTATTATTATTATTATTATTATTTGAACCTTTACAGTTGTTTTTGATGCCCCCCCTTTAAAAAAAACCAAAACACCGCAGTAATTCTCTTACAGATCCATTATGGTAATAAATACTTTTTATTCTGTTTTTCTGTCTTTCTTTCTTTCTTTCTTTCTTTCTACACTTTAAAAAGTACTTGTTTTTCTTGCAGTCAAATGTCAAGACTCCTTATTCTGTTTATACGAAGTGGAAATATTAAATCAAAATGAACCAAAAGTGGTGCAGTTAATAGACAGCTTGAAAGAAAAAAAGCTGGTAAGCACACACAGGCTGGGGCTGCTAATTGTCATGATTTTTGTGGAATGAGCTTATTCTTGTCTACTGATTATCACTTGCTGTTTGATGTCCAAAACTGCCCACTTGGGTGGCTGGGATCTTGGCATTTTTGTTTACTGATGGTTTTATTTCATGCACAGAATGATTTTTAAAATGGTAAATAATAGTATCTCTAGGCCATGAGTTTAAAACTCTAAATGAAATATCAGTGCATTTTGTATTTAGACTTGCGTTTCATTTCCAAGATTTCTCCTTATATACATGTATGCAGATACGGGTATTTTAAAATCTGAAGAAAAACCCAAAATATGGAATACTTCTGGGCCCAAGAATTTTGGATAAGCAAAATAAGTATTTGTTTCTGTTAAAGTGTGACTCTATCATCCAAAGAAAGCATTTCCCGTTTCAGTATGTGTTGGCTGGAACAAATTTAGCAATAGATATCCTTGTCGTATTTAGCGTACATACTTGACTATAAGCTGTCCCGAATATAAAAATATATCCTCCTTTAGGAAGAGCCTGAAAACTTGGTTGTTCTAGTGTGCCTTCCCAGAATAAGGAAAATGCACTCTACTACTGGTTTAGGATTTATTGTGTTCCCTCATCTCCCTTTAAAAACCCTATACCAGTTATATCCTACCTTGTTCATGTCCAGCGTTTATTTTTTAATTTTTAAACTGTTACATTTGGCCCGCCCTTGTGTGTTACTGTTTATTAGTTATTATTGTTTATATGTGATTTATATTAATTGTATTGTATTTATTGTTTTTGTTTATTGCTTTTGTTTATTGATGTACTGTTGGGCTTGGCCTCATGTAAGCCGTTCTGAGTCCCTTGGGGAGATGGTGGCGGGGTATAAATAAAGTATTATTATTACTATTATTATTATTATTATTATTATAAGCTATACCTTGAGATTTCACATTCTGAACTATTTTTAGTCTGAAAAGAATGAAAAGAAATCTTAAAAGATCCAAATGACCTGTAGGAAGTAGACCTTACCCGTATCAAGATTTGAAATATGTTCATATTTCTGGTCAGGAAGCAATGGTAATAAAAGCTTATATTTTCACAATAGTGCAGGATAATCATACAGATTTTTAATTAATCTTGAGAAGGAGATACATCAGAATGGAAATTGAGCCCTGCTCAGTTTTGGACAGGCCTTTAAAGTACTAAAAATCTAATCTTATCACATATCTTTGTGTGATTGTGCTTTTCCTGCATGGCAGGGGGTTGGACTAGATGGCCCAACTTTATTATTCTATGTTTCTATCTCTTTCCTGGTGTGTGCAAGGCAAAGTTTGGATGTTTATAATCCACATGTTCCTTAGCAGTGTATTTTGATGTTATTTTACGAGTTTCCTCTGTTCGATTGCAGATTATCCCTTAAATATTTCTTCCTTGTTCAGCTTTTCAGAGCTTTAATTGTTTGGGGTTTTAACTGTTGGACCATCGCTTCATATTGGATGTGTGTGATAATTTCTGCCTATTCAGTGGCTAGAGTCACCCCTCTAAGTTTGTTTGGTTGAGCGGTTAAGGACACTCACAAAAGTGGAAAAAAAATCAAACCAAACATCTCTCCAGGAATCTTGGAAGTCATCCAGTGCAAACTCTGTGGTCAACTTCTTCAAGAAACTGGTCATAGAATCATGCTGGAGAACCTATAAAGGCCTAGAGAAGTTTTTTTGTCTAGGTCCTCCAGCACAGCTCTTGCAGAAGTTGGGCATAGTTGACCTAGAGATTCATAGAAAGAACATATTAATTAAATCAGTGACTAATCAAATCCTCAAAAGTAAAATTCACAAATGCAGAGGGCTGACAATAATAATAATAATAATAATAATAATAATTTATTTATACCACCATCTCCCCAAGGGACTCGGAGCGGTTGACATGAGGCCAAGCCCAACAACACATCAGTAAAAACAACAAGCAATAAGCAAATAAACAATACAGTTAATATAACTCACATATAGAAAATATCACACAAAGATTTAAAAACCTATGGTCGGGCCAGATGTAATAGTTAAAATTTAAAAAATAAACGCTGGTCGTGAATAGAGGTAGGATGTATCTAGTAGGAGGGTTTTAAACGAAATGTAGGGAGAGCAACCCAACGAGTAATTAAAGTACTTCTCAGGATATTTTGAAGGAGATTGTTTCCTACATTTCTAAAGGTTATCCAATGACGCATCTAGTAACATTTATTTAATGTTAATGCAGTTTTTCTTGTCTGTCCTTCCAGTCTCTTTAACAAGTATCATTAAGAGTTTTCAGCTGATTTTTTATTTTAATATTAATGTAACACAATATTTGTTCCTGAGTTATAAACGTCATTTCCTCATTGGCCAATTCTCTCACACCAGAAGCGACTTGCAGTTTCTCAGGTTGCTCCTGAGATGAAAAAAAAAATGGTTCTTTTATAATAACTTGGGAAAAGTTTATTAAACTGCAAAAAGTTTGTTTTTGAGGGACATGCTGCATCATATTTCGCTATAGATTTTGCTATGGTTGAGATCATCGAGTCTCAAGCAATTCAATATATTGACCTCACCTCTGAGGATGCTTGCCATAGATGCAGGCGAAACATCAGAAGAAATGCCTCTAGAACATGGCCATATAGCCCAAAAAAACTCACAAGAACTGAATTCAATATATTGTCGAAGGCTTTCATGGCTGGAATCACTGGGTTGTTGTAGGTTTTTTTGGGCTATATGGCCATGGTCTAGAGGCATTCTCTTCTGACGTTTTGCCTGCATCTATGGCAACCATCCTCAGAGGTAGTGAAGTCAATTCAATATAGTTTGTGGCAGCCACAAAAATGAAGTCTCTGAAATAGAACTACTACTTTCGAAGTAAGGACCACACAATTAAACAAGAAATAATACTTTCAATCCAGAAACAGAAAAAAAAATCAAATTGTGTTACATAGTGATATATTACATTAGAATATGAATTAGTATGGGACTTGGATAACTACTATTCAGGCTGACCTGTTGAAACTGGAAAGGCAGAGTCTGAGAATGTCTGCTTTAAGAATCACATCTGGCTGAGCTTTATCTGAAGGTGCCTTTTGTCAAAATTACTGAGATTTGCAGAATAGGCATATTGTTGCAAATGTAAGGCAATTTGCAGTCAAAGCTGTTGCAAAAATCCCAGTAAAAACCAGTGCAGGAAGAAGATAAAAGCAGGATCAGAAGCTTGAAGGAAAACGTACCAATATTAAACTGGCTGGGCTTTGTTCTCTCCTGGGCAGCCAGAAGTGAAAGTAAAAAGGTCAGGATGTCTCTTCTCGCGTTGCCAGTTGTGGATGTACAGAAAGTGAAACTGGACTACGTCACCTCCGTTCACGTTCCTTTGAAGGCAAAGGACAAACATGATTTTATATTCATGCTCCCGGCAGATCGGCTCTGATTGAGAGGATATCACTTTGAGCATTAACCCACGATGCAGCTTCTCCACACACCTGAAATATGAGGATAATACATGGACTTTGTTTACAGTATTGATGTGGAGCTTGCAAGAAGCTTGCCTTTTGTACATGCAGCTAGATAGATATTATTTTACTCCTAAGTATGGATATCTTGACAATAAGAGAAAAATACACAATGCCATTAGATGAAAATGCCTGTATAGGTGGTCCCCGAGTTACAAACATCCAACTTACAAACAGCTTATAGTTACACATTGGGGGCAGGGAAGACAACAGGAAGTAAGATAAATCTCGCCCTCAGAAGGGAAATGCACTCCTGGAAGAGTCATTATGATGGGGAAAAGGTGTCTCCACTGAAGCCTTATCTTCAATCCTTGCTTCCTCAACAAGCCAAATTCTTCAAAATCCAATTCTAGAAGGGACAGGAAGTGAGGTGAAATCTCAGCAAGCAAATACAACAGGGGCATAAACTTTTCCCTTTGCTATCAAAGATATATATGTGTGTGTGTGTGTGTGTGTGTGTGTATGTATGTGTGTGTGTATATATATATATATATATATATCTCCTAGCCGTCCCCTGCCACGCGTTGCTGTGACCCACTCTGGTGATCATGGGGGTTCTGTGTGGGAGGTTTGGCCCAATTCTATCATTGGTGGGGTTCAGAATGGTCTGTGATTGTAGGTGAACTACAAATCCCAGCAACTACAACTCCCAAATGTCAAGATTCTATTTTCCCCAAATTCCATCTGTGTTCGTATTTGGGCATGTGGAGTATTCGTGTAGAGTTTGGTCCAGATCCATCATTGTTTGAGTCCACAGTGATCTCTGGATGTAGGTGAACTACAACTCCAAACCCAAAGGACACTGCCCACCAAACCCTTCCAGTATTTTCTGTTGGTCATGGGAGAACTGTGTGCCAAGTTTGGTTCAATTCCATCGTTGGTGGGGTTCAGAATGCTCTTTCATTGTAGGTGAACTATAAATCCCAGCAACTACAACTCCCAAATGACAAAATCATCTTCAAATAGAAGATGAACCTCAATAGTTTCTAAGCTCCTAACATTAGCTTCTGCACGCTTAACAGGCTCAAGCTCCAACAGACATTCCCTAACTGTCATCCTGTTTCAAACTGAACATTCTAAACTGTCACTGAGTCAGTCACATGACCTGCAGCCCCTCCCACCGCTTTAGGTATATAGAGATAAGGAAACTGCAAATCAAACAAAACATATATTTCAGGTTATAAAATGACACATTATAAAAACAGACAAACATTTATATCCTGTCCTATTCTCGACCTCCAAAGAGGGACTCAGGGTGGCTTACATCATATAGAGAAGGCTTGAGAAGGTTGCTTCCTCCAACAAAAGATGATTAAATTACTTTCTCTCCATTCCTTGCAGGCACTTGTCAAATATCTAAATGACCAAGGGGCTCTCATCTTACTTGCCTCCTCTACCTTTGTGGAAGAAAAAGGTATGAATACAAAGTTTGAAGTTTACACCAGGTGCGATTGGAGGGGACGAGGGAGAGGGCCTTCTCAGTGGTGGCCCCTCAACTCTGGAATTCACTCCCTAAGGACATCAGACATGCCCCAACGCTGGCAGTCTTTAGGAGGAGCCTGGAAATGTGGTTGTTCCAGTGTGCCTTCCCAGAATAAGGAAAACTCTTAGCAATGTGTCCTCAAATGCACTTTAATATTGATTTAAGATTCTCTGCGTGCCCTCGTCTTTCTTTGAAAACCCTATCCTAGTTTACCCTACCTTGTTCATGCCCAGCATTTTAAATTTTAATTATTACATTTAGCCTGGTCATAGGTTTTTTTAAAATGCTGTATGTTATTGTTATTGTTTATTGCTTATTGTGTATTTTTTGTTTTTGAGTTTTATTATTGTATTGATTATTTGTTATTGCTTTTGTTTGTTGATGTGTTGTGGGCTTGGCCTTATGTAAGCTGCACCGAGTCCCTTGGGGAGATGGTTTGTTGTTGTTCATTCGTTCAGTCACCTCCGACTCTTCGTGACCTCATGGACCAGCCCACGCCAGAGCTCCCTGTCAGCCGTCACCACCCCCAGCTCCTTCAAGGTCAGTCCAGTCACTTCAAGGATGCCATCCATCCATCTTGCCCTTGGTCGGCCCCTCTTCCTTTTACCTTCCACTTTCCCCAGCATAATTGTCTTCTTTAGGCTTTGCTCCTCATGATGTGGGAGATGGTAGCGGGGTACAAATAAAGTTTATTATTATTATTATTAAAATGTCACCCATGCATATGCTTTGCAGAAGATTCAGATTTGTATCGCATACCCCTCTGTCTTTTTCCTCCTTAGATGCTGGCTTAGACGGACATCCGCACCTTCAGGCCTTGTTTCTGATTTCATCACCCGAGTCAAGGAATACAACAGGTACAATTGCTTTGCTTGGTAAAGTTACTCCTTTTGAAGCTTAGAAACAAGTGGCAACTTTACTCTTTCACTCGCTCCCTTCTTTTTTCAACTCATTTTCCTGCTCTCCATCTTGACTTTTCTGTCAGTCTCCAGTGATATCAGAATCAGCAGACTCTAGGGCAGGGGTCCTCAAACTAAGGGCTGGGGGTTGGATACAGCCCTCCAAGGTCATTTACCCGGCCCTCACTCAGGGTCAACTTAAGTCTGAAACCGCTTGAAAGCACACAACAACAACAATCCTATCTCACTAGCCAAAAGCAGACCCACACATCTCATTAAAATACTAATAAGTTTCTATTTGTTAAAATTGTTCTTCATTTTAATTATTAATTCTAATTCTAATTTTAATTCTCACACCAGAAGCGACTTGCAGTTTTTCAAGGCATTCCTGACACGACAAAAAAAATATTATTGTATTGTTTTTAAGTGTTTTTTGCACTACGAATAAGATAATGTGCAGTGTGCATAGGAATTCATTCGTGTTTTTTAAAATTATAATCTGGCCCTCCACCAGTTTGAGGGACTGTGACCTGGCCCTCTGTTTAAAAAGTTTGAGGACCCCTGATCTAGAGGGTATTTTGGGGTAAAAGAAATATTGACGACGATTATATTTATTCCTTAACTGTCTCCCTCAATTGATCAACAACAGATTAAAATACAATACGTAACATCAGTTAAAAACATGTAAACAGTTTAAACCAGATAACAATGTGGAAAGAACCTATACAACCAGTACATATTGAAACAATTGATCCATCATTCAATGTTCCTAATACAAACATCATCTGGATAGCCTTGTTGGAAGAGGCTGGTCTTTAAAGCTGTTTTAAAGTCAATCATCGTATTCAGCTGTTGATCCTCCTGTTGTGATGAAAATGTCCTTTGGATGATAGTTGCCAGTCTAGGCCTGACTGGTTGAAGTAAACATTCCCCAGGGAACCTGAGCCTATGAGGCAGACTATATGGGAAGAGGCGGACCTGTAGGTAGCCTGTTTCCAAACCATTTAGGGCTTCATAGGTAACAACTAAGATTTGCTACCTTGCCTGTAAACTAATTGGCAGCCAGGTTTTTTGTGTATGTGTGTGTCAGGAGCGACTTGAGAAACTGTAAGTTGCTTCTGGTGTGAGAGAATTGGCCGTCCACAAGGATGTTCCCCAGGGGACGCCCGGATGTTTGATGTTTTACCATCCTTGTGGGAAGCTGCTCTCATGTCCCCGTATGGGGAGCTAGAGCTGACAGTGGGAGTTCACCCAGCTCCACTATATATACTCTATATAGGAGCCCCCGGTGGCGCAGTGGGTTAAACCCCTGTGCCGGCAGAACTGAAGACCAATAGGTCGCAGGTTCGAATCCGGGGAGAGGCGGATGAGCTCCCTATATCAGCTCCAGCTCCTCATGCGGGGACATGAGAGAAGCCTCCCACAAGGATGATAAAAACATCAATTCATCTGGGCGTCCCCTGGGCAACGTCCTTGCAGACGGACAATTCTCTCACACCAGAACTGACTTGCAGTTTCGACAAAAAAAAAAGCCTCAGCTCCACGGATTCAAACCACCGACTTTTGGTCAGCAGTCCTGCCAGCACAGAGTTTAACTCATTGTGCAACCAGGGGCTCCAGCAGCCAGTTGAGTGGTTTTAATACTGGTACCTCTTAGAGGTACTAGTAACCAATCTGGCTGCCATGGTTTGAATGAAACCTTCAGAGTATTGTTGAAGGCTTTCATGGCCGGAATCACTGGGTTGTTGTAGGTTTTTTTGGGCTATATGGCCATGTTCTAGAGGCATTCTCTCCTGAAGTTTTGCCTGCATCTATGGCAAGCATCCTCAGAGGTAGTGATGGCAAGCATCCTCATCTCACTACCTCTGAGGATGCTTGCCATAGATGCAGGCGAAACGTCAGGGGAGAATGTCTCTAGAACATGGCCATATAGCCTGAAAAAACCTACAGAAACCTTCAGAACTTGGTATTTCATTAGTTCAGTGCACACTCAAAATGACCTTTAACGGAAGTAGAAGGCATTTCCACAGTATTTGGAGCTCCCCGGAGTAGGATTCTAAGCACATTTTTGCAATTAAAAAATGAAAATGACCGCTGTATCCATGGAGGTGGGGATATGTTCCTGGACATTTTTGTGGATACATGAAACTACAGCTACTGAATCCTAGGAAAATGAAGGCTTTTTGCCCAAGAATACAATGAGAGACATGCTGGAAGTCCTCAAAGATGACTCAAGTGGATATATTTGTCAGACGTGGATAAATGAAACTTTGGATACCAGTGCTTTGGATTCAAGGAGTCCCCAAGGGTTGGTGGATCATCAGTCTTCCATGTGCACACACACACACATACAGTATCTTTACTTTAAACTGCTTTAATTGTGTAGTCGTTTGATAAGTTACAAAGTCATTTGGTCTTGCAATCAGCTTTAGGAACCACTGATCTGACTCTTCTTGGTGTCTTATTTCAGCCGATCCTTAATCCTAGAATCCAGTCTGATGAATGGCAAGATGTGTATACATGGCATATGCATCGTAAAAAAAAAAAAAAAATTGCCACTCTGCTTTTTTCTCAATCTTGTCATGAGGGGAACAGCAGGCTATATGTAAAATGTTATTTTTAGCATAGAGTTTCCTCTCTAAAAGCATGAGAAAGCCTTGATTTACATTCGTTTGCTTCTCCTGCCATCTTTCACAACACTGAATGTACAGTGCGTTGTGTTTTCTTTTTCTTTTGCATTCGTTTTATGCGCATTTCCCTAAAGCTTTGTGTGTCTTCTTGGTAGCAAGCGACTGGAAATGTGAATGCAAGGACAATGAGAGATTGTCGCAAGTCGCTTTGGTTCTGCCCGCCCTGCGCCATGCCTTGCTGGAAGGTGCCCAGCCTCCAGGCAAAGAAGGCTCTCCTCCTGGCACTTTGGTTCAGTGGCGGATCCGGGAATTTGCAAAGCAGTGTAAGAAGTCAGTGGCCGTTTCCTACACTCCCGAAAGCCCGCCCGTCTCTTTCGATACGTTCTTAAAGAAGTCTGAGCTTGAAGCTGTCTCTGAAAAATACCCTCCAAACTCTTTCGCCTACTTGCAGCATTACTTGTTGCACCCACAAAACTATATGTTGGAAATGACAGTGGCTGTGGCCTGCATGGATGCCACTTCTGAGTCTCCCAATAATGCCCAGGACCCAGACAGTTCTTCCGGCTCAAATCTGGACCTAACGTCTCCCGAGGCCCAGTTGAATCCGCAGAGCGGTGATGATGCCACAAATACGGACCTGGCGGGTGGGAGCCCTTTGCAGCCCTGGAAGAGGAAATCCAGCAGGCTCCTTGGGGCAAGCGCACGGAAAATATGGTCCCCGCTGAAAGCTCTGTGCCTCATAGGAAATAGCAACAAGCGGAAGAAACCCAAGAAGAGCCCCTCCCCACCGGCTTTTAAAACACTGGAACCCCCAGTAAACTCTCAGAAACTCACACTTCAATTAAAAAAACTCCAGAACCCACTAAGGGGGAAGAGGGGTGAGTATGGACTAGCTTCTCACAGGGAAGCTTTTGTTCCTTATTGGGTTGTGTTTGGAGGCCCTTCCTTCCTTTCCCCCTTCCTTTCCTCTTTTCCTTCCTTCCTTCCTTCCTTCCTCCCTCCCTCCCTCCCTCCCTCCCTCCCTCCCTCCCTCCCTCCTTCCCTCCCCCTCCCTCCCTCCTTTGTTCCTCACTCCCTTTATTCCTCCCTGTTTTCCTTCCTTCCTTTCCTCTTTCCCTCCCTCCCTCCCTTCCTTCCTCCCTTCCTCCTTCCTTTCTTCCTTCCCTCCCTCCTTTGTTCCTCCCTCCCTTCCTTCCTTCCTTCCTTCCTTCCTTCCTTCCTTCCTTCCTTCCTTCCTTCCTTCCTGTGTCCCTCCCTCCTTTGTTCCTCACTCCCTTTATTCCTCCCTGTTTTCCTTCCTTCCTTTCCTCTTTCCCTCCCTCCCTCCCTTCCTTCCTTCCTTCCTTCCTTCCTTCCTTCCTTCCTTCCTGTGTCCCTCCCTCCTTTGTTCCTCACTCCCTTTATTCCTCCCTGTTTTCCTTCCTTCCTTTCCTCTTTCCCTCTCTCCCTCCCTTCCTTCCTTCCTTCCTCCCTTCCTTCCTCCCTTCCTCCTTCCTTTCTTCCTTCCCTCCCTCCTTTGTTCTTCCCTCCCTCCCTCCCTTCCTTCCTCCCTCCCTCCCTCCCTCCTTCACTCCCCCTCCCTCCCTCCTTTGTTCCTTTATTCCTCCCTGTTTTCCTTCCTTCCTTTCCTCTTTCCCTCCTTCCTTCCTTCCTTCCTTCCTTCCTCCCTTCCTCCTTCCTTTCTTCCTTCCTTCCCTCCCTCCTTTGTTCCTCCCTCCCTCCCTCCCTCCCTCCCTCCCTCCCTCCCTTCCTTCCTTCCTTCCTTCCTTCCTGTGTCCCTCCCTCCTTTGTTCCTCACTCCCTTTATTCCTCCCTGTTTTTCTTCCTTCCTTTATTCTTTCCCTCCCTCCCTTTCTTCCTCCTTCCCTCCCTTCCTCCTTCCTTTCTTCCTTCCCTCCCCCCTTTGTTCCTCACTCCCTTTATTCCTTCCTTCCTCCCTCCCTCCTCCCTTCCTTCCTTCCTTCCTGTGTCCCTCCCTCCTTTGATCCTCATTCCCTTTATTCCTCCCTGTTTTCCTTCCTTTCCTCTTTCCCTTCCTTCCTCCCTCCCTCCCTTTCTCCTTCCTTCCTTCCTTCCTTCCTTCCTTCCCTCCCTCTTCCTTCTTCCTCCTTCCTTCCTTCCTTCCTTCCTTCCTTCCTTCCTTCCTGTGTCCCTCCCTCCTTTGTTCCTCACTCCCTTAATTCCTCCCTGTTTTCCTTCCTTCCTTTCCCCCTTCCTTTCCTCTTTCCCTCCCTCCCTCCCTCCCTCCCTCCCTCCCTTCCTTGTTTATTTTCCCCTCTCTTCCTTCTTTCCTTTGTTCCTGAACCCTTTTCTCTCCCCCCCCCCCCTCCTTCCTTTGGGCCTCCTTTTCCCGCTCTCTCCCTTTTAGGTCATTCAGATATTTCACTGAATCTTAAGGTGCCATCAAATGTGTAGCGCACCCCCTCCCTTTTTTTGAAGCTTAAATTTTAGGGTAAAAAATTAATTACCTTTGAATATTTGTTGGAATTTCCTCTGCATGCACAATACCTTGTTTTTATTTCAACCTGGAAGTCATCTTGCCTGCAGGAGTCTTTTTTACTAGTTCTGTTTGCCTGTTGGAGGTGAGACACTTTTGGAGCTACAAGGCCATTGTAAGGTGCACCTTGCTTTTGGAGGCCCATAAATAGGGAGAGAGGTGTGCTTTAGAATTGGTGAAATTCAGTACTTTTGCTGGAGTTACTATAGAATCACACTGGCAATTTCTTAGCAAGGGTACTTCTTTTGCTAGGACCTCCAGAGTGACTCTATAGTAACTTCCAGCAGAAGTTGTTCATTTCAGTAGGGTTCCCTATCATCCACTAATATTCCAATTTCCCATTCAGGGATGTATCCACCATGGATATGGGGGGCATAGTATACATTTTCTGGGGCAGAGGCTGTATCACTTCTTTCTGCTAGCGCCTATGCACTCTATAGGTTGTCATAAAAGGTGAATAGTGAGGCTGATGGTTGGGTCCTCCTTCTAAAAAGGGGCTGTCTTTTGCCAGGTGCCGAGGTTTTGTCTGCAGAATTTGTGCAAGAAACACCACCCGAGTCACCCATCAATACCATATCCTCTCCTGGGACGGAGAAAAAGGCCCGGCTCTTGAGGCACAAAAAGGATGAAGAAAAGCCCCAAAGCGAGGAACGAATGGAGACCGGGAGGCGTGGTAGGATCAGGATGCTTCTGAGATAGAAATTGTTATCTTGTGGTTGTGTGCCTTCTTGCTTGTGATGACCTAAAGGCAAACACATCATGGGTTTTTCTTGGCACAATATGTTCAGAGCAGGTTTTGTCCAGGGCCACTCAGTGGGTTTCCATGATTGAGAATTTGAACCTTGGTCCCTGGAACATTTATGCCACCATGGGTGCATCTCCATTGTAGAATTAATGCAGTTTAATACTACTTGAACTTCTCTGGCTCCATTCTGTGGAAAACTGGGATCTGTAGTTTGGTGTGCCAAAGGCTAAAGACCTTAGAAATGTTCAGGGTGCTGTACATGAACTACTGTATTTACACAAATATAATATGCCATCAAATCTAAAGCTCAACCTAATTTTCAAAACCTTAAAAAACCCCAAATATTTGTTGCCATATGTAATGTGCTGTGGCAAAAAGTGCACTATTTACAACAAGTTTTTATTACAAACTAGGTGTCCCCTGCCACACGTTACTGTGGCCCAGTCTGGTGATCTGGAAAATAAAGTAATGGTTTCTAATATATATAATTCCTTTATGCTTGTGGGTTTCTATGTCAGTGTTGATGTGGAGATTGGCTGGTTTGCCTACTCTGGAACATGTGACATATAATAGTCCTTCTTCAAGGGTTCTTTTCAAATCGATGATACTATATCTCTCTGTGTGTGAAACATATAGTGTTTGTTCTTGAGTATAAGTCTACCCTAATGTAAGCCGAGGCACCTAATTTTACCACAAAAAACTGGGGAAATGGATTGACTCAAATATAAGCCGAGGGTAGGAAATGAAGCATTTATGGGTCAATTACAAAATAAAAATAGATACCAATAAAATTACATTAATGGAGGCATCAGTTGGTTAAATGTTTTTGAATATTTACATAAAACTGTAATTCAAGATAAAACTGTCCAACTCTGATTCAACCATTATTCTAACCTTCTTCAATGTAAATATGCTTACTTATCCTTCCAATAATAATAGAGTAAAATAATAATAATAATAATAATAATAATAATAAAGTAAAATAATAAATGTAGCAATAACAGTCATAAATAGAGTAAAATAATAAATGTAATAACAACAATAATAAAGTAAAACAACAACAGCAATAATAATAACAACAACAACAAAGTAAAATAATAAATAACCTTGACTCGAGTATAAGCCGGGGAAGACTTTTTCAGCCTAAAAAAAGGACTGAGAAACTAGGCTTATACTCGTGTATATACAGTATATCTATCTATATCTATGGCTGGATGGCTCTTTGTCAGGAGGGCTTTGATTACATTTTCTTGCCCTGGTGAAGTGAGTTGGACTGGATGGCCTTAAGTATGGTGGTTCTGTGTGGGAAGTTTGCCCCAATTCTGTCGTTGGTGGGGGTCAGCATGCTCTTTGATTGTAGGTGAACTATAAATCCCAGAAACTACAATTCCCAAATATTTACCCCAAACTCCATCTGTGTTTATATTTGGGCATATTGAGTATTCGTGCCAAGTTTGGTCCAGATCCGTCATTGTTTGAGTCCAAAGTGCTCTCTGAATGTAAGTGAACTACAACTCCCAAACTCAAGGTCAATGCCCACCAAACCCTTCCAGTATTTTCTGTTGGCCGTGGGAGAACTGTGTGCCAAGTTTGACCCAATTCTATCATTGCTGGGGTTCAGAATGCTCTTTGATTGTAGGTGAACTATAAATCCCAGTAACTACAACTCCCAAATGACAAAATCAATTTTTTTGAGTGAAGTACATACATTGGGTTGTTAGGTATCTTGTGTCCAAATTTGGTGTCAATTCGCCCAGTGGTTTTTGAGTTCTATTAATCCCACAAACGAACATTACATTTTTATTTATATAGACTAGCTGTCCCCTGCCACACGTTGCTGTGGCCCAGTCTGGTGATCTGGAAAATAAAGTAATGAGAAAGTGTTGGTTTCTAATATATGTAATTCCTTTATACTTGTGAGTTAACAGTATTTCTTGTTGTTTCTTTGTCAGTGTTGATGTGGAGAGTGTCTGGTTTGCCTACTCTGGAATATGCAACATATCATAGTCCTTCTTTAAGGGTCTCTTTCAAATCTATGATACTATATCTGTGTGTGTGAGAGAGAATCATATCTATCTGTATCTATGGCTGGATGGCTCTTTGTCAGGAGGGTTCTGATTACATTTTCTTGCCCTGGTGAAGGGAGTTGAACTGGATGGCCTTAGTATTTTCTGTTGGTCATGGGGGTTCTGTGTGGGAAGTTTTCCCCATTTCTGTCATTTGTGGGTTTCAGAATGCTCTTTAATTGTAGGTGAACTATAAATCCCAGTAAGTACAAATCCCAAATGTCAAGGTCTGTTTCCTCCAAACTCCATCTGTGTTCATATTTGGGCATATGGAATATTCGTGCCAAGTTTGGTCCAGATCCGTCATTGTTTGAGTCCACAGTGCTCTCTGGATGTGGGTGAACTATAATTCCCAAACTCAAGGTCAATGTCCACCAAACCCTTCCAGTGTGTTCTGTTGGTCATGGAAGTCCTGTATGCCATGTTTGGTTGAAATCCATCATTGGTGGAGTTCAGAATGCTCTTTGATTGTAGGTGAACTATAAACCCCAGCAACTACAACTCCCAAATGTCAAGGTCTATTTCCCTTAAACTCCATCTGTGTTCATATTTGGGCATATGGAATATTTGTGCAGAGTGTGGTCCAGATCCATCATTGTTTGAGTCCACAGTGCTCTCTGGGTGTAGATGAACTATAACTCCCAAATATCAAGGTCTATTTCCCCCAAGCTCCATCTGTGTTTATATTTGGGCATATTGAGTATTCGTGCCAAGTTTGGTCCAGATCCGTCATTGTTTGAGTCCAAAGTGCTTTCTGGATGTAGGTGAACTACAACTCCCAAACTCAAGGTCAATGCCCACCAACCCTTCCAGTTTTTTCTGTTGGTCATGGGAGCCCTGTGTGCTAAGTTTGGCCCAATTCCATCATTGGAGGAGTTCAGAATGCCCTTTGATGGTAGGTAAACTATAAATCCCAGCAACGACAATTCTCAAATGACAAAATCAATTTTTTTTAGTGGAGGACATAAATTGGACTGTTAGGTGTCTTGTGTCCAAATTTGGTGTCAATTTCCCCAGTGGTTTTTGAGTTCTGATGGTAGCACGAACTAACATTACATTTTTATTTATATAGATTAGGCTCTGTAATAGTTGAAGAGTTTCATTCCTAGGTTCTTGTAGGTTTTTTCGGGCTATATGGCCATGGTCTAGAGGCATTCTCTCCTGACGTTTCGCCTGCATCTATGGCAAGCATCCTCAGAGGTAGTGAGGTCTGTTGGAAATAGGAAAATGGGTTTATATATCTGTGGAATGGCTGGGGTGGGGCAAAGAGCTCTCTGCTGAAGCTAGGTGTGAATGTTTCAGCTGACCACCTTCATTAGCATTTGAAGGCCTGGCTGAGCCTGGGAATATGTTCTGTTGAGAGGTGTTAAGATGTGCCTGGTTGTTTCCTCTCTGCTGTTTTGCTGTTGTAATTTTAGAGTTTTTTTAATACTGGTAGCCAGATTTTGTTCATTTTCATGGTTTCCTCCTTTCTGTTGAAATTGTCCACATGCTTGTGGATTTCAATGGCTTCTCTGTGTAGCCTGACATGGTGGTTGTTGGAGTGGTCCAGCATTTCTGTGTTCTCAATGTTACTAAAATGATCAAGGGCCTGGAGAACAAGCCCTATGAGGAGCGGCTTAGGGAACTGGGCATGTTTAGCCTGAAGAAGAGAAGGCTGAGAGGAGATATGATAGCCATGTATAAATATGTGAGAGGAAGCCACAGGGAGGAGGAGGGAGCAAGCTTGTTTTCTGCTTCCCTGGAGACTAGGACGCGGAACAACGGCTTCAAACTACAAGAGAGGAGATTCCATCTGAACATGAGGAAGAACTTCCTGACTGTGAGAGCCGTTCAGCAGTGGAACTCTCTGCCCCGGAGTGTGGTGGAGGCTCCTTCTTTGGAAGCTTTTAAGCAGAGGCTGGATGGCCATCTGTCAGGGGTGATTTGAATGCAATATTCCTGCTTCTTGGCAGAATGGGGTTGGACTGGATGGCCCAGGAGGTCTCTTCCAACTCTTTGATTCTATGATTCTATGAATGTTTCAACTGATCACCTTCTTTGCATTTGAAGGCCTGGCTGAGCCTGGGAAAATGTTCTGTTGAGAGGTGTTAATCTGTGCCTGGTTGTTTCCTCTCTGCTGTTTTGCTGTTGTAATTTTAGAGTTTTTTAATACTGGTAGCCAGATTTTGTTCATTTTCATGGTCTCTTCCTTTCTGTTGAAATTGTCCACATGCTTGTGGATTTCAATGGCTTCTCTGTGTAGTCTGACATGGTGGTTGTTGGAGTTTCATTCCTGTTGCTATTACAGCAAGAGCCGTGTAACTGCTGAGCCCATAGCCAGGGTTTCAGTTACTCATGAAAACAGTCGCTCTAGGACATTTGTTAGGATTCTATGGTAAACTTCCCTTCAGAACTTACTAGAAGCTACTCCTGAAACTTCTTGCTGTTGATACCAAACAGGAGGAGTTAAAGAGGTCTTTGTTCAAAGGGCTGAACCAAATATTTGGGTTTCTGTAGCACCTTCTGAACTCAAAATTGGATTCTGGTCCAAAATTTTCTGATTGGTTAATATGAATTCAAGGTTTATGTGGATGTGTCTTAATTGGTAGATTGATTTTTGTGGTTTTGGGCCTTCAGTAGTACTCTGTTCTCTGCATTTCTTCCAATCCCCTGGCCCTATACTACGCTGTTTTGCACTATCCCATACTTTTTATAGCCTGTTCATGCCCATTTTAGTATTTTTGGCTATTGGTTTTTGGTTGTGTACTGTCTTGTTGAATTTTAAGGGATGCTGTTTTTATACCTCTATGTTTTATTTAACTGTGTTTTATCTGCATCAATAGGAGCATAGTGTCTAGATCTAAGGAAGTAATGCTACCCCTCTATTCTGCTTTGGTTAGACCACATCTGGAATATTGTGTCCAATTCTGGGCACCACAATTCAAGAGAGATATTGACAAGCTGGAATGTGTCCAGAGGAGGGCGACTAAAATGATCAAGGGTCTGGAGAACAAGCCCTATGAGGAGCGGCTTAGGGAACTGGGCATGTTTAGCCTGAAGAAGAGAAGGCTGAGAGGAGATATGATAGCCATGTATAAATATGTGAGAGGAAGCCACAGGGAGGAGGGAGCAAGCTTGTTTTCTGCTTCCTTGGAGACTAGGACGCAATGGAACAATGGCTTCAAACTACAAGAGAGGAGATTCCATCTGAACATTAGGAAGAACTTCCTGACTGTGAGAGCTGTTCAGCAGTGGAACTCTCTGCCCCGGAGTGTGGTGGAGGCTCCTTCTTTGGAAGCTTTTAAGCAGAGACTGGATGGCCATTTGTCAGGGGTGATTTGAATGCAATATTCCTGCTTTTTGGCAGAATGGGGTTGGACTGAATGGCCCATGAGGTCTCTTCCAACTCTTTGATTCTATGATTCTATGATTCTATGATTGTTATGTTTTGCTATGTTTTATTTTCATTGTATTTTGTTTTTAATGGATTGTTTGGCTTTATGTTTTTTGCCTTATGTGTTGTGGACATTTTGTCCCATGTGTAAGCCGCCCCGAGTTCCTTCGTGGAGATGGAGGCGGGATATGAAAAAGAAGTTGTTATTATTATTATTATTATTATTATTATTATTCGAAACACAACAAGATAAGTCCACAACAAACACTCTGCTGGCTGTTGCATTGGATCACACGTCGGACCCTTCCCAAGTGCCTAGGACTATTATTATTATTATTATTATTATTATTATTATTACATTAATCATTTTACTCTATTATTATTACAGTTATTATTTTATTCTTTATTCTTGTTATTATTACATTTAATATTTCATTATTCCTGTCATTATTATGTTTCCATTATTTTACTTTATTATTATTATTATATTTAGTATTTTACTCTATTATTATTATTGTTATTATATTAATCATTTTACTCTATCATTATTACATTTATTATTTTATTCTTTATTATTGTTATGATTACATTTATTATTTTACTCTATTATTCCTGTTATTATTACATTTCCTTTTTATATAAATAAAATGTAATGTTCGTTTGCGAGATTAACATAACTCAAAAACAACTGGGCATATCGACACCAAATTTGGACACAAGACACCTAACAACCCAATGTATGTCCTTCACTCAAAAAAAAAAATATGATTTTGCCATTTGGGTGTTGTAGTTGCTGGGATTTATAGTTCACCTACAATCATAAAGCATTCTGAACCCCACCAACGATGGAATTGAACCAAACTTGGCACACAGTTCTCCCATGACCAATGGAAAATACTGGAATGGTTGGGTGGGCAGTGTCCTTTGGTTTTGGAGTTGTAGTTCACCTACATCCAGAGATCACTGTGGACTCAAACAATGATGGATCTGGACCAAACTCTACACGAATACTCAATATGCCCAAATGTGAACACTGGTGGAGTCTGGGAAAAATAGAATCTTGACATTTGGGAGTTGTAGTTGCTGGGATTTATAGTTCACCTACAATCACAGACCATTCTGAACCTCACCAACGATGGAATTGACCCAAACTTGGCACACAGTTCTCCCATGACCAACAGAAAATACTGGAAGGGTTTGGTGGGCAGTGTCCTTTGGTTTTGGAGTTGTAGTTCACCTACATCCAGAGATCACTGTGGACTCAAACAATGATGGATCTGGCCCAAACTCTACACGAATACTCAATATGCCCAAATGTGAACACTGGTGGAGTTTGGGGAAAATAGAATCTTGACATTTGGGAGTTGTAGTTGCTGGGATTTATAGTTCACCTACAATCACATAGCATTCTGAACCCCACCAATGATAGAATTAGGTCAAACCTCCCACACAGAACCCCCATGTGGGCCACAGCAAC
The DNA here is from genome assembly GCF_037176765.1 of Anolis sagrei. Taxonomy (NCBI): domain Eukaryota; kingdom Metazoa; phylum Chordata; class Lepidosauria; order Squamata; family Anolidae; genus Anolis; species Anolis sagrei. The sequence goes on along the minus strand of NC_090025.1, from coordinate 194,058,377 downwards.
GTGTGGCAAGGGACGGCTAGTTATTAAAGTAATTTCTGATATATGTTTTATGTAAGGCAATACAAGAAAGCAAGCATGAGCTAACTTCAGTCCAAGGCAGTCTTAAGGGAAGCATGAGCAAACCTCAGCCCAAAACAACTGGAGGGCCAAAGTTTACACATGCTGCCCTTAGGAAAAGCCTATCAGAGATTTTTCTGGAGTGTAAAGGTCTCCCAGTGGGTTTTCATGGCCAAGAAAGGATTCAAACCCTGGTCTTCAAAGTCGCAGTCCAACACTGAAACCTCTACACACCATGCTGACGTTTAATCCCAATCTTCCTTTAAATCTAACCTGTTTTATGTAGATATTAGCATAGCCTACAACAGGCCTGGGCAAACTTCAACCCTCCTCCAGGTGTTTTGGACTTTACCTCCCACAATTCCTAACAGCCAGTAGGCTGTTAGGAATTGTGGGAGTTGAAGTCCAAAACACCTGGAAGAGGGATAAAGTTTGCCCAGGCCTGGGTCAATGCATTTGTTTTAGATTTAAGTTTTGTAAGATGTAGGACTTTTAGTATTACGTACTATGAAATTCTGCTTTCTTGTATTGCCTTAGTTTTGTATTTTTTTTTCTTTAAAAATAAATATTGGAAAAAAGGAATCCTGTTACTGAGTGTTTGGGAAAACCACTCTAAAATAGCAGAGCATCCAAAGACTCAAACAGGAGTCAAATGTTGAGCATTCAGCCCAAGAGTTAGCAGAGCGTGAAGTGCCGTTGGTTGTGGCTGTAAATAAATTCAGAGCTTAGGAGGCAAACATGCAGAGTCCAAACTTCAAAACAATGACAAAAGTTTATTTACAATAATAAAAAAATATCTGTTTCTTAATAATCAAGAATTGGGTCTGAGCTATTTATTTATTTATTTCGGGTACTTTTACCCCGCCCTTCTCAACCCCCGAGGGAGGACTCAGGGCGGCTTACAAAAGGCACAATTCGATGCCTATACAAAATTACACATAATGTACAAAACCATAGTTAAAACAATTATCACAGTTAAAACAATCAAAACAATCAATATACTTCACATCATATAAAAACTATTCACATGCTCAGCGTTCGTCTTTCAGAGTTCCAAATTCCATTCCATTAGTCATTTCCTGGCCATTTTAAAGTCCAGCCAGTTTAAAGTCCTTTCTTTATCTGCCCGATTGTCCGAATACCTGGTCCCAAATCCATGTTTTCAGTTTTTTTCCTGAAGGAAAGGAGTGATGTTTCTGATCTAATTTCCCCGGGCAGCAAATTCCACAGGTGGGGGGCCACCACCGAGGAGGCCCTGCTCCTCGTCCCCGCCAACCTCACTTGTGATAGAGGCGGGGTTGAGAGCAGGGCCTCCCCAGAGGATCTTAGACTCCGGGGTGGGACGTAAAGGGAGATCCGTTCGGATAGATACACTGGGCCGGAACCGTATAGGATTTTGTAGGTCAAAACCAGCACTTTGAATTGTGCTCAGAACTGGATTGGCAGCCAGTGGAGCTGACACAACAGGGGGGTGGTTTGCTCCCTGTATGACGCTCCGGCGAGCAATCTGGCTGCCTCCCTCTGGACTAGTTGGAGTTTCTGAACAGTCTTCAAAGGCAACCCCACGTAGAGTGCGTTGCAGTAATCTAATCGGGATGTAACAAGAGCGTGGACCACCGTGGCCAAATCTGACTTCCCAAGGTACGGGCACAGCTGGCGCACAAGTTTTAATTGTGCAAAAGCTCTCCCGGCCACCGCCGAAACCTGGGATTCCAGGCTCAGCGATGAGTCCAGGATCACACCCAAGCTGCGAACCTGCGTCTTCAGGGGGAGTGTAATCCCGTCTAACACAGGCTGTAACCCTATGCCCTCTTTGGCCTTACGACTGACCAGTAGGACCTCTGTCTTGTCTGGATTCAATTTCAATTTGTTAGCTCTCACCCAGTCCGACTCTAACACCCCTCTCTTCTAAGGTTTCAAAGAGGGAAACACTCTTATCACTACATCTCTCCTGACACACAAGCAGAGAGAGATCTCAAAGCACACAGCACATACTCTCCATACTAACGTGTAAGAAGGCAGAAGTCAGATTCAAAAAGCTTGTAGTAGAAAAGGACCCATTTAAACAACCAGTCAGAATGAGAGCAGAAAGAGGGATGAGAGAAGAAAAATACATTCCCAACTGTCATCGAGGAGACATGGGGAAAGGGAAACCCTTAGTCTAAACCAGTGGTTCTCAACCTGTGGGTCCCCAGATGTTTTGGCCTACAACTCCCAGAAATCCCAGCTAGTTTAACAGTTGTTATAGCAGAGTTTCTCAACCTGGGGGTCAGGACCCCGGGGGGGGGGGGGTCATGAGAGGGTGTCAGAGGGGTCACCAAAAACCATCAGAAAACATAGTATTTTCTGTTGGTTATCTGGGTTCTGTGTGGAAAGTTAGGTCCAATTCTATTGTTGGTAGGGTTCAGAATGCTCTTTGATTGTAGATGAACTATAAATGGCAGCAACTACCACTCCCAAATGTCAAGGTCTGTTTTCCCCAAACTCCGCCAGTGTTCACATTTGGGCATATTGAGTATTTGTGCCAAGTTTGGTCCACATCTATCATTGTTTGAGTCCGCAGTGCTCTCTGGATGTAAGTGAACTACAACTCCAAAACTCAAGGGCAATGCCCACCAAACCCCTCCAGTATTTTCTGTTGGTGATGGGATTTCTGTGTGCCAAGATTGGTTCAGTTCCATTATTGGTGGAGTTCAGAATGCTCTTTGATTGTAGAAAAACTATACATCCCAGTAAATACAGCTCTCAAATGACAAAATGGATTCTCCCCTATGAACCATCAAGGTTACTAAGATCTTCCGAAGGGGCCCTGCTCTCGGTCCCACCACCTTCGCAATCGCGTTTGGTGGGAACGAGGGACAGGGCCTTTTCGGTGGTGGCCCCTCGGCTTTGAAATTCCCTCCCACCAGAGATTAGATCTGTTCCCTCCCTCCTGACCTTTAGAAAACTAATAAAAACCTGGCTTTGGAATATGGCATTTGAAGATTGAGTCAATAACCCTTGTCCACATGGAAGGATGGCGATGAATTGTGACTGTATTGATGACTTGGCTTGTGTAATGTGATGATGATGTTTTTTATTGTACTTATATTTTAATGTATAATGATGATGCATTGTGTTGTTTTGTATATTACTGTATATGAACACATGTTGTGAACCGGCCTGAGTCCCTCCTCGGAGGTGAGAAGACCGGTATATAAAACTTATAAACAAATAAACAAACAAACAAATAAATAAATCCAATCCCTCTCTCTCCCAAATCCCACCAGTATTCAAATTTGGTCATATTGGGTATTTGTGCCAAATTTGGTCTAGTGAATGAAAATACATCTTGCATACCAGATAGTTGCATTACGATTCACAACAGTAGCAAACTTACAGTCACCACAACATGAGGGGGTCACCACAACATGAGGAACTGTATTAAGGGGTCATGGCATTGGGAAGGTTGAGAACCACTGTGTTAGTGTTTCTGGGAGTTGAAGGCCAAAACATCTGGTGACCTACAAGTTGAGAACCACCGGTCTATGCTAAGCTAACTAAACTGTTCCTCATTGAGGACTTGGGACTTGGGCAATGTGGGGTTGAATTCCAACACTGAGACACCCTCCTTTTCTCTTGAACAGTCACAAGGCGAAGTGCCCAGCGTCGTCTAGAGGAGACCACCTTAGAAGCCCAGAAGGAGGAGGGCGACGAGAACGACCCTGAGAAAGCAGCGGCTGGGAATGTTGATCCCTCCGGGAACAAAAAGGGATGCGACTCCCATGCTTTGAACCTGTTGGCTGATCTTGCTCTGAGTTCCTGTAATTCTCCCCTGATCAGTAACAGCAGCCAGTCCTCTTTGCCCGACAGCCCCTTGCATGAATGCCACAATCCGCAAAGAGGGGAAGTGTTGAACGACTCACTGGATGAAGAATACGACAGAGACACAGAGACACTACAAGGTGGTTCCCTTTCTGGCAGAGCTCGTCAGCACTTCGTTTCGTCTCCTGGGGAAGTTGGGCTGAGCCCGGAATTGCCTTCGAGCTCTCAGGAGGAAACCTATGCCAGAAAAAAGGGGAATGCGAAATCTGCAAAGTCCTGCACATCAGGAGAGACTTCGGACTCGAGTGTCCAGTCTTTGATTTCCAGTGAACACTCGTACGCCTCTCCATCTTATTCAAAGAGAAGAGCACTAGGTTATCCAAATTCAAAGAATGGTGAGAAGTATGTGAAATACGGGCCTCTTCCTGGGAAAGTGTTACCTTTCCGGCATCAGCAGAACATTTGCCATCAGCAGAAGAGGATGATGGACAGTGTGCACTTTTCCCGCTCAGCCATCATGGCTGCAAGGTTAAAGGAAGACTTCGCCAAGTACCACAATGTGACTTTTCGCGACAGAACTGTGAAAGTGACCTTTCAGTGGGAGGCCAATTACCATTTTGGTTTGGATAGCAAATATACCAACAATTCCTTAGAGAAAACCATTGTTCGAGCTGTGCATGGGTAAGTAATTCTCAGGTTTGGGCTACTTTTCAGATCGTTGATCATTTTGGTTACCATCATAGAATCATTGAATCCTAAAGTTGGAAGAGACCTTGTGGGTCATTCAGTCCAATCTCATTCTGTCAAGAAGCAGGAAAATCACATTCAAAGCACCCCTGACAGATGGCCATCCAGCCTCTGCTTAAAAGCCTCCAAAGAAGGAGCATCTACCACATTTTGGGCCAGAGAGTTCTACTGTTGAACAGCTCTCACAGTCAGGAAGTTCTTCCTAATGTTCAGGTGGAATTTCCTTTTCCTGTAGTTGGAAGTCATTGTTCCACGTTCAGTCTCCAGGGCAACAGAAAACAAGCTTACTCCCTCCTCCCTATGACTCCCCCTCACATATTTATATAGAACCACAGAATCATAGAGTTGGAAGGGACCTCATGGGCCATCCCGTCCAATTTCATTCTGCCAAGAAGCAGGAAAATCACATTCAAAGCACTCCCGACAGATGGCCATCCAACCTGTACTTAAAAGCCTCCAAAGAAGGAGGCATTTTGGGGCAGAGAGTTCTACTGCTGAACAGCTCTTGCAGTGAGGAAGTTCTTCCTAATGTTCAGGTGGAATTTCCTTTTCCTGTAGTTTAAAGTCATTGTTCCACGTCCAGTCTCCAGGGCAGCAGAAAACAAGCTTATTCCCTCCTCCCTATGACTCCCCCTCACATATTTATATATAGTTATCATGTCTCCTCTCACCCTTCTCTTCTTCAGGCTAAACATGCCCAGCTCTCGAAGCCGCTCCTCATAGGGCTTGTTCTCCAGACCCTTGATCATTTTAGACGCCCTCCTCTAGACACATTTGAGCTTGTCAGGTTTTTCTGGAACTCTGGTGCCAGAACTGAACATGAGGTTAATCCAGGTCAGGTTTGACCAAAGCAGAATAGAGTGAGACTAGGACTAGAACTCCACTTGATCCAGACATTAGGCTCTTTTTGATGCAGCTAGAATCACACTGGCTTCCTTGGCTGCCGCATCACACTCTTGATTTTTCTTCAGGTAAAGAAGTAGTCCAGGAATACCTGGCTGCTCTAACTGAGTCTCCAGGGCCAAATGAACTACATCCAAGAGTATTGAAGGAACTAGCAGAGGTTATTTCAGAACCACTGGCAATAATCCTTGAGAATTCTTGGAGAACAGGAGAAGTCTCAGCAGACTTGAGGAGGGCAAAGGTTGTCCCTGTCTTCAAAAAAAGAGGATCCAAACAATGACCTGTGTCCAATCAGCCTGATATCAATACCAGGAGCAGATCCTTAAGGAGAGGCAGTCTGCAATCACTTAGAAAGGAAGGCTGTAAATACTAGAAGCATGGATTTCTCAAAAACAAGTCATGCCAGACTCATCTCTTTTTTCAATAGAGTTACAAGCTTGGTAGATGCAAGAAATGCTATGAAAGGAGCATACCTTGATTTCAGTAAAACCTTCAACAAACGCCCCCTTGACCTTCTTGCAAGTAAACTAGTCAAATGTGGGCTAGGCAAGGCTACTATTAGGTGAATCTGTAATTGGTTAAATGACCGAACCCAAAGGATGGTTTCATTACATCCTGGAAAGAAGTGACCAGTGGAGTGCCGGAGGGTTAGGTCCTGGGCCCAGTTCTGTCCAACATCTTTATTAATGACCTAGATGAAGGTTTAGAGGGCATACTGATCAAGATTGCAAATGAGAAGGGATAGCTAATACTCCAAAAGATAGGATCAGAATTCAAAATGATCTCAACAGATTAGAGAGCTGGGCCAAAACAAACAAAATGAATTAGGCAGGAAAAAATGAAATGCAAAGACACAAGATGTGTGATGCCTGGTGTGACAAAAGTCTGTGTGAAAAGGGACCTAAGAGCCTTAGTAGGCCAAAAGCTGAATATGCGTCAAGAGTCGAATCCAAAGGTCTTTTAGCACCTTAGAGATCAACGTTTGTAGCATGAGACACCAATGCGATGCAGCAGGACAGGTAGATCATCTCAGTTTAAGAAATGGTGGCCTTGATTTTGCAAGACCTGATGAAGATTATTGATGAGTGGGGTTTGAGGGCTGTCATTCATAGTGGTTATTCATAGGGGTGCCATAAGTTGAAGCAAGTCAGCCTTATGTGTTGCGGGGGTATCCCCGATTTCCAGGATTCCAAGAGATCAGTGAAGAAGGAAGAGACAGAGACAGCTTTTGCAAGTTCACAGAATTTAATGCTTACCCCGGGTAAGGGCGCCCCAGCTTCTCAAAATGGCTGATGTGGCACAGAGCACTACCCCAAAGCATCCAGTATTTATAGGCAGAATTACCTAGTTCGCACATGTGCATAACTCTCTTGACATTTACACAATCTAATCAATATCAGTTTGTCCTCAAGGAATCGTGGCCAAGAACATTTGTTGGCAAGATACTATAATTTCCACTGCTCCCCTTTCATCAGCTGACCAGCCACGTTCCTAGATGAATTACGTAAAAGTGAATCTTAACTTCATATATCTCTTCACACATATATGACTCCATATATCTTCATATATGTATCTTTAACTTATTCAAAGCAAGCATTTCCCTTATTAATTCTTCTGTAATTACTTTCACATTATTTTCCTATATTCTTACTTATGTAGGATTGTTCATAGGACTGAATTACCTGCTATTTACATCAGATGGAGGATAGTTGGCGCTGTTATACCATATCTTCAGATGTTCGTTTTGGATCAATAATTATCGATTTACTTTTAGAGCCAATTCTCTGACCTTCCACATTTAGCACATAGCCGTCCTTCTATTTGTTTACTTAAGATATGGCTTCTCCTGCCTTGTCCCAGTCCTGTTCCATCTGTTAGTTTCCCTTCCACCAGAATTCTACCCCTAAACCTTAAGAAAGCCTTTAAGGTAAGACTTCCTCATTAATTTCATTAGTTTCTAATTACTTTTCTTCCTAATGACTGCCACAATGTAACAAGAATTGTAGAGTTGGAAAGGATCCTGGGGTGAATTCCTTGTCATTGTCCTACCTGTAGAAGTTATATATAGAGAAATTTGCATCTGCACTACTTGGATAGCTTGAGTTTGAAATTGGATGGTTGTTGTTGCCATTTCTGCTTTATGGCAAGATTTATGCAAACCTTCTATGTAGTTTTCATGGCAAGTTTTGTTCAGAAGTACTATACAATTGCCTTCATCTTTGGCTGCGATTAAGCTCCCCTTAGGCTCAGATTGACTTACTCAGGAGCCTCTCAGGAGGATTGTAGGACTGAGCAGGGATTTAGGTCCTGATCTGCCTGAATCCTAGTCAACCCTTAGACCACTGTAGCATACCAACTTCTCTTCATTTTTATGACCTAGGAAATGGTGAGGTACGTACATACAGAAGATACTTACTGAGAAATGCAGGGCCCAAGAGTCATAGTCCTTTATAAACAGAGACATATTTTGTGCCCTTTCTCTAGGCCCTGGGACGTCAGCCAGTCCAATGACATAGAAGAAATGAAGCTGATCCTGCACATGTGGGTGGCTCTGTTTTACAGCAAGCCCTTCAAATACCCGACTGTAAGGAAAGTGGTTGAGCACAACAACCCGGCCAAATACATATCACTGAACAGTGTTATAGACCCTATGGAGCTCATTGACGATTTGGAGGGTGCTTGCAGCTTGAAGAGATGCCCCGCTGATTCTCTTTCCGAGGCGAACCCACGGATGCCGAGACAAGTTCAAGAGAGAGCGGTTTCTTCCACTGTCAAACCCCTCTCATGTAATGAACTGTCTTCGACAAATCATGTCGAGGATGAGTTTCCCGCTGCTGATCCCACGGAACCCCACAGTCGTCCTTCAGAGATCCAAAGCAATGCCAGAACCTCTAAGGATACAGTTTCTCCCTTGGATAAGGTAAGGATTGGGTAGTCATTCCCTGCCCCAACTGTCATGTTTATGGGAAAGGAGGCTATTGAGTCCCAGAAGTTATAGGTGGTCAGTAAAACAGTGCAGCAGACTTTATGCCATATAGGAGAAAAGGCATCAGAGCTATGTCTCTTATATTTATTTCTTTACTAGCTGTCCCCTGCCATGCGTTGCTGTGGCCCAGTCTGTTGATCTGGAAAATAAAGTAATGAGAAAGTGTTGGTTTCTAATATATGTAATTTCTTTATGCTTGTGGGTAAACAGTATTTGATTATGTTTTCTTGCCCTGGTGAAAGGAGTTGGACTGGGTGGCCTTAAGTATTTTCTATTGGTCATAGGGGTTCTGTGTGATAGGTTTGTCCCAATTCTGTTGTTAGTGGGGTTCAGAATGCTCTGATTGTAGGTGAACTATAAATTCCAGTAACTACAACTCCCAAATGTCAAGGTCTATTTCCCCCAAACACCATCTGTGTTTACATTTGGGCATATGGAATATTCATGCCAAGTTTGGTCCAGATCCACCATTGTTTGAGTCCACAGTGCTCTCTAGATGTAGCTGTACTACAACTCCCAAACTCAAGGTCAATGCCCACCAAGCCCTTTTAGTGTTTTCTGGTGGTCACGTTTGGTTCAATTCCATCATTAGTGGAGCTCAGAATGCTCTTTGATTGTTGGTGAACTATAAATCCCAGCAACTACAACTCCCAAATGACAAAATCAATTTTTTTGAGCGATGGTCACCCCTTGGATTAGTAGGTGTCTTGTGGCCAAATTTGGCGGCAATTCATCCAGTGGTTTTTGAGTTATGTTAATCCCACAAACTAACATTACATTTTTATTTATATAGATTGAAATATTTATACCAGTTTCAAACAATTAGAAAAAATTTAGAAGTCTTAAATCTCATCCAAAAGACTGGCAACAGGAAGCACTTCGGATTTCAGATTGTTTCTGATTTTGGAATATCTGTACAGTGGGCCCTTGGTATTGCATAGGGTTTGATTATAGGACTCCTTATGGTTAGCAAAACCCATGGATGCTCAAGTCCCATTGAATACAATAATGTGATAATTCCCCTCCTGCGTGGGAAATTCAGGGCTATAAATCAGAAGCAGGAGCAGTCACATTTTGCTGGTAACAACGATGTTTCCATACCAATTGAATTGTTTTGTGTCTGGTGCTAAGGACTTAGTGATCATTGCCCGTTGTCTGATGGAAGACTGCTGTTTCTTGTGGGACTTTGTAAGAGGCTTTAATTTGTGTCTACATTAAGACTTCCTTGCTTTCTTTTGCATTTTTCAACTGCATTTGCTTAGCCTTTGTGTTTGCTGAAGTAAAGCATTTTTCTTTTACTTTCAACATTGCATTAAGGCGGTTCTTGAAGGGCAACTCAGGACAGGAAGAGATTGAACTGCTTCCTTGCTTCACAAAAATTCATGTGAAACATTTGTGCTGGGTTTTGTGCTTATTTGCTAGGGTAGTTTGTAGATTTGAAACTCTGTAGGGATTTTGTCTGTGTCTACTTTGCTGTCACTGAGGGTGTGAAATTTAAATATTATGTGTGTTTCCTCTCCCAGGTGACTGATGGGGAGCCTGGAGGAGAGTCGCAGCTGATTCGTACCATCCCTCTTGAAAGCCCACATGGGAATTTATCACGCGAAGCCAGCAATGGTGGATTTGAGCCTAGAGAATTGGGAGCAGGTGCAGAAGCAGAACTGGGCAACGTGGTTGGCTCAGGTGAAGTTTCACAAAGTGATTCTGCTCCTGCAGTTGCCAAACTCCCAGAAAATTCAGGAGCCAAACAGAATTCAGAACCTTCAGCGGAGAGTCAGGAAATAAGCAACGCTACTCCTGCAGAAGAGAAGAATGGGAGCCACCCGACCGGTGGAATTGGGTTGCTGCATCCTGCTGAAGAAGCCTGGCAAGAGGAGGATGGCCCCCCAAGGGGAGTAGCGGTAGAGTCACAGGATCTCCCCATGGATGAAGAAGAGGGAGGTGAAGAGAGCATGGACTGGGAGTCCATTGATCTGGCTCTTTCAGATAGCAATGATGCAGATGAGGAATCCCGAAATGTGGATCTGGATCAAGAGGGTGATGAACTTCTTGAGGAAAATGGTGTGAAAGAAGAGGAAGAAACAGGCATTATGCATTGCATGGCGTCTCCTGCTGATAGTCTTTTCACTTCTGTAACATCATCAGTGCCTGAATTGTCCCAAGCCAGGCAGACAGAATTATTGACTGATTCTCAGACTGAAAAAGAACCCCAGGACTTGAAAGCAGGCAGTCAGGAGTTTGAAGATGAAAGGGGTTGTGCTAAAGACGACAATCTTGGGACCCCATCTCCAATTCAGGAAGTCACACCTGATGATACAATGGAGCAGAAGACTGTTGACGTATCTGAAGATATCAAGTCCATCCTTTATGAGTTGATAGATACTGTGAGTGCCATGAATGTAGAGAGTGGAGAAACGTCTCCTCAAGAGCCCTCAGGCTCAAACTGGATGAGTTCTGTAACTCTGGAGTGTGTGACGCCTCCTGACAGTGATGAGGAGAGCACTATAGCTAACCGGCTTGCCCATACTGACCAAAACTGGAAGATTACTGAAGGTGTAGAGCAACGTAGCACCTTGGCTCCCCAGGAGAGAGCTACTTCACAAGGGCAAGAACTGAATCATTCAGTATTGCATGGAAACATAAGGTGTGGCCAGATGTTTGAAGGAGAGACTCTTCCAGAGAGTGAGCCTGCTTCCCCTGCTCTTGGTGTCCTTCCAAGTTCTTCTGGCACAGATTGGTCAGTAACAAGGACTACAAGGCTATTGTGCGAAACCCCAATGGTCAGAACATCCACACCGAAAGAGGATGTTCTATCTGTTTCCATGTTGTGCGAAAGTGAAGTAAGACAACTCAGCCATGAAGCATCCATGTCTGGAGGGGAAGACCAGACAGGTTTAGAAATCCTGTCGTGTGTCCCAGCAGAACATCAGACTGAGTATTCATCGAAAGAAGGGGAGGAAGACACAAGAGGTGACCTAGCTGATTCGGAAGATGTACAGCTTGGAAGTGCAAAACCAAGTTTGGAGGAGTCTGAACATGCTCTCCATGAAGTCAGAACAGAATATGTGGGAAGTCCAGAAGGTGCCCTGTTTGGTGAAAAGGCACAGTTGCCTTCCAGAGCTTCAGATATGAATAAGAGCGTGGAAGATGACTCTGTCGCAATGGATGAGGACCAAGAAGACGTTGGTTCATATCACAGTAATAAGGCTGGTGGTTCTTGTTATACTAGATCCACCAGTGGACCAGAAATGGTGGTAGCTAGTGATGTTCTTGACTTGAGCCCCATCAGGACTCAGAGTGACAGGATGCACCAGAAAAACACAGAGAGATCATCAGCTCTTGAGCCTGATGCTATGGAACATGGTCGGCCTCATGCGTCTAAAAAAGCTGATAGGGCTCTCAGTACCAACAATGAGTCAGTTCCCCCAAAGCAATATGTGAACTTTTCAGTCACCAAGAAGCACAAAGAGAAAACAAGGTTTATTCACTCTTCCAAGAGGCGTGAAAGTTTCATGGGAGATCTGGGATTAATGAACTCTTTGAGTAGGACATGGAGAACATGGAGCGATCCCATCCAAGACACTCTAGACATGGAATGTTTGCGTTTCCATGATAAGGTAAAGCAGATCCTTAGGAAACCTCAACCACCTACCTCCGCTGATAGCTTGTCGCCGCCAGTTGCAGCAGAAACGTTGTTAAGAAAGGTACCTGGAACCCCTCCTTTGAACCCCCCTCCCAGAAGCAGAAGTCCCCTTCTGATCACTGTAGTGAACCCAAGCGTGGTATACGGTCCCCTATACTGGCTCCCGAGAAGAAGCCGACACAGAGACGCCTTTGAGCCCCCTCCCCGCACATCTGCACACGATTCGCTTAGCAAAGCTGCTAGATTCAAAGGTCAACGCCAAGGGTCATGTGCTCCCTTTCACCTCAATCAACTGAACTACAGGAATAAGCTAAAAGATTCCCGAGGAGATATCTCGGTTATTATGGACGAGTTTGCAGAGTTCAGCCAGGTGATGACGCAAGACAGCAGGCCAACTAGTAGTAAAGGCCAAGAACCACAAACTACCTCAGAAGATGCTCCAGAGAAAAGAGGGACCTCATTGCCCCCGCGGACAGTGTCCTACGAGCACCTCTTCGACGAACTGTGCAACACACTGCATTTCAGACTCAAAAATGTTGCCCAAGAGGCGTGCAAAAAAACATACGCGTTCTACCTGATGGAAACGGAGGACGGGCCTTTCTTTGGGAGAGTAAAGGTACGTGGTTTTTCTACAGGGTACGACTGAATTTCAATCCTTGCTTGGCCTAGTGCAGATGTAGCTGTAGTTCCCCACAAACTGTCATTTGGGAATCAGAAGGCAGCTTCTGAACTGGTTGCTAACTTTCTCATTCATGGAGTTACAGCTTCCTCCTTTAATTAATTTAATTTATTTATTTACTGCATTTATATACCGCTTTTCTCACCCCAAGGGAGACTTTAACTGTGTGTCAGTGTTAGGTGAGGAATGCAGTCAGCCCGCCACATTTTTGGGTTTATCTTTTGCAGATTTCATTATTCAGATTGGATTAATGTAGCCTCTGTAGGAATCGCTAGGCGCACTCGTTCTCAGTTATCTCAGTATTGGGATGACACAACACGACTCTTGAAGTACAGAAGTGAATGGAGTGCCATCAGCAGGGTTCCGTCCTGGGCCCAGTCCTGTTCAACATCTTTATTAATGACTTAGATGAAGGGCTAGAAGGCATGATCATCAAGTTTGCAAACAGGACCAAATTGGGAGGGATAGCTAGTACTCCAGAGGACAGGAGCAGAATTGACAGATTAGAGAGATGGGCCAAAACTAACAAAATGAAGTTCAGCAGTTACAAATGTAAGAGTGTCAGCTCACAGCAGCCAGGTTCAATGATGACACAAGACCTCCTTCCATTATCAACAAAGAACTTTACTGGTAGATGCATAGACATAGGAAAAGCCGAGATTGTCCAGCCACGGCTGCCAACCCCTTATATACACGCCCAATCATTTGAAGTGTAGATTCCCGCCGAACCCAAAATCCCGCGTAAAGCTTCCCACCACCAGGCAACTGCCTCCCCCCAAGGTCACCAGCTGTACGGTCCTTATCATAGAATCAAAGAGTTGGAAGAGACCTCATGGGCCATCCAGTCCAACTTTCTGCCAAGAAGCAGGAATATTGCATTCAAATCACCCCTGACAGATGGCCATCCAGCCTCTGTTTAAAAGCTTCCAAAGAAGGAGCCTCCACCACACTCCAGGGCAGAGAGTTCCACTGCTGAATGGCTCTCACAGTCAGGAAGTTCTTCCTCAAGTTCAGATGGAATCTCCTCTCTTGTAGTTTGAAGCCATTGTTCCGCGTCCTAGTCTCCAAGGAAGCAGAAAACAAGCTTGCTCCCTCCTCCTCCCTGTGGCTTCCTCTCACATATTTATACATGGCTATCATATCTCCTCTCAGCCTTCACTTCTTCAGGCTAAACATGCCCAGCTCCTTAAGCCGCTCCTCATAGGGCTTGTTCTCCAGACCCTCGATCATTTTAGTCGCCCTCCTCTGGACACATTCCAGCTTGTCAATATCTCTCTTGAATTGTGGTGAGAATTATGGGAGGAGGAAGTAGGAACAATGATAACGGAAAAAGAATGGGAAGAGATATGGAAAGCAAGACACTTAAAAAACATGTCAGTTAGAATAAAAGAAAATTATTATAAACTAATTTGGAAATGGTATTTAACACCGAGAAGGTTAAACATTATAAATAAGAACAATCATGAAAAACGTTGGCGAGGATGCCAAAAATTTGGAACCTACATGCATATGTGGTGGGACTGCAAATATGTAAAAGATTTTTGGGAATTGTTTATAACAGAAATAGAAAATATTATGGATATAAACATTAGGAGGAATCCAGTAGAAATATTACTTTTAATTAAAAAAGAGGATGGGAAAGATAAGAGGGGGAAAAATTAATAGACATGCTATTAACAGCAACTAGACTATTAATTGCAAAATATTGGAAAGGGGCAATTTTATTTATTTATTTATTTATTTATTTATTTATTTATTTATCGTGTCAGGGCAACCAGTCGATTATATTACATTTCTAACATAACAAAGCAAACAAACAGACAAAATACAAATTTGTGAGTTTGGTAGTTGATTAAATGTCCTTTGAGCAGTATCTGGCCACTTGGAGTGCTTCTGGTGTTGCTGCAAGGAGGTCCTCCATGGTGCATGTGGCAGGGCTCAGGTTGCATTGCAGCAGATGGTCAGTGGTTTGCTCCTCTCCACACTCGCATGTCGAGGATTCCACTTTGTGGCCCCATTTCTGAAGGTTGGCTCTGCATCTCGTGGTGCCAGAGCGCAGTCTGTTCAGCGCCTTCCAAGTCGCCCAGTCCTCTGTGTGCCCAGGGGGGAGTCTCTCATTTGGTATCAGCCATTGATTGAGGTTTATTTATTTATTTATTTACTTTGCTTCTATACCGCTGTTCTCAGCCCGGGGGCGACTCACAGCGGTGTACAACATAGGAAGAACAAAATTCAAGACACAGTATAAAAACAATTCACAATCCAGCATTATACAAAAACATCGTCATTACTGGGGTTGAGCCTGCCACTTTTGGACTCTCGCTTGCTGAGTTGTTCCAGCAAGTGTCTCTGTAGATCTTAGAAAACTATTTCTAGATTTAAGTCGTTGGCGTGCTGGCTGATACCCAAACAGCTGGAGATGTCTCTGCCTTGGTCCTTTCACTATTGGCTGCTACTTCCCAGCGGATGTCAGGTGGTGCAAGGGGCAATGAAAATACAGATTAATGAATGGTATGAAGAAGTCTGGAAAATGGCACTGAACAATAAGCTAACATCAAATTTAAAAGTAAAGAAGGGAGTATGTTAAAAATGACTTTGAAAGTATCTCGAGAAAATTTCTAGGAAAATTATTGGTAAAAGAAGATGGGAATTTACCTCCAAATGAAGAACGGTTTTTTTGGTGGGGCTTCAGGAAAAGAGATGGCTCTGGAGAAGGGGAGCAAAAGGGTGAATGTAAATAAAAGAGAGGGAAATGTATAGTATATGTCTATATAACTGTATTTTCTTAAATAAAAATTTTGAAAAAGAGAGAGAGAGATAATCATAGAAAGAAAAAGAAATAATGAGACCTGGAAGTTGAGATTTGGAGCCTCGTGGAAAAGTGTACAGCAGTAGTCTGTGAGCAAAAGGATTGATAAAACATTGGAGTGAAATGGCTTCATGTAGTACCACAAGGGCACTTAAATTCCGCCCTTTCCATCCTTCCTTCCCTGTGGATTTATCAAGAAAAGAATTCAGGCTTCCGTGATGGCTGACTGAAGTCCTTCAGCAAAGGAGCTGTAGGGCTGTATGTTCCTCGGCCAAGCTGTGGGCTGTATATCTCCCCGGCCAAGCCGTAGAAGACAAAGCTTTCTACAGGAGCTCTTGGTATTATGTCCTGCATGGAAAGCTTCTCTGTGTGGACTGACCCAAAAAGGCTCCTATTCCCTCCAAAACCCCAAAAAGGGGCAGGACCAGGGAACCTAACTATAATTGACAGGTGGCTTGCCCTATGATTGCAGCCAAAAGGAGCCACCTACCTGCAGAGTCCCTGAAACTTAGGACTACAACAAACATTCAATGCAAAGCAAACAAAATTGGAGCTCCTGGTACAGTTGTACCTGCACAGTTTCCCATTGATAAATTTCTGTCTTGTGAAGCTAAAAAGGTTGGTGTCGAAGAGAAATTCTGCTTCCGTGATGGATTCTTTTTAAAATTAAAATTAACAACTTGCATTTCAGAATTTGCTGAAAAAAGGGGGCCATACAGAAATGGACCCTCTGCTTTTCTGTAAGGTGAACCACATGGAAACAGAGCGGCTGATGGTCATCATTAGGAACGAGGACATCTTTCAACACATACATAAGGTATGTCGCAACACATCGTTCATACAAGATTGCAGGCATGGATCAACTTCGGCCCTCCAGGTGTTTTGGACTTCAACTCCCACAATTTCTATTAGGAATTGTGGGAGTTGAAGTCCAAGACACCTGGAGGGTTGGCTGAAGTTGGCTCATGCCTGGTACAAGAAGTAGCGCAGTGGTTCTCAACCTGTGGGTCCCCAGATGTTTTGGCCTTCAACTCCCAGAAATCCTAACAGCTGGTAAACTGGCTGGGATTTTTAGGAGTTGTAGGCCAAAACACTTGGGGACCCACAGGTTGAGAACCACTGAAGTAGCACTAGATAGGTAAAGCGTGGGACACGATTAGGATCTGTTAATGACCTGTTTTGGGGTTTTGGGCAGATTCCTTGCTTGCTGAGGCTGAAGCGCTTTCCCAACGTGATGTTTGTGGGCATCGACAGGCCAGAGGACCTCCTGGACCAGACCTACCAGGAGCTCTTCCACAGCGGAGGCTTTGTGGTGTCTGACGACAAAGTGCTGGAGACCATGACCATCGGTGAGTGGAAGCCCAGGTGTAGTTGGTAGCTGGGAGGGCCTTCATACAGTTAAACCTTGTGTGCCAGCTGTGCCCATGCCTTGAAAAGCCCAATCTGGCCATGGAAGTACACACCTTAG
The DNA here is from genome assembly GCF_037176765.1 of Anolis sagrei. Taxonomy (NCBI): domain Eukaryota; kingdom Metazoa; phylum Chordata; class Lepidosauria; order Squamata; family Anolidae; genus Anolis; species Anolis sagrei. Next base: position 194,041,281 of record NC_090025.1, on the reverse strand, counting down.
TCACATCCAGACTAAACTGTAAAGCCCTCTACGTGGGGCTGCCCCAGAAGAGCATCTGGAGACCAACTGGTACAAAATGTGAGTTATATTAATTGTACTGTTTTATTTGCTTGCTGTTTTGTTTTTACTGATGTGTTGTTGGGCTTGGCCTCAAGTAAGCTGCCCCAAGTCCCCTTGGGGAGATGGTGGCAGGGTATAAATAAATAAATAAATAAATTAAATAATTATTATTATATTATAAAAGTCAGCAGCTAGACTGCTAATGGGGTCAGGATACAGGGAAAGAACTACTCCACTCTTGAAGCAGGTACACTGGCTCCCAGCTTGTTTCCGGGCACAATGCAAGGTGCTGGCCTTAGCCTATAAAGCCCTCAACAGTTCCGGCCCAGCCTGCTTGAGGAACTGCCACTCCTACCACTCCACACGAGTCCTGAGATCAACAGGAGAGCATTTGGTGGGAATGAGAGAGGGGGCCTTCTTCGTGGTGGCCCCGCTCTGGAGTTTCCTTCTCAAAGAGGTGTGCGATCGGCCAACTTCTTTGCTGGCCTGTTGCTCTCAAGTTAAAACCTTTTTATGGAACCAGGCTTTTCCTGAAGATCAACAATAGGCATTAGCCAGATAGATATAGGCCATTGTGTATTCTTGAAATGCTATTTCGGATCGGCAATATTGTAACACGGGCTAAAGGAAATGGAGTTTTTAGGACCCTAAAACAACTCTTTTAATGGACAGCCTTAATGGTCTAGGGGTCAGGGAAATTTTAAATGATATAATGTTTTAATTACTTAATTATTAAATTTGGCTTATGTAATGTGTATTTCTGTTTACTTTACTTATATGATTTTTCGTTGTACTTTTATGTTATGTAATTTTGTTGTTTTTAATCATTGTACCTTGTGGTGGCGTTGCGGGTTAAACCACTGAACTTGCTGACCAAAAGGTTGGTGGTTTGAATCTGGGGAGTGGGGTGAGCTCCTGCTGTTAACCCCAGCTTCTGCCAACCTAGCAGTTCAAAAAACATGCAAATGTGTTCGTTTGTTTTTTCGTGTCAGGAGCGACTTGAGAAACTGCAAGTTGCTTCTGGTGTGAGAGAAGAGTGCCAACCCCCAGAGTTGGACACAACTAGACTTAATGCCAAGGGGAAAACCTTTACTATCCTAACAATTGTACGTCACTTTGAATCCCACCCAAGCGAGAAAAGAGACATAAAATAAATAAATAAATAATAAAATAATAACAAGAATGGATACGAAATCAAGCTACAGTTCTCACATTCATCCATTTGATAAGTCAACCCATTGATTAGTTTTACTAACATTTCTACCTGACCAATTATTTGGGATACTTTCAGTCTTAACCAAGTAGGCCTGTCCTCATAGAGTGCGTAGTCAGGTCTTCCTAGCTGAAAGCCAGCTTAGAGCTCGCAAACTTCACTGCCTTCACCTTTGTTTTGTGCTGCTGTTTCCCTCCCACAGGAGACCTGAAGGAGATGGTCAAAACCTTAGAGAAGCTGAATGGATACGGGAGGTGGAGGTGGCTCCTCCACTACAAAGAGATCAAGAAGCTCAGAGAGGATGCGAGGTGAGTGTAATCGCCTGCAGCTCTTGACAATTCATCAAATCCTACAGTTGGCAAAGACCACCATCCAGTCCAACTCCCTTTTTGCCAGGCAGGAAGACACAATCCAAGCATGTTTGACAGATGGCCATCCATCCTACAGGCTGTTAGGAATTGTGGGAGTTGAAGTCCAAAACACCAGGAGGAGGGCTGCCTGTCTATAACCTTCTGGGCATTTCATTTTAAGAAGGGTATATATAGATAGGCTGGAATGGGCTCAGGTGTCCACAAAAAAATCAAACCAAGCAAATTTGGAGAGATAACTGCATTCATAAATCTCTATTATATTCTGTCAAATCTATATCCAAATAAATGAGTTGCATGTACAGAGTATCAACTTGTATGTTGACAGCGGTATCGAAATTTGGTTGCTGTACATAGTGGAAATGCAGAAGAAATTACTGAAAATGTTTAGGTGGAAAATGTAAAAAGGAGCAAAAACTATTAAGGGAGTAAAGTAGAGTTTCGCTTATCTGACACTCTTATCCGACGCCCCCCTTTTCCTCCAGCATTCTCCCTTCAATTAAAGGAGTGCTCCCCAACTCTCTTCTCAACTCTGTCCAGAGGAGGGTGACTAAAATGATCAAGGGTCTCAAAAACAAGCCCTATGAGGAGCGGCTTAAAGAGCTGAGCATGTTTAGCCTGAAGAAGAGAAGGCTGAGAGGAGACACGATAGCCATGTATAAATATGTGAGAGGAAGTCACAGGGAGGAGGGAGCAAGCTTGTTTTCTGCTGCCCTGGAGACTAGGATGTGGAACAATGGCTTCAAACTACAAGAGAGGAGATTCCATCTGAACATGAGGAAGAACTTATTGACTGTGAGAGCCGTTCAGCAGTGGAACTCTCTGCCCCGGAGTGTGGTGGAGGCTCCTTCTTTGGAAGCTTTTAAACAGAGGCTGGATGGCCATCTGTCAGGGGTGATTGAATGCAATATTCCTGCTTCTTGGCAGAATGGAGTTGGACTGGATGGCCCAAGAGATCTCTTCCAACTCTAGGATTCTATGATTCAAAGGCAAGAGGAGGAGGGAGGAAAGAGGGAAAAGAGACAGGACTGGAAGCGGAAGCGTCCTCCCTCCTTCCCTCTCCAATATTTTCGTTTATCTGACGTTCTGCCGGCCCAGATAAGCGAGACTCTGCTGTAATACATAATGAGTGCTGTAGCTGTGTATTCCTGCATAACAGGGGGAACAGACTAGATGCCCCTTGCAGCCCCTTCCAACTCTAGAAGTTTTATGATTCTAAGAAAACCTTTCTGCCGCCACAACCTGAACAAAGTTTTTTTTCTGGAAGGTCACACCCAGGTGGTGTTATTGGGGGACACCTGTTCAACCCCACAACCATTGTCTTGTGGGGTTCCTCAGGGTTCAGTATTGTCTCCCATGTTGTTCAACATCTACATGAAGCCGCTGGGGAGATCATCCAGAGTTTTGGAGTAAGGTGTCACCTGTACGCAGATGAAGTCCAACTCTGTCACTCCTTCCCACCTGCTACTAAGCAGGCTGTTCCAGTCCTGACCCGGTGCTTGGCTGCTGTACAATCTGGATGAGGGCAAACAAATTGAAACTGAATCCAGACAAGACAGAGTTGCTGAATGGGGTCACACTCCCCATGAAGACGCAGGTTTGCAGCTTGGGAGTGATCCTGGACTCATCGCTGAGCCTGGAACCCCAGGTTTCAGCGGTGACCAGGGGAGCATTTGCACAGTTAAAACTTGAGCGCCAGCTGCGTCCGTACCTTGGGAAATCTGACTTGGCCACGGTGGTTCACGCTCTGGTTACATCACTTGTAGACTGCTGTAACGCGCTCTACGTGGGGTTGCCTTTGAAGACTGTACGGAAGCTTCAAATGGTCCAATGGTCAGCAGCCAGGTTACTAATGGGAGCGGCGCTCAGGGAGCATACAACTCAACTGTTGCGCCAGCTCCACTGGCTGCCGGTTTGCAACCGGGCACAATTCAAATCCCAGTCAATTTACCAGCTGTTAGGATTTCTGGGAGTTGAAGGCAAAAAGATCTGGGGACCCCAGGTTGAGAACCACTGCCCTAAACGGTTCTGGCCCAACTTACCTGTCTGAACGCATCTCCTCGCCACTGAGAAGGCCCTCTCCCTTGTCCCCACCAATTGCACCTGCAAAGGAGGTGGGAGCACGAGCAGGACTTTAAGATCATCTGGGGAGGCCCTGCTCTTGGTCCCACCTGCATTACAAGTACATTTGGCGGGGACGAGAGACAAGGCCTTCTCAGTGGTGGCCCCTCAGCTGTGGAACGCCCTTCCTACAGATATTAGGTCGCCCCCCTCCCTGTTGACATTTCGGAGGAAAGTGAAGACCTGGTTGTTCGAGCAGGCATTTGAATAGGCAGTGTAATGAACATAGGAATATGGAACAAATGGATGATGAGACTGGATTTTGATTTTAACTATGAGATGCTAATGAGATGTTTTATTGATTTATATTGACTGTTTATTATGCTACTGTTTTAATTGTTCTTAGCTGTTTTATGATGTTTTTGAGCATTGAATTTTGCTATTGTTAACCGCTCTGAGTCGCCCCAAGGGCTGAGAAGGGCGGTATACAAATATAGTAAATAAATAATAAATAATTTTTATTGTCATTGCTTTTACAGTTTTTAAATGTATGAGAGACAGGGGATGAGAGACAGGGCCTTCTCAGTGGTGGCCCCTCAACTGTGGAACGCCCTTCCTACAGATATTAGATTTTTTTTTTGGCTTTTAACCAATGTATGTATTTTTATATGGCATCTAATTGTGCCAATTTGTACGCCACCCCGAATTACCCAAGTTGATTTCTCCAGTGACTCTGATGGAAGGGGAATTGAGAAAGAGGGAGCTGTTGTCCAGAAAAAAGGGAAACTTACCATTTTGGGGGCAACCTTTTCCTGCGTTTGTGCCCCACAGGGAGGACCCTGCTGCCCTCGCCAAGGAGTCGCTCCTGAAGTCCTACCAGGGAGCAAACATCACCGAAGCGCTTCACTACCATCAGTGTGACAAGGCGGCCTCGAGAGCTGAGCATCTGAGCTGCTTGTTGAACTTGCAGGTCCAGCACAACAGCCAGAGGTTTGCTGTGTTCCTCACAGGTAAGAAAAACCCAATTCTTCATAGTGTCTACACCAGGCTTGAGCAAACTTGGGCCTTCCTCCAGGTGTTTTGGACTGCAACTCCCACAATTCCTAACAGCCGGTAGGCTGTTAGGAATTGTGGGAGTTGAAGTCCAAAACACCTGGAGGAAGGCCCAAGTTTGCCTATTGCCTGGTCTAAGAAGAATGTCATACTTATGTGGACACACACACAAATAACACTTTTCCTCTCCTCTCAATCCCTTTCAGAAAGGTCTGGCGCCAGCCGGGAAGCTTTGGAAAACAAAGGGATCCTGGTGCTGGATGTACATACTTTCGTTGCAGCGGCAGAAGAAATGGCGGCACCCTTTAGAAGCAGCAGCTATTGGTAAGGAAAAAAAGGGGAAACTCCAAGGTCTGATGAGATTTGCATATCTACAGCAACACTACTAGCTTGCAGACCATTCATAGAATCAAAGAGTTGGAAGAGACCTCGTGGGCCACCCAGTCCAACTCCATTCTGCCAAGAAGCAGGAATATTGCATTCAAAGCACCCCTGACAGATGGCCATCCAGTCTCTGTTTAAAAGCCTCCAAAGAAGGAGCCTCCGCCACACTCTGGGGCAGAGAGTTCCACTGCTGAACAGCTCTGAGTCAGGAAGTTCTAATGTCCAGATGGAATCTTCTTTCTTGTAGTTTGTATTATTGTTTATATGTGATTTATAGTAATTGTATTGTTTTTGTTTATTGCTTTCTTGTTTTATTGACCTGTTGCTGGGCTTGGCCTCATGTAAGCCGCTCTGAGTCCCTTGGAGAGATGGTGGTGGGGTATAAATAAAGTTCTTTTATTATTATTATTATTATTTCATTGTTCCGTTGCATCCTAGTCTCCAGGGCAGCAGAAAACAAGCTTGCTCCTTCCTCCCTATGATTTCCCCTCACATATTTATCCCTGGCCCTCATCATGTCTCCTCTCAGCCTTCTCTTCTTCAGGCTAAACATGCCCAGCTCTTTAAGCCACTCCTCATAGGGTGTCGCAACTCCAGGGTAGTTTTCACCTTGCTCAAGACACTACCACACACCAAGGCTGTAGGTTTTGTAGCTTATTGAGAAAAAGCAAAATCAAAACAGAGAAGTAAAGATGCAAAAGTTCAATAGTCAAAACAGTGTCTTAAATGCAAAGGCAAAGTTCCCAAGATCCAAAGGCAAATAACATGAAGCATAATCCCTTAGCAATGGTCAAACAAGAGTCCGTGGTAGACAGGTAAAATCAGGATCAAAATCCAAGTCTCAAAGAAGCCAGAAGCGTTCCGCAAAAGCCAAGGTAATTCCACAGAAGTTAACAGGGAAAGAGCAACATTGGACTGACAGAAAATGTCTGTCGGTTACATCATTAAATAAGGTTCCCTGACATGAAAGCATTGCATTGACCTTTTGCTTCACGCTTGCTGGCAAGGCGTGTATTTCTGCGAACTCTTAAGTGTAAACGATCCTGTCTACTCAGTAATTCACTATTATCTTCAAGGCTGGACAACTCATTATCTTGGCCCAGCTGGGCCTGATCACCCTGGGAACCAAAAGGAGTCTCCCCCTGCAGTTGTGGAGTTTCACTAACTTTATCTAAAGGCACATTCCTTTATCTGGGGAACAGACTTGCTGTTTCTTCCTCAGAAGCCACACTGTCAGCCCCGTCTGGAACATGTACAGAAATCTGTAACCCATGCGCCTCCTCGTCATCCTGCAGAAAGTCAGGCTCAGAAGGCCCAGAATAAGGCCCAGACAGTTCAGTCTCAGGCTCAGACTGAGCCACAACATAGGGCTTGTTCTCCAGACCCTTCATCATTTTAGTTGCCCTCCTCTGGACATTCCAGCTTGTCAACATTTCCCTTCAGTTGTGGTGCCCAGAACTGGACACAGTGTGACTCCAGGTGTGATCTAACCAAGGCAGAATAGAGCATGGGAAGCATGACTTCCCTGGATCCAGACACTAGACTCCTATTGACACAGACCAAAATCCCGTTAGCTTTTTTTGCTGCTGCATGACATTGTTGGCTCATTGTATTGTCGAAGGCTTTCATGGCCGGAATCACTGGGTTGTTGTAGGTTTTTTGGGCTATATGGCCATGGTCTAGAGGCATTCTTTCCTGACGTTTTGCCTGCATCTATGGCAATTGTTGGCTCATGTTTCAACAAATGCTGCTCCACTATAGTTACAAGAGGTGTCAAGATGAATGTTGCTGGAACGTGATAGTATTGAAGGTAGTGTTGCAATTGGGAGAGACCCAAGTTCAAATGTTCCACAGCAGAGCCTAAAAATGGGATCCCTCCCTTGTTCATTTTGTGGCTGCTCCACTTGGTGAAAGGATGAGCCATGCCCTTCACGTCCAAGTTGTGGCCGTCCCAAGGAAGTCTTCCTCAACCCAGGGTCTTCCTCCAAATGTGAGAGGAGGCTTCCATTTTGATCCTTCAGCAGATTGAATGACGAGAGTGGTCGTCCACATCTGGGAGGGTGCCAAGTTCAGTCTGCAAGAAATAACTCCATATAAGAATGAGAGTGTGAGTGGGAGGTGAATGGTGGGATGGAAAGCATCATGCCATGTCACCCTCATTATATGCCTTCCAGCCAACTCTGGCTTTATGGCAACTGACTCCTAGAGCATTCCCTGGCTTTCCTCAGAGGGCTGCCTAAAAGGCGTCCCTGGCTGACTTGGGATTCGAACTCAGTTCTCCAGAATCCTAGTCCAACACTCAAGCTGTTTCTAAGTACTGGGAGCATGCCACCATCTAGTGGCAGGCAAAAGCAGTGCAATTGTTGTATTGTCGAAGGCTTTCATGGTTGGAATCACTGGGTTGTTGTAGGTTTTTCGGGCTATATGGCCATTTCATTATTTATTTATTTATGGAATATTTATTTATTTATTTATTATTTGAATTTATATGCGGCCACTGCCCTGGGGCTCGGAGCGGCTTACAAGAACAGGCTAAAATCTAACACAATTTAAAAACAGTAATATTGAAAGTCAAAGGCCTGTCGAAACAGACATGTCTTACATGCCCTGCGGAAAGCTGATAAGTCCTGCAAGGCACGGACTTCAGGTGGCAGAGTATTCCAGAGTGATGGTGCCACTGCTGTGAAGGCTCTGCGTCTGGTTGTTGTTAAACGCAAGGTCTTGACATTGGGAATTTCCAACAAATCTTGGTCCTCAGAACGGAGGGATCTCTGGGGTTGGTATATGCCACCCATCTCACCCTGAATAGGACTCAGAGCGGAGTACAAGATACACACACACACACACACACACACAATATATATATATATATATTATGAGCATAGCTGTTGCAAGACAGACCCTCCTAATACTCTCAGTAGTATCACTACTCGAAGACTCCATCACAACAATAGCACAATATCAGCATTATAAAATCATAGGATCATAGAATCCTAGAGTTGGAAGAGACCTCCTGGGCCATCCAGTCCAACCCCATTCTGCCAAGAAGCAGGAATATTGCATTCAAAGCACCCCTGACAGGTGGCCACCCAACCTCTGTTTAAAAGCTTCCAAAGAAGGAGCCTCCACCACACTCTGGGGCAGAGAGTTCCACTGCTGAACGGCTCCCACAGTCAGGAAGTTCTTCCTCATGTTCAGATGGAATCACCTCGCTTGTAGTTTGAAGCCATTGTTCCGCGTCCTAGTCTCCAAGGAAGCAGAAAACAAGCTTGCTCCCTCCTCCTCCCTGTGGCTTCCTCTCACATATTTATACATGGCTATCATATCTCCTCTCAGCCTTCTCTTCTTCAGGCTAAACATGCCCAGCTCCTTAAGCCGCTCCTCATAGGGCTTGTTCTCCAGACCCTTGATCATTTTAGCCGCTCTCCTCTGGACACATTCCAGCTTGTCAATATCTCTCTTGAATTGTGGTGCCCAGAATTGGACACAATATTCCAGGTGTGGTCTAACCAAAGCAGAGTAGAGGGGTAGCATTACCCCTTTCAGCTCCAGCAGCTTGTGGTTACAACTCATTACTTGCAATACCAGAAAGCTTCCACAAACAGCAGCTAACCCAGTTTGTTTTTTGCACTAGGCTTGGTAACACACCCATCTAATGCATTGCAGCTGCTCCACTATAGTTACAAAGGTTCTGATCCTTATTATTACTTAGAAAAAGTCTGTAGTTTGCTTTGAGTATCAGCACTCTTTTCTTCATATTGTCAAAGGCTTTCATGTCCGGAATCACTGGGTTGTTGTAGGTTTTTTCGGGCTGACGTTTTGCCTGCATCTATGGCAAGCATCCTGAGTTAGTGACCTCACTAGCTCTGAGGATGCTTGCCATAGATGCAGGCAAAACATCAGGAGAGAATGCCTCTAGAACATGGTCATATAGCCCGAAAAAACCTACAACCCACTCTTTTCTTCCTTTCATTCCCTCATTTGCCTTCCTCTCTCTTCTTTCCTCTATTCCAGCGTTTCTCAACCTGGGGGTTGCGAGGGGGTGTCAGAGGGAACACCAAAGACCATCAGAGTATTTTCTGTTGCTCATGGGGGTGCTGTATGGGAAGTTTGGCCCCCATCGTTGGTGGTGTTCAGAATGCTCTTTGGTTGTAGGTGAGCTATAAATCCCAACAATTATAACTCCCAAATGTCAAGGTCTGTTTTCTCCAAACTCCACCACATTTGGGCATTTTGAGTATTTGTGCTAAGTTTGGTCCGGATCCATCATTGTTTTGAGTCCACAGTGCTCTCTGGATGTAGGTGAACTGCAACTCCAAAACCCAAGGTCAATGCTCATCAAACCCTTCCAGTATTTTCTGTTGGTCATGGGAGTTCTGTGTGCCAAGTTTGGCTCAATTTCATCATCAGTGGAGTTCAGAGTGCTCTCTGATTGTAGGTTAATTATAAATCCCAGCAACTACAACTCCCAAATGACAAAATCAATCTCCCCTCCAACCCCACCAGTGTTCATATTTGGGCGTATTGGGGTATTTGTGCCAAATTTGGTCCAGTGGTCATTCTGCATATCAGATATTTACATGATGATTCGTAACAGTAGCTAAATTACAGTTATGAAGTAGCAACAAAAATGATGTTATGGTTAGGGGTCACCACAAGATGAGGAACTGTATTAAAGGGTCGTGGCATTGGGAGGGTTGAGAACCACTGCTCTATTCTTTTTGTCTTACCTCGTTTTTCATTCTTCCCTTTCCTTTTCCCCTTTCCTTCTTTCTTCATCCAGCCTTTCCTTGGAAGTCATGCCCTCGACCTCAGAGATGGATTGCATGCACACATCACTTCCCAAATATACATTTCATTTAATTGTTTAATTCTTTATGGAGTGAATGTCCAAACTGTGAATTCAGGTCGTAGGCTTCTTGGTTGCCTTCCAGGAGCTATTCCTTTCTATTTGTATACTGTATTGTCGAAGGCTTTCATGGCTGGAATCACTAAGTTCTTGTGGGTTTTTTCGGGCTATATGGCCATGTTCTAGAGGCATTTCTCCTGACGTTTCGCCTGCATCTATGGCAAGCATCCTCAGTATATTTGTATACTGCCTGCTTGTGGTTGCATTTGAGCATTGCATACAGGCATACCTATAAACCAGTTCCCTCATCTCTCTGAAAAACTCTATCCCTGTTAGATCCTACCTTGTTCATGCCCAGCATTATTTTTTAAATTTTTAAATAATTACATTTGGCCCGGCTATGGATTTTTAAATGCTTGCGTATTAGTGTTATTGTTTATGTGATTTATATTGTTTTGTATTGATTTTTTGTTATTGCCTTTGTTTACTGATGTACTGTGGGCTTGGCCTCAAGTAAGCCACACCAAGTCCTTTGGGGAGATGGTGGTGGGGTATAAATAAAGTTTTATTATTATTATTAACTGGACGGTTTTAGTAAGGAGACGCTAAGGATCTTGTTTTTACAGATATATTTTCTTTTTATATTACTTTTTAAATGTTGAATTGTTTTTATAATTGTTTTAACTGTGTTCTTGTGGGTTTTTTCGGGCTATATGTCCATGTTCTAGAGGCATTTCGCCTGACGTTTCGCCTGCGTCTATGGCAAGCATCCTCAGAGGTGAGGTCTGCTGAAGCTGGGAAAAAAGGGGTTTATATATCTGTGGAATGACCAGGGTGAGACAAAGGGCTTTTGTAAGTTGGGCTGGGTGTGGACCTTTCAACTGACCACCTTGATTAGCATACAATGGGCTGACTGTGCCTGAAGCAAACCTTTCTTGAAAGGTGATTAGATGTCCCTGCCTGTTTTTCTCTCTGCTGTTTTTGCTGTTGCAATTTTAGAATTTTTTTAATACTGGTAGCCAGATTTTGTTCATTTTCATGGTTTCCTCCTTTCTGTTGAAATTGTCCACATGCTTGTGGATTTCAATGGCTTCTCTGTGTAGTCTGACATGGTGGTTGTGAGAGTGGTCCAGCATTTCTGTGTTCTCAAATACTATGCTGTGTCCAGGTTGGTTCATTGGATGCTCTGCTATGGCTGACTTCTCTGGTTGAAGTAGTCTGCAGTGCCTTTCATGTTCCTTGATTCATGTTTGGGCAATGCTGCTGTGTTTGGTGGTCCCTCTGTAGACTTGTCCACAGCTGCATGGTACACGGTAGACTCCTGCAGAAGTGAGAGGATCCCTCTTGTCCTTTGCTGAACGTAGCATTTGTTGGATTACCTTGGTGGGTCTGTAGATAGTTTGTATGTTGTGTTTCCTCATCAGCTTCCCTCTGCGGTCAGTGGTTCCCTTGATGTGTGGCAGGAACACTTTCCCTCTGGGTGGGTCTTCATCTTGACTCTCGTGGCTTGTTCTTGGAGCTCTTCTGATGTCTGAGGTGGAGTATCCATTGGCCTGGAAAGCCCAGTTGAGGTGGTTCAGTTCATTTTGGAGGAGGTGGGGTTCACAGATTCTTTTTGCACAGTCTGTGTTTTAACTGTGTTTTGATATTTGTTATGGCATCGAATTCCTGCAGACTGTGAACTAGTCCAACGGGCAACAGCCTGATTACTCACCGGAGCACCATACAGGGAGCACACCACTCCCGTTATGTCAGCTCCACTGGCTGCCGGTCCACCTCCGAGCACAATTCAAACTGCTGGTCTTGGCCTATAAAACCCTATACGGCTCTGGCCCAGCTTACTTGTCCAAACGTATCTCCCTCTACGTTCCACCTCGTAATTTAAGATCTACTGGGGAGGCCCTCTCTCAGTCCCACCGCCTTCGCAAACGCGTCTGGTGGGAATGAGGGACAGGGCCTTCTCAGTGGTGGCCCCCTGCTTGTGGAATTCGCTCCCCAGCAAGATTAGATCGGCGTCCTTCCTCCTTTCTTTTAGGAAGAAACTAAAATCGTGGTTTTGGAGCCAGGCCTTTAGCTAGTGAGCACATCAGCACTTTAGACACTGAACCGGACAGTTACGACAATTGGAAAGGGCTATGCGACTTTGTGATTGTAATTAATGTTACTGTTTTTAACCTGCTATGTATTATGACTTTATATTGTGTTACTGATATTGTGGCATCGGATTGCTGCCTGTGTTAGCTGTCCCGAGTCTCCCCTCGGGGGTGAGAAGAGCGGAGTAGAAATGGTGTAATAAATAAATAAACAAACTGCCTTGAGTTGCCTCTGGCAGAGAAAGGTGGCATACAAATGCGGCAAATAAATAAATAAACCCTTTCTAAATTCTGCAATCTTTCACTTTTTGGGTTCCTTGCCCCAAAACAGTGGATTTTGTAGTTGAAATCCCGCCAATTATTTTATATTGTGAAATTTATTTATTAATTATTTGAAAATGATCAAGGGTCTGGAGAACAAGCCCTATGAGGAGTGGCTTAGGGAACTGGGCATGTTTAGCCTGAAGAAGAGAAGACTGAGAGGAGATATGATAGCCATGTATAAATATGTGAGAGGAAGCCACAGGGAGGAGGGAGTAAGCTTGTTTTCTGCTTCCTTGGAGACTAGGACACGAAACAATGGCTTCAAACTACAAGAGAGGAGATTCCATCTGAACATTAGGAATAACTTCCTGACTGTGAGAGCCGTTCAGCAGTGGAACTCTCTGCCTCGGCTTGTGGTGGAGGCTCCTTCTTTGGAAGCTTTTAAGCAGAGGCTGGATGGCCATCTGTCAGGGGTGATTTGAATGCGATGTTCCTGCTTCTTGGCAGAATGGGGTTGGACTGGATGGCCCATGAGGTCTCTTCCAACTCTTTGATTCTATGATTCTATGAACTTATATGCCGCCACTCCCCTGGGGCTCGGAGCGGCTTACAAGAACAGGCTAAAATCTAATACAATTTAAAACAATTTAAAAACAACCATATCAAACATTAAAAGCCTGTCGAAACAGGTATGTCTAACATGCCCTGCGGAAAGCTGGTAAGTCCCGCAAGGCACGGACTTCAGGTGGCAGAGTATTCCAGAGTGATGGTGCCACTGCTGTGAAGGCTCTGCGTCTGGTTGCTGTTAGACACAAGGTCTTGACACTGGGGACTTCCAATAGATCTTGGTCCTCAGAACGGAGGGATCTCTGGGGTTGGTAGGGGGAGAGGCAGTCCCCCAGGTACATCGGTCCCAGACCATGCAAGGCCTTAAAGGTGAGTACCATCCCTTTGAAAGTGATCCGGTGCTCAATGGGTAGCCAATGCAGCTGCAGTAAAATGGGATTATGTGGCATCTCATCGGAATTCCCGCAAGAAGCCGAGCAGCTGCGTTTTGTACCAACTTGAGCTTCCGGATCACCGACAGAGGAAGTCCAATGTAGAGGGCGTTACAGTAGTCCAGTCTTGAGATGACCACCGTAGCTAGGTCGTCCCTGGACAGGGAGGGGGCCAGCCGTCTAGCCTGCTGCAGATGAAAAAAGGTGGTATAAAGGATCTTGTGTGCCAGATTTGGTCAGAGATACATCAACTCATGGGAGGACCCTTTGCTGTACTAAGACATCCACATACTTTTGACATTATTATATAGAGAAGATAGGATTCTTCCCAGTTGGACGGACTTTTCCATCAGCTTCAGAGCTCCTTGGCTTGGGTCTAACCATGGTTTATTTTCCTTTTCAGATGACCAGGATGGCGGACATTATTCAACTCTTGGGAGATAAACAAAAAACCCTTTTTGGTCCCTTTGGCTTGAAAACCCTTGGACGTGCTTCCATTTCCCAGACCCGTGCAATAACTAACGGCTGCATGCTGAAGTCACCTTGGGATGTGTTGCCATTCAAGGGCAGCAGAGAAGCGGTCTTCCCATTCAGCCACCATGTGGACTCTCACTTCCTTGGAACTGCTACTAGTTGGTCTTTGACTAGAAGAATGCATTTACCTGCGTCGACTGCTACATAGAACTTAACCATAGGAAAACCAAGCCTGTTTACTTGAAGGTTTAGCAATCAACCAGTTGAAGCTGGTCCCTTCTGGAACGACTGGAAACTTTCTTCCCCTGAGCAGACTTCCGCCAGGATACCTCCGCAGTGGACTGACCAGTGTACTTGAATGACATGAATATTATTTCCCCCACCCTTTTTTGGTTTTGCTGAAACATAAAATTAATGAACTAACGGATCAGTAGCACTATATCTCCCCCAGCCCTTTGTAGGCAGCGTGATGGTGGCAGACCCTTGGTAGCAGACAAAGGCACTCCGGGCTGGCGCCTTCTCTAAAGTATTTACATGAGCTAATAATAAACCTTTTCAGATACGTCAGGTATCTTCTTTAGAGAATCCCTTTTTGTAACCCACCTTTATAAATAAACTGGCTAAAAGGTTTCTAGTCTGATTCAATGCCAATATGGGTGACTTTTTAAAAAATGGGCCAAATGAGAAAATAATGGAGGGAGGGAGGTATAACAGGTGAAGGTTTCACCTTGACGTTAAGTCTAATTGTGTCCGACTCTGTGGAGTGGTGCTCATCTCAATTTCTAAACCGAAGAGCCAGCGTTGTCCGTAGACACCTCCAAGGTCGTGTGGCTGGCATGACTGCATGGAGTGTTGTTGCCTTCCCAACGGAGCGGTGACTATTGATCTACTCACATTTGCATGTTTTTGGTTTTTTTTCCATGTCAAGAGTAATTTGAGAAACTGCAAGTCGCTTCTGGTGTGAGAGAATTGGCCATCTGCAAGGACATTGCCCAGGGGATGCCTGGATGTTTTGATGTTTTACCATCCTTATAGGAGGCTTCTCTCATGTCCCCTACATGGGGAGCTGGAGCTAACAGGGAGGGCTGGAGCTACCATGGGGAGCTGGAGCTAACATCTGCACTCTCCCTGGATTTGAACCTTTGACCTGTCGGTCTTCAGTCCTGCCGGCAGAACGGTTTAACCTGTTGTGCCACCGGGGGCTCCTATTGTCATCAACTCCGCTGGACTGTCCGAATGCCCAATCACTGTCTCCCAAAGCAGTTGCTCTACTCCGAACTTAAGAGCCGGAAATGTAACATTGGTGGACAGGAAAAAAGATTTAAAGATGTGCTTAAAGCCAACCTTAAAAACTCTGGCATAGACACTGAGAACTGGGAAGCCCTGGTCCTCGAGTGCTCTAACTGGAGGTCAGCTGTGACCAGCAGTGCTGCAGAATTTGAAGAGGCACGAATGGAGGGCAAAAGGGAGAAATGTGCCAAGAGGAAGGCACATCAAGCCAAACCTGACTGGGACCGCCTTCCACCTGGAAACCGATGTCCTCACTACAGGAGAACATATGGGTCAAGAATAGGGCTCAAAAGACAGTGGATTCCCAAAATCACAAACCCAAATCCACTACAAGCTGTAGTACATAAATCACAAAGGTAAATGTTCATCATATTTTTTCCACCTGAGGAAGACTTAAGACAGTCGAAATTGGTCTGGAAATCCCCTACGACACGTGAATATCCTCTTACAAGGGACTGAAAGCTCCACTCAGTAGTATCTTTACAGAAAGTAAGGGATCTTACGCCCTTAGAAGTCTGCTGTACAGCAAGAATCTACTTTTGTGACTGGTGTAAAAAATCACTGTATAAATAACAGGTGTTTTGTTTCTTGTATATTGCTCAATGCTGTATTATGTAAGTTGGATATATGTTTAATATTGTATTATATAAGCTGCAAAAAAAATTACCTTTGTAATTTGTTGTGGATTTGGTGGCTGTGGAGCCCTATTCTTGCTTCATTCTGGTTTTGTGAAAAAGCTGCAGTACGTTGTGCCCCTTCTTTGTTCAGAAGCCCAAAATACAAGCTGGGAAGAGAGCATGGACGATGACCTTCCATAGATGATGACCTTCCATCTTGACCCTATTTGTCAAGAATAGGGCTCCACATCCACCTACAAACTCACCACCAAGACACTAGACTTGGAGGACCATCATTCTGAGGACATCCATAGGGAGACCAAGGTGCTTGTTTATAAAGCTATTGTCCTGCCAACCCTGCTACACGCTTGTGAGACGTGGACTGTCTACAGATGTCACATGCAACTCCCGGAACGATTCCATCAGCGCTGCCTCTGGAAAATCCTGCAAATCTCTTGGGAAGACAGGTGGACAAATGTCAGCATGCTGAAAGAAGCAAAGACCACCAGCACTGAAGCAATGGTCCTCCGCCATCTACTCCGCTGGACCAGCCATGTTATCCAGATGCCCGACCACCGTCTCCCAAAGCAGTTGCTCTACTCCGAACTCAAGAACAGAAAACTGAATGGGTTGTTGTAGTTTTTTTCGGGCTGTATGGCCATGTTATAGAGGCATTCTCTCCTGACATTCTCAATCTTGCAGCGAAGCCCACCTCCTCCAAGATGAACTGAATCACCTCAACTGGGCTCTCCAGGCCAATAGAGACTCCACCTCAGACATCAGAAGAGCTGCAAGACAACCGAGAAGAAGCCACGAGAGTAAAGATGAAAATCCACCCAGAGGAAAAGTGTTCTTGCCAGACATCAATGGAACCACTGACCGCAGAGGGAAGCTGATGAGGAAACACAACATACAAACTATCTACAGACCCACCAAGGTAATCCAACAAATGCTACGATCAGCAAAGGACAAGATGGATCCTCTAACTTCTGCAGGAGTCTACTGTTTTTCATGCAGCTGTGTGGACAAGTCTACATAAGGACCACCAAACGCAGCAGCATTGCCCAGACACGAATCAAGGAACATGAAAGGCACTGCAGATTACTTCAACCAGAGAAGTCAGCCATAGCAGAGCACCTGATGAACCAACCTGGACACAGCATAGTATTTGAGAACACAGAAATACTGGACCATTCTAACAACCACCATGTCAGACTACACAGAGAAGCCATTGTAATCCACAAGCATGTGGACAATTTCAACAGAAAGGAGGAAACCATGAAAATGAACAAAATCTGGCTACCAGTATTTAAAAAAACTCTAAAATTACAACTGCAAAACAACAGAGTGAAAACAATCAGGCACATCTAATCACCTCTCAACAAAACATTGCTCCAGGCACTGCCAGGCCATCAAATGCTAATCAAGGTGGTCAGTTGAAACACTCACACCTAACTCCAGCAGACAAGAGTCCTTTGTCCCACCCTGGTCATTCCACAGATATATAAACCCTTTTTCCTACTTCCAACAGACCTCACTACCTCTGAGGTAGTGCCATAGATGCAGGCGAAACGTCAGGAGAGAATGCCTCTATAACATGGCCATACAGCCCGAAAAAACCTACAACAACCCAGTGATTCTGGCCATGAAAGCCTTCGACAATACAGAAAACGCAATGTTGGTGGACAGGAAAAAAGATTTAAAGATGGGCTCAAAGCCAACATTAAAAACTCTGGCATAACCTAAGTAAATCCACTGGATTGAAAAGGCAAACCACAGTATGGCAGTGAGAGGACGTACTATGGATAATGTCCTGTTGGAAGTAAACATGCAGGTTTTGTCTTGGATCAGAGAAATCATTGGATAAGAACTCTCTTACTTGCTAATCTGCAGATTTCACTTCATGTGAGTGGTTGATAACACCTTTTATAGGGATAAAATGTTTCCATCAACACAAAAGTCATGCCTCACTCAAAAAACCAAAACCCCAAACAAAACCAAAAACACACAACTCCAACCCTGGGCATCTTATGTAATTCCATTGTAGAATGTTTTGTCCTATATGTATATTGAAAGAAATAAACTTTGATTTTAGCAAAAAAAACAAAACAAAACAAACAAAACTCTGGCATAGACACTGAGAACTGGGAAGTCTCGGCCCTTGAACGCTCCAGCTGTAGGTGAGCTGTGACCAGCAGTGTTGCAGAATTTGAAGTGGCACAAATGAAGGGTGAAAGAGAGAAACGTGCCAAGAGGAAGGTGCGTCAAGCCAACCCCGACTGGGACCATCTTCCACCTGGAAACCAATGCCCTCACTACAGAAGAACACGCAGGTCAAGAATAGGGCTCCACAGTCACCTACGGACCCACTCCCAGGACACTACTCTTGGAGGACCATCATCCTCGGACTACGAGGGATTGCCTGAGTAAGTAATATAAGCTCCAAAAAAAATTGCCTGGAAACTGTGGGAGAAGACATAGATCAAGAATAGGGCTCCACAGTCACCTACGGACCCACCGACAGAACACTGACCTTGGAGGACCATCATCCTCTGACTATGAGGGATTTCCTAAGTAAGTAATATAAGCTGCAAAAAAAATTACCTTTGTGATTTATGTACTACGGCTTGTAGTGTCAGAATAGGGCTCCACAGCCACCTACAAACTCGCCACCAAGGCACTAGACTTGGAGGACCATCATTCTCGGGCTATGAGGGATCACCTAAGTCAGTGGTTCTCAACCTGGGGTCCCCAGATGTTTTTGGCCTTCAACTCCCAGAAATCCTAACAGCTGGTAAACTGGCTGGGATTTCTGGGAGTTGTAGGCCAAAAACATCTGGGGACCCCAGGTTGAGAACCACTGACCTAAGTAAATGTCTTCCAGAACTCTAAACTCACAGACTCCACTTGAAAGCTGAACTAAAAGTGGGAGGCCTACAACTACGTGAGTGTAATGGGTGGGCCAAGAGTGAATGAGACCACAGCATGGGACTCGGTTTCCAGAAGTTGGCTTTACTGGGCAGTACAGAAGTCATCCGGAGCTCTTTCTTTCCCCCCCGAAAACCCAGGCTCCGTCAAATCGCTTACTGCAGTGCAGCTTGGTCCACACCTGAGAAACAACCAGACCGGGGAGAGGGTGGGAAGGAATACAGAAGAGAAAGGAAATTTGGAGGAGGAGAGAACACAATATACACACACACACACATGCTTTGCCTTGCTTTGGAGTTTTCATTCTTCCACCAAGTATTTTGTTTTGTTTTTATTATTATTAGTAATAATAATAATGATCGCGTTTAAAACACAAAAAAAGCCTGAGCGGCCCAGTTGTGTCCCAACAGGTGTAAACGGTTTTCGTTTAGGTTTCGAGAAGCCTTTCGAGTCGAGAAGCTTTGAGGGAAGAGGAGGGGAGAAAAAGAGGAGAGCACTGGGTTGAGACCCCGCCAAAGTGGAGACAGGGTTGTGGTGGGCTTTGGCCATGATCCAGCTTGATGTGGAATTAGGACTAGAGGGGAAGAGGCTGTTTTGGGGGAGACCCCCCCCCAAAAACACCCGTTGCTTTGGCTGAAACACAAACCCAAGAGGAGGCTGTGACGTTTCAGACGAGCGTTTAACCCGAGTCGGATTTTAATTCCTTTTGATTTGTGGCCCCTCGGAAATCTACGAAATCATCGAAAGCGGCTTCTCCTCAAAATCTACGAAATCATCGAAAGCGGCTTCTCCCCAAAGTCAAAAAAAAGTTAGCAACAGTTAGACGTGGTCGAGAAGTGTCAGCATCTGCCAATTTTGACACAGCAACCTTTGCTTAAAGAAGAATTAACACATGATTATTATAATCCGAAGAGGGGAAGGGAGGAGCGTTTCGTTTTTTTAACCAGTGCAGGACTCTTTTCAATCTCAAGAGATATGATTACCAAAAAAAGAAAAAAGAAGAAGAAGCAGGCCTTACAATATTTGAACGTCGTACGGAGCTTCGCTTAAGTGCCTCTTGGGCAGACGCATCGACACCAGCCAGCGGAGAGCGAACTTGAGACCCCCCCCCCCAAATCCCTCCCTCCCCCAAAGCACCCTCATTATTATTATTATTATTACTACGGCCACTACTACTGCTGCTGCTCCTCCTCCCCGTAGATGTCGTTCTTCTTCCGCTTCATCTCCTCGAAGTCGAAGTCCGAGCCCATCATCCGCTTGTAAATGTCTTTGATGTCGTCGCATGTCGTCTCAAAGTGGGTGGTGGCGTCGTAAGTGCGGGAAATGAAGATCTGGGGAAAGGAGAAAGAGAACTTCTTGAAAACATGAGCCAACAATGTGATGTGGCGTCCAAAAAAGCCAATGGGATTTTGGCCTGCATCAATAGGAGCATCGTGTCTAGATCTAGGGAAGTCATGCTCCCCATGCTCTATTCTGCTTTGGTTAGACCACACCTGGAATATTGTGTCCAATTCTGGGCACCACAATTCAAGAGACATATTGACAAGCTGGAATGTGTCCAGAGGAGGGCGACTAAAATGATCAAGGGTCTGGAGAACAAGCCCTATGAGGAGCGGCTTAAGGAGCTGGCCATGTTTAGCCTGAAGAAGAGAAGGCTGAGGAGATATGATGATAGCCATGTATAAATATGTGAGAGGAAGCCACAGGGAGGAGGGAGCAAGCTTGTTTTCTGCTTCCTTGGAGACTAGGACGCAATGGAACAATGGCTTCAAACTACAAGACAGGAGATTCCATCTGAACATAAGGAAGAACTTCCTGACTGTGAGAGCCGTTCAGCAGTGGAACTCTCTGCCCCGGAGTGTGGTGGAGGCTCCTTTGGAAGCTTTCAAACAAAGGCTGGATGGCCATCTGTCAGGGGTGATTTGAATGCAGTATTCCTGCTTCTTGGCAGAATGGGGTTGGACTGGATGGCCCAGGAGGTCTCTTCCAACTCTTTGAGTCTATGATTCTATGATTCTATGAAAACGAAGAAGCACCAACACTCGTATACTGTGTTCCCTCACTTATTGCGGGTGTTACATTCCAGGACCACCAGCGAAAATTGAATATCCGCAAAGTAGGGACGCTATATATATCTATATAAATAAAAATGTAATGTTCGTTTGTGAGATTAACAGAACTCAAAAACCACTAGACAAATTGACACCAAATTTGGACACAAGACACCTAACCACCCAATGTATGTCCTTCACTCATAAAAACGCTGAAAAACACAGCAGAAGGGACTTTAAAAGTCCCCAAAAGCTAAATGACAATACAGAAAAAAGGGAAGAAAGAGGGAGGGAAGGGGAGAGAGAAAAGAAAGAAAGAAAGAAAGAAAGAAAGAAAGAAAAGAAAGAGGGAGGGAAAGAAGGAAAGGGAGACAGAAGTATGGAAGCAAAGAGAGAAGGAAGGAAAGAGGTAAAGGAAGAAAGGAGAGAAAGGGAGGGGGGAAAAGGGTAAGGAAGGAAAGTTAGGGAAGGAAGGAAGGACAGAAGGAAAGAAAGAAGGGAAAGAAGGAAGGAAAGGGAGTGAAGGAAGGGGGGAAGATGTAGAGAAAGGGAGGGAAGGAAAGAGAGACAGCAGAAGAGAAAGAAAAATGGGAAAGGAAGGAAAGATAGAGAAGGAAGAAGAGAAGGAAAGGCGGGAAGGAAGGAAGGAAGGAAGGAAGGAAGGAAGGAAGGAAGGAAGGAAGGAAGGAAGGAAAGAGGGAGTGAAGGAAGTAGGGAGAGAAAGACGGAAGGTTGGCCACAGCAACGCATGGCGGGTACAGCTAGTATTTATATAAATAAAAATGTAAAGGTTGCAAGTTTGAAGCCCCGGGTTGGCGTGAGCTGCCAACTGTCAGCCTAGCTCATTGTTTACCTAAGCAATTCGGAAACAGCTTTAGCTGTGATTAGAGAAATTAGGTACCACTAAGAGCAGGAGAGGTGTTTTATGATGCCATAAAGAAAGAACAACAGAAAATGCTGGGTGACCAAAAGGAAGGAGGAAGTCCTGATGGCTCTTCGTCATAGAGGATACAGCAACAGCACCCCCTGGACTCGAGCCCAACCTTCTATGGCACCAAAAACAGCTGGACACTGAGTCAAAACAAACCACCTCCTTCTGTTCTGTCTGTCTGTCTATTGTCTATACAAAGTGGCATTGAATGTTTGCCGTGTATGTGTACTGTGAGTCCCCTTTGGGGTGAGAAGGGTGGAATATAAATATAGTGTTGTTGTTGTTATATTATTATTATTATAATATTTATTATTATTATTATATTATATTATTATATTATTGTAATTATATTTATTATTATAATTATTATAATTATTATTATGTTTAAAACCTTATCAGAGCATCCTGAGCATTTCCCCTCCTGTTTCCTACCATAACTTCACATACAGTATTGAATATTCCTGTTATAGATACCCAATATTCCCCCAATAGTGCCCACATCACACAAACCTGGCTCTCTCTTCCCAAGTCGGTTGGTGCAAACAGGTCGCAGACACTAACAAACCTAGAGGGGGGAAAAGGGAGAAGGATGGTTTAGGAGTGTGTTCGGATACAACACAGTATGACAACAGTCATGAGAAGCTGGTTTGCATGATAGCAGGGATTCTAAAACACTTGTATGATGGAAAGAGTATCTGCAAACCCATCTTTTGCATTTGGAGGGAATGTTAAGTGCACACGTTGCACGTTAAATGTCCCCAATTAAGTGCCCAGGAGGTTTTTAGGCCGGGCATGGGCACACTTGGGCCTTACCGCCAGGTGTTTTGGACTTCAACTCCCACAATTCCTAACAGCCTACCGGCTGTTAGGAATTGTGGGAGTTGAAGTCCAAAACACCTGGAGGTAAGGCCCAAGTGTGCCCATGCTTGACTTAGATGCTCAGCTATCTACTGGAAGCACCATCTCCAAAATGTCACATGTGGAGCTCGCCTTGCATTGCTTAGAGATCTTCTTCTGGAATGAAATGCCTCTCCAACGGTGTCTGAAAAGGGTAATTGCTGCCAGAGGACTTACTTCTGCTCAATTGGCTCAAGAAGCTCCAAGGCGGGCTTGATCTCCTTCTCTGGGTCGCTCGTCTCCACGGTGGTGCTCACAATGGCAATGTACTTCCCTTGCGCCGCCACGTTGTGTGCAGAGGAGATCATGCAGACATAGATGTCTGGAAGGCAAAGGGGAGCCAAGTTAGGCCAAAGTCTAAATAGAAAGTGCTCATAGTTGAGTGCTGCAAAACCATCCTTTCTCAAGTGAGATGGCGGGAAGGAGAGCAAACTCTTCTGATGGATTCAGATCCAGACGCTTCTGAGGCTCTGAGTATAAGCAATTTTGCTCCAAAATGGAAACATCCTGCTCTATGTCCTACTAAGTAATGAAATATAATCTGGGAAGGAATCGCATTGGAGCACTGCAGCACACCCAAATATCTGGGTTTTATCCTGGACTGTGCTCTGAGCTACAAGAAGCACTGCTTGAATATCAAGCAAAAAGTGGGTGCTAGAAATAACATCATACGAAAGCTGACTGGCACAACCTGGGGATCACAACCAGACACAGTGAAGGCATCTGCCCTTGCGCTATGCTACTCTGCTGCTGAGTATGCATGCCCGGTGTGGAACACATCTCACCACACTAAAACAGTAGATGTGGCTCTTAATGAGACATGCCGCATTATCACGGGGTGCCTGCGCCCTACACCACTGGAGAAATTACACTGTTTAGCCAGTATTGCACCACCTGACATCCGCCGGGAAGTAGCAGCCAATAGTGAAAGCACCAAGGCATGACATCTCCAGCTCATCCCCTGTTTGGGTATCAGCCAGCACGTCAACAACTTAAATCTAGAAACAGTTTTCTAAGATGTACAGAGACATTTGCTGGAACACCTCAGCAAGCAAGAGTCCAAAAGTGGCAGGCTCAAACCCAGAACCTCAATCAATGGCTGATACCAAATGAGAGACTCCCCCCTGGGCACACAGAGGACTGGGCGACTGAACAGACTGCGCTCTGGCATCAAGAGATGCAGAGCCAACTTTCAGAAATGGGGCCATGACATGCGAGGGAGGAGAAGAGCAAACCACAGACCACCTACTACAATGCAATCTGAGCCCTGCCACATGCACAATGGAGGATCTTCTTGCAGCAACACCAGAGGCACTCCAAGTGGCCAGATACTGGTCAAAGGACATTTAATCATAGAATCATAGAAATGGGGCTACAAAGTGGAATCCACAACATGCGGGTGTGGAGAAGAGCAAACTACAGACCACCTACTGCAATGCAACCTAAGCCCTGCCACATGCACAATGGAGGACCTTCTTATAGCAAGACCAGAGGTACTACAAGTCGCCAGTTACTGGTCAAAGGACATCTATATAAATAAAAATGTAATGTTCATTTGTGGGATTAACATAACTCAAAAACCACTGGACGAATTGACACCAAATTTGGACACAGGACACCTCTCAGGCCAACAAGTGACCATCACTCATAAAAACACTGAAAATCACAGCGGAAGAGACTTAAAAAGCCAAAAAACAAAAATTACATTACAACACATGCGCAAACCCATTTATGCGCGCAACCACATATATACACAAATATATACACACTCATACACACACACAAAATACATATACACAGACGGGGCCACAGCAACACATGGCAGGGGATGGCTAGTTTAATATAATTGCAAAGTTTTAAAACTTTGTGTTTTTTAAATAAATTACAACTGTAGCCTTGGTTTGCTCCTGATACGATAAATAAATACATTATCTGCATATAGCAGAAGACCAGTGCTATCATTCAGCTTCAAAGCATCCTCTAAGGCAGTAGTTGCCAAACTTGGGTCCTCCAGATGTTTGCAACTTCAGCTCCCAGAACTCCTGACCACTGGGACTAACTAGGTTGACCTTGCAAAGGTTGTTAAATCTCCCCACATCTTGTTCTGTGCCATGAGTCAAGATTCACCCCATCATACATAATTGCTATTAACAGGTTTTGCAAAACCTAAGACTCCCACCTTACAGGACCAGAGTTGTACTGAGCCCCTTGTCTTTGCGAAGAGAATTTGTGGGGCTGACACCCAACCAGAAGACTGGGCTGCTCTTGCACTTACCCGATTTCCTGTTCACTTGGTTCTGGGGAATGATGATCTGGCACGAATTGGCGTCGTTGGTGTTCTTGATAGGGTGACTCATGATGCAGATGACCCGTATCACTTTGCCGACTTTTTTGACTCTGTCCGGAACGTAGCTGGGGTCGCAGATGAGCTGCTTGCAGCGGGCAATCTGCAAGGAAGCAGGCGCCCAGGTTGAGAACGAGGGGTTTCCTCACTCACTAGGTAATCTGGATTCAATACTAGTCAGTGGAAGAATACGAAGAGCGGCCAGCAAACAACTGGCACAGGAAGCCATCCCCATTCCCTTTGGAAGCACAGGTATGTGCCAACTTGGGCCCTCCAGGTATTTTGGACTTCAACTCCCACAATTCCTAACAGCCTACCGGCTGTTAGGAATTGTGGGAGTTAAAGTCCAAAATACCTGGAGGGCCCAAGATGGCCCAGGTTAAGCAGTTTTGAACAGGAGTTAATAGCACCACTACTTTACCTCTCCTTCTGACTTCACGCCAACCACTTTGCCGTTTTCTATGACAATCTCTTCAATGGGCTTGTTCAGCATGTAGGTCCCGCCATAGATGGCACTTAGCCTGTGAACGAAACACAAACATTGCATGATATCCTGCTGCATGGTGCCCTGGGGGCGCAGCAGGTTAAACCGCTGAGATGCTGAACTTGCTGACTGAAAGGTCAGCGGTTCGATTCCAGGGAGCAGGGTGAGCTCCCATTGTTGGCTCCAGCTTCTGGCAACCTAGCAGTTTGAAAACATGCAAATGTGAGTAGATCAATAAGTACTGCTCCAGTGGGAAGGTAATAGCACTCCATGCAGTCATGCTGGCCACATGACCTTGGAGGTGTCTATGGACAACGGCGGCTCTTTGGCAGAGAAATGGAGATGAGCACCTGTGACGATGTGTAAGTTTTATTCTTTGGTTATGTGTAGTTTGGACAGTGGTTTAGGGATGGTAAGTATGGGAGATTATATTGTGTTAGAGATGGTGGCTAGTGGCTTGAGCTGAGTTGCCATAGCAACGGGGGCGGAGCCAACTATCACTTCACGGCGCAGCTTTTTGAAAGTGGCAGTCTGTGGCCGGTGAGCTACAGGAAGGGACTGATTTCTCTAGTGGGAGAAACAGGGAATTAGTCAGTACGCCAGCGAGCTACTGAGTGAACTGAATCTTTTGGTGGAGATTCAGGGAATGTGTCTGTAGCCAGTATGCTATAGGGAAAGACTGAATCTCTTGGTGGAGATTCAGGGAATCAATTGGTGACCAAGTGGTTGCAGAGAAGGACCCGGTACAGGGGGTTGTTGATTCTGAATTAAGGTTTGGCTGGGTTTAAGCCTGTTGTACCAGCTGTGAAACCTTATGAAGTGTTTGCCTGAGTTTATTCATGAAACCTTTCCAATGTATCCATCAAGATTTGTGCCTCTTTTGAAGAACAGTTATACATTGTTATACTCCTGTTAAAATAAACTTGTTACTGTTTTCCTCAAGCCTTGCCTGATACAGTTGCTCCTAAGTTGAACAGCCTACAATAGTAAAGTCAAGCCAAGAAAGTAAACGCTACACTATCAAGTGAATAAAGCCTTCTGTAAGAAACAGTTCCTTTATAAAATAGCTCCTAGGTTGATATTAATCGTTTCCCGGCTTCCCTCATAGATTAGGTGGCAGTGGGTGTTTTACCACTCACACCTTCACATTTGGTGGCATTAAAACGGTCATCGTTACAATTGGTGGCAGCAGTTTAACGACCCCTTCACAGCACCAATCCACAGAGTCGAACACGAGTTTACTATTTTGCTGCACGAGGAGCCAGGTTCGAATTCAGGAGCTACACAAGGCCTTATTTTACTAAGTGAAACCGTCACTGGCTTTTATTTCCATCTGGATTATGCTTTCTCTACATTCAAGGCTGTAGTTAGAACTGACAAATTCTCACTTCCTCCCTTGTAATCTTACAATCCACTTGGCTATGTGCTCATTGTATGTTGGCAACTGTCATCATTAGTTGCCGATATTAATCCACTTACAATGGTGTTAAAAAACAAAGTATGGATCGTCAATGTTGCAATCCCAGGCAACAGCAGGATAAAAGAGAAACTGCTAGGGAAGCTGACACAATATGAGGATTTAAAGATTGAACTGCAAAGACTGGCACAAGCCAGTAAAAGTGGTCCCAGTGGTGACTGGCACTCTGGGTGCAGTACCTAAAAACCTTGGCCTGCACTTAAACACAATCGGCGCTGACAAAATTACCATCTGCCAGCTGCAAATAGTCACCCTACTCGGACCTGCACGCATTATTCACCAATACATCACACAGTCCTAGACACTTGGGAAGTGTCCGATGTGTGATCCAATGCAACAGCCAGCAGTGATCTTGTTTGCTGTATACTAACCTTGTGGTGTTTCAAATAACAACAAGAACAAGAACAACAAAACTTTATTTATACCCTGCCACCATCTCCAGGAGGAACTCGGGGCAGCTCACAAAGCACTCAAAGGTGCAAACTTGTAAAATACAAAAATTGCACAAACAATAATATAACAAAACAGTGAATATAAATATGAGAGTTGAATGAAAAGTAATGCCCAACCTTCGTTACTTGGGTTTGGATGGGAATATTTTAATAAATCAAATGCAGAAATAATCCTTTGAATGTGCTCTTTAACGACCACTATTCACTTTTCCACATAACCACCAGACAATTGGATCCATTTCTGCCAACGATGAACAAGTTTTCGGAAGCCGTCATGGAAGAAATCAACACTCTGTTTCTGCAACCCATCATGCACAGATCTTCCGATAGACAAGCAAAGCAATAATGTGACCCATACATTCTTGTGAAATGCTGATTATGCTTGAAATTTTTCTCTGAGTGATACAACGATCGTCCTGAATCAATCTGTCAACCTTTTGCTTGTGAAACTCGGTGGTTGCTGTCACAGGGTGTCCAACTCTTTGTTTGTCACACAAGTCAGATGTTCCCACCTCAACATCTTTAAGTTTACTCGCCCAAGAACGCACAGTCCTCACATCAACACAATCACCATAAACAGCTTGCATTCTCTGGTGAATCTCCTTTGGGGTGACACCTTCTGCGGTCAAGAATTCAATGACTGCAGGTTGCTTAAGTCGCACTGACCAACTGTCTGTGCAGAGTTCCATACTTCGCACTTTAACAACACAACCACTCAATTCTAAGGCTTCCTGCCAAAATGGAACTGTAGAGGAGAGTCTACTGAACAAGCCAGTACCTGCCGCATACCAGTACTTCCATCTGTTGAGGAGTTATGAAGGTGGGTATCCCATGTCACAAAATCCATAAAATGCAGCAATAGCTGCAGGTATAAACAACAGCAACCCATTTCAGTCCTGTAAATCCAATTGTAGAAGTGTACACAAGAAAAGGGATCTCACCTTGCAAATCCCTGGGGCAGCTCCCCTAGGCCATAAAGTGGATACAGGTAGGGGCTTTTGCCATATCTAGCTAGAGACTCGCTGTACAATTTAATCCTGTTGATTGATTCATGGCAGGGTTGGTCTAGGTAGCTGAAACAGAGAGAGAGAGAGAGAGTTTAGATAAAATAACAACATTGGGATTGCTGCTCAGGGTCAAAACTCTCCGTAAATCCTGCCAATGTGTGCTGTTCCACTATTGCTAGGCATGGGCAAACTTGGGCCCTCCCTCCAGTTGTTTTGGACTTCAACTCCCACAATTCCTAACAGCCGGTAGGCTGTTAGGAATTGTGGGAGTTGAAGTCCAAAACAACTGGAGGGAGAGCCCAAGTTTGCCCATGCCTGTGTTAGACAGAAGTCTCCTACAATCTTGCAATTCCCTGAGATGTGAAGCTCTGGGGCGGGAGCCTTGATTTCACCATTTTCCAAAAGTGAGAGGCTCTCCCAAACGCAAGGAAAGGCACACAACTTACTCATCGGTCCTGTACAGTGCAAGAGCATGGCCGGTGAAATCTATGACGTCTTGGCCCAAGTCGAACTTCTTGTACACGTCGCGCATGGTGTTCTTCTTGGGGTCGACGCCTTCGAAAGTGCGGGAATCGTTCTCGTCGAAGTTGGCGACGTACACGAGGAATTTCCTGAAGCGCCTTTTCTCAAACAGGCCCATCAGACCTACAAAGCCAGGGAAAGGTTGGGTCAACTCCCACAATTCAAGAAGGACCTCAAAACCTGGCTTTTCCGGTGTGCCTTTGGAAAGTTACCATATACTGTATATACTCGAATATAAGCCTAATTTTTCAGTACTTTTTTTTTGGCTGATAAAATCTCCCCTGGCTTATACTCGAGTCAATGTTATTTATTATTTTACTTTGTTGTTGTTGTTGTTGTTATTATTATTACATTTATTTGAGTTCTAGGGCCAGAGAAGTAGCTTATGTCAGTGGCTTATGATACTGTAAACCACCGCCTCCTCCTGAAAAAAAGTATAGTATCACAAAGGACTACCATCTCACCCGCCTCATAGGAAACCTTCTACAAAACAGGAGGTTTTTTGTTGAGTTCCAGGGCCAGAGAAGCAGATGGCAGAAACAGAAGATGGATTAGGGATAGATCCTCAGGGGAGCGTGCTTGCTCCATCCATGTTCAACATCTACACAAATGACCAGCCACTGCCAGAAGGGACAGAGAGCTTCATCTATGCTGATGATCGTGCCATTACCGCTCAAGCAGGGAGCTTTGAGATGATTGAACAGAAGTTCTCCGAAGCTCTCGGCGCTCTTACTGCCTATTACAGGGAAAACCAGCTGATCCCTAATCCATTTAAAACACAGACATGTGCCTTTCATCTCAAGAACAGACAAGCATCCTGAGCTCTGAGGATTACCTGGGAAGGAATCCCACTGGAGCATTGCAGCGCACCCAAATACCTGGGAGTCACTCTGGACCGTGCTCTGACCCACAAGAAACACCGCCTGAACATCAAGCAAAAAGTGGGCGCTAGAAACAATATCATACGAAAGCTGACTGGCACAACCTGGGGATCACAACCAGACACAGTGAAGACATCTGCCCTTGCACTATGCTACTCTGCTGCTGAGTACACATGCCCAGTGTGGAACACATCTCACCACGCTAAAACAGTGGATGTGGCTCTTAATGAGACATGCCGCATTATCACGGGGTGTCTGCGCCCTACACCACTGGAGAAATTACACTGTTTAGCTGGTAGTGCACCACCTGACATCTGCTGGGAAGTAGCAGCCAATAGTGAAAGGACCAAGGCAGTGACATCTCCAGCCCATCCCTTGTTTGGGTATCAGCCAGCACGTCAATGACTCAAATCAAGAAATAGTTTTCTAAGATCTACAGAGACACTCGCTGGAACACCTCAGCAAGCGAGAGTCCAAAAGTGGCAGGCTCAAACCCAGAACCTCAATCAATGGCTGATACCTAATGAGAGACTCCCCCCTGGGCACAAAGAAGACTGGGCGATTTGAATGCGCCGAACAGACTGCACTCTGGCACCACAAGATGCAGAGCCAACCTTCAGAAATGGGGCTACAGGGTGGAATCCACGACATGCCAGTGTGGAGAAGAGCAAACCACTGACCACCTGCTGCAATGCACCCTGAGCCCTGCCACATGCACAAGGGAGGACCTTCTTGCGGCAACACCAGAAGCACTCCAAGTGGCCAGATACTGGGCAAAGGACATTTAACCAAATACCAAGTTTGCAAACTTTGTGTTTTTTTTATCTGTTTGTTTTGTTCTGTTAGAAATGTAATACAATGGTCTGGTTGCCCTGACACGATAAATAATATAAATTGCATTTATTATTTTATTATTGGTGTTGTTATTGCACTTACTATTTTACTCTATTTATTGTTATTGTTACATTTATTATTTTACTCTATTATTATTATTATTTTACTCTATTTATTATTATTGGAGGACATGTAAGCATATTTACATTGAAAAAGGTTAGAATAATGGTTTAATCAGAGTTGGACAGTCTTATCTTGAATTACAGTTGTATGTAAATATTCAAAAACATTTAACCTACTGTTCTGGAACAGCTGTTCCAGGAGCTCCAGATTTATTTGCTGTGTTTATATGTTTGTGTGCAAACCCATGTTTGGGATTTTGCAGCAGGGGGTTTCCTGTTATAATTTGCATTTATAGGGTAAGCCACCTGCCAGTTATAGTTAGGATCCCTGGTCCCGCCCCCTTTTTGCCTTTTGGAGGGAAGGGGCCTATTTTCAGTCACACAAGGAAGCCAGTCTATAGGACGCAGATCAGCTAGTCCCGTAGGAAAGGCTTCATTCCTCAAAACCTTCCGGGGAAATAGAAATAGCCATCCGGGGATTATCCAAAGGTGATCTGGGGTCCATCCAGCGACCATCCAGGGGTCATCCAGTGACCATCCAGTTCCAGGGAAACAGAAGGAAAAGGTCCCAAAGGCTCTGGCTGAGAGCTCACAGCCTCTCAGCCTCACAGCACCAGAGGGGAAAACAGCCCTGAAGTTTCCACAGGACATCACTGCAGAACCACAGAATTCCAGCTAAACATCTTCTAGTTTCGTCTGGTAGGTTACTCGGTTTCCTGACGCATTTGGGGATTGGCAGTATTACCCAGACCAGCGAGGCCTAGGTGATGGACGGCCTGGGAGGGATTATAAAGAGTTCTTCCTTATGGGATAGTACAGTCAAACCAAGTTAGTGCCAGTCTCTTAAAGACTTGAATAGTAAAGCCGTGAAGTTTTGTTTGAAGATTTGTTCCTTAATAAAGACTTTGTTGTACTTTTAAAGACTCTAAGGCCCATTACTTCTGGAAGTCTCTAACAATCTCTCTTCGGGCACCCCGGCTTCCCACTGGGTTTAAAGTGTGCGTTCTATAGAATAAAGACATTTTGTTCAGACCCAGTCCTACTAATGCCTAAATTAATATAATTTTATTGGTATCTATTTTTATTTTGAAATTTACTAGTAGCTGCTGCATTTCCCATTGTCAGCTTATACCCGAGTCAATACATTTTCCCAGTTTTTTTGTGGTAAAATTAGGTGCCTCGGCTTATATTCGGGTCGGCTTATACTCGAGTATATACAGTACCTCTTTTTTGTTGTTCCTTTCAAAATGCTGCCCTCATTGCTGCCACCGGGACTGTGGCGCAGCTGGCTGAGTGTCAGCAGCATTAAGATCCCTCTGACCAAAAGGTCATGAGTTCGAAGCCAGCCCAGGTTGGAGTGGGCTTCCAACCAATTGTGTGTAGCCTGTTGTCGACCTTTGCAACCCGAAAGACAGTTGCATCTGTCAAGTAGGAAAATTAGGTACCACCTTGTGTGGGGAGGCTAAATTAACTAATTTATGAGGCCATAAAAAATACTCCAACAAAAGCACTCCAGCAAAGCATGCGGGGAATGCGGAAGTACTTAATCAGTGTCGCAGATGGACGATGAAAGCGACGGCTCCCCTGGCGGCCAGAAAACGTTAAATAGCCTTTGTGTATGTCTGTATACGTTGTATGTCAAATTGGCATTGAACGTTTGCCATATATGTGTACACTGTAATCCGCCCTGAGTCCCCTGCGGGGTGAGAAGGGCGGAATATAAATACTGTAAATAATAATAATAATAATAATAATAATAATAATATTGCACACACACCCCACCTGTTTGAAGTCCTGTCTCCACTATTCCGTCCCCTACGAACTTCTCCCTTACAAATATTTATTTTTATTTTTATCTCATCCAGAGTTTTACCATTTTATGTTGGCCCGCCAATTGTGACTGATTTCTCATTTTGTTATTTTGCATTGCTTTATTGTATTCCTGTTTTATTTATTTTACTGTGATATTAGTTCTGTTCTTCTGTATTTATTTTGATGTAATGTACTACTGGGCTTGGCCTCATGTAAGCCACCCTGAGTCCCCTTTGGGGAGATGGTGGCAGGATATAAATAAAGATTATTATTATTATTATTATTATTATTATTTATTAATATTAGTAGTAGTAGTAGTAGTAGTAGTACAGTGTTCCCTCACTTATTGAGGGGGTTACGTTCCAGGATCTCCCGCAATAAGTGAAAAACCGCGATGTAGGGACGCTATATTTATTTTAATGTTTATACATTATTTTAGTAGTCATACACTATTTTAATCTTTATAAACTTAAAATAAAGTGAAGGAAAGGAAGGAAAGGCCCTTCAAGGCTGGAGGGAGGACTAAGGAGGGAAAGCGACTCGGAGAGCGCCGGTGGCAAAAACTCGCAAAACAGCGAAAATACAGCGATATAGGTTTTAAATTATGTTTTTTTGAAAACTGCAAAACAGCGAGTCCAGCGAACCGCGAAGTAGCGAGGGAACACTGTATTACTTTTCTTAACTTTCAGATTTCCATATTTTCTCCGAGCCTGGACACAAGGTGGCTTGCAACAAAACAAATCCACACGAACTGAAAGCAGCCACCCAAGACCTCAGGCATCCTTCTTAATCCAGCCACTCGAGATGCTTCTAAGCCAGAGAAATCACGAGACTGAACCCAGGGGCCTTCTCAATGCAAAGGCAGCCAGTCAACTTAGCAGTGAGCTTATGTCACAGGTCTCCAAGGGACTGAACGTGCACAAAGGCATGCAGTCAGGACTGACACAGCATCATTCCACTGTGGTCTATGCTATGGCACCAAAAAATACAAACAAACAAGCAAGCAAAAAAAAACAAACCCAACTTATGGCATCAGCACTATACAAGGGAGCAGTTTCCACATCAGAGATATGGCTATGTGTAAAATGACCAACTGCAAATGACTTTTGGTTAGATATGGAATGGTTCTGATTTGAAGTAGATGGTGACAGACAGGAATGAGGGGCAAAGGGCATTGGATGAGGCATTACGGGGACAGGAAGTGACCCAAACCCTAACTTCAACCTGCAGAATGGTTACAGTGCTCCCTCGCTACTTCGCGGTTCGCTTTTTGCAGACTCCCTGTTTCACGGGTTTTTGCCTTCTGGCAATGATAATGTCCTGAGTTGTACTTCAAAAATAGCCTTTAGACCAGTGGTTCTTAACCTGGGGTCCCCAGATGTTTTTGGCCTACAACTCCCAGAAAGCCTAACAGCTTGTAAACTAGCTGGGATTTCTGGGAGTTGTAGGCCAAAAACATCTGGGGACCCCAAGTTGAGAACCACTGCTTTAGACAATGTTGAAAATAAAAGAAAAATGCTTTACTTCAGCAAACACAAAGGATAAGCAAATGCAGTTGAGAAGTGCAAAAGAAAGCAGGAAATCTTAATCCAGACACAAATTAAAGTTTCTTATGAAATCCCAAAAGAAACAGCAGTCTTTCATCAAACAACGGATGATGAACCAAGTTCTTAGCAGCAGACACAAAGCAGATTCCGTTGGAGTGAAAACATCAGTACAGGGTCGTTGTTACCAGCAAAAACTGACTGCTCCTGCTACTGATTTATAGCCCTGAATGCCCCACGCAGGAGGTGCTAAGGCGTCTCTCAATTAGCTCAGTGTTTTTAGCAGCTATCCTAGCTGAATGCAGTCTGTGCTCTGTTTCTTTTCGTCTCTCTAGAAATGTGGGCACTTTCAAACCTTCATCGTCTGATTCTTTTTCTCCCTCCAATTCCTAAGCACAACGGATAATGAACTAAGTTCTTAGCAGCAGACACAAAGCAGATTCCATTGGAGTGAAAACATCAGGATCAGGGTCGTTGTTACCAGCGAAAGCTGACTGCTCCTGCTACTGATTTATAGCCCTGAATTCCCCACGCAGGAGGTGCTAGAGCATCTCTCAATTAGCTCAGTGTTTTTAGCAGCTATCCTAGCTGAATGCAGTCTGTGCTCTGTTTCTTTTCGTCTCTCTAGAAATGTGGGCACTTTCAAACCTTCATCGTCTGATTCTTTTTCTCCCTCCAATTCCTAAGCACTTCCCTGCTCCCCTTCCTCCTCCGAAGATGAGGAATCCCTAATATCTGGAGTGTGGAAGGGGGTTTCACCCTCCTCCTCAGGAGAGAGGCAACCAATCATAAAAGAAGAGAGAGAGAGAAAATACAAAGCAATATGTAAATCATGGCCTTATAGCCCCTTCCTTATAGCTAGCAAAAAGAAAAGTATGCAGTGCCTTTAAATCTTTCCTCGCTTCTGTCTCTCTCTTGGAATGTGATTCTCTACTTTGCGGATTTTCACTTTTCACGGGTGGTCCTGGAACGTAACACCTGCAATAAGTGAAGGAACACTGTACTAACGTTCTCCAAAGCCATGACATGGGAGGCTTCGTTCAGCTAAATTGCACTGATGTTAAATTTCCTATGTTCATTTCTGAGCATTTCTCAAATGAATACATGCAAATTTAATGAAGTTAGCCAAACACACGATAACACTGTGGACTGAGTGCATAGATGCTGATGCCCTTCCGGGTTCATTACGGCATCTCTGAGAGCCCCAATTAGTTCAAGAATTCTCTACAACAGTGGTTCTCAACCTGGGGTGCCCAGATGGTTTTGGCCTTCAACTCCCAGAAATCCTAACAGCTTGTAAACTGGCTGGGATTTCTGGGAGTTGTAGGCCAAAAACATCTGGGGACTCTAGGTTGAGAACCACTGCTCTACAACAATAATGCTCATAGAATCCTAGAGTTGGAAGAGACTTTGTGGGCTATCCAGTCCAACCCCATTCTGCCAAGAAGCAGGAACATCACATTCAAAGCAACCCCAACAGATGGCCACCCAGCCTCTGCTTAAAAGCCTCCAAAAGAGGAGCCTCCACTACACTCTGGAGCAGAGAGTTCCACTGCTGAATAGCTCTCACAGTCAGGAAGTTCTTCCTAATGTTCAGGTGGAATCTCCTGTCTTTTGAAGCCATTGTTCAGGGCAGCAGAAAACAAGCTTGCTCCCTCCTCCTTATAACTTCCCCTCACATACTGATCCATGGCCATCCTCTTGTTTCCTCTCAGCCTTTTCTTCTGAAGGCTAAACATGCCCAGCTCTTTAAGCCTCTCCTCATAGGGCTTGTTCTCCAAACCCTTGATCATTTTGGTCACCCTCCTCTGGACACATTCCAGCTTGTCAACATCTCCCTTCAACATGTTGAACACAGAAGAACCCCAAAAGACATTTTTAAAAAGCTACAGGCACTTACTGGATGCCAAGGCTTCTGCCTCAGTTGAAGGGACTTTGTAAATCTTCCCTGCTTTGTAGACAAAGCTTCCTTCAATCACTTTGAAGTCCAAGTAGCGAGTGACTTCTGTGTACATCAACATCTTGACCAGCTGGCCTGGAATCAAAACGAGTTTTAAAGTGAATCAGCCGAAGGCAACAGGCTTGAGGAGACGAGCAGTTTTATTATAATAATAATATTTTATTTATTACCCATCTCTTCTCACAGATCAAGGTGAGCACAACAAATTTAAAAGTAAAGGTTTCCCCTGACATTAAGTCTAGTTGTGTCTGACTCTGGGGAGTGCTGCTCATCTCCATTTCTAAGCCAAAGAGCCTGTCACAAAAAGTAAAAATTAACTAGGTATTTTTAATTACAAAAATGTGAGTCAAGCACTGAAAGGGTTAAATGGATGCAACGACTCAGAGAAGCTGCGGTAGGTGTGACTGTTGCTTAGTATTGCCTGTGTGAGAGAGGCTTCTCTGTGTGAGAGATCACCTCAGTGGGAGAATAGGCCTCAATGTTACTAGGCCTGATTGTGAGGTAGGCCTCAGTATGAGAAGGCCTTGTGTGTGATGCTCCAGTGTGAAGGTTGAACTTTATTTGTTTCACAGAAACCTTGTTCTTGTAAATAGTGCAACCATATTATTTTGCTATAAGGAAAACCCTCCTACGGAAGATATGCCTGCCACAGATGTGGGCGAAACTTCAGAGAGAATGCTTCTGGAACATGGCTGTGCTTATTTCTGTGGGTAAGAATCATAGAATCAAAGAGTTGGAAGAGACCTCATGGGCCATCCAGTCTAACCCCATTCTGCCAAGAAGCAGGAATATTGCATTCAAATCACCCCTGACAGATGGCC
Source organism: Anolis sagrei (assembly GCF_037176765.1). Lineage (NCBI taxonomy): Eukaryota > Metazoa > Chordata > Lepidosauria > Squamata > Anolidae > Anolis > Anolis sagrei. Next base: position 194,004,490 of record NC_090025.1, on the reverse strand, counting down.
ATCCAGCCTCTGCTTAAAAGCTTCCAAGGAAGGAGCCTCCACCACACTCCGGGGCAGAGAGTTCCACTGCTGAACGGCTCTCACAGTCAGGAAGTTCTTCCTCATGTCCAGATGGAATCTCCTTTCCTGTAGTTTGAAGCCATTGTTCCACATCCTAGTCTCCAGGGAAGCAGAAAACAAGCTTGCTCCCTCCTCCCTGTAGCTTCCTCTCACATATTTATACATGGCTATCATATCTCCTCTCAGCCTTCTCTTCTTCAGGCTAAACATGCCCAGCTCCTTAAGCCGCTCCTCATAGGACTTGTTCTCCAGGCCCTTGATCATTTTAGTCGCCCTCCTCTGGACACATTCCAGCTTGTCAATATCTCTCTTGAATTGTGGTGCCCAGAACTGGACACAATACTCCAGAGCATGCTGGCTCTGTAACGTTGTACTGGGCAACTGTTGGAGGCTAGGAGCCACATCAACCCCCCAAATTATGATCCCTCTCTTACAATAATGGACATAGTGGCCAGGAGAGCAGCAATTCCAGGTTACAAGGGGGAACTGTGGAGTTTTACTTAGCCAGAAGTAGCAGCCATAAACCCACCATTAGCCATGAGGAATTTGGGGATCAGGTCCACATTCCAGTCTCTTCCTCGGCCCATCGACTCAGGTGGACTCCCCGGCAGGCAAAACCTTTTGTACAGCTGGAAGAGAAAAACATGGTGAAATTAAGATTGTGTGTTAGCCAACCTCAAAGCAAGTTCTAGGTCGGCCAATAGTAAAGGCCTGGGCTATCCAAGCTCTCCGACACACCTTTCTCTAGAACAGTGGTTCTCAACCTTCCTAATGCTGCGACCCCTTAATACAGTTCCTTATGTTGTGGTGACACCCAACCCTAAAATTATTTTAATTACTATTTCACAACTGTAATTTTGCTAGTTATGAATCGTAATTTAAATATCTGATATGCTGAATGTATTTTCATTCACTGGACCAAATTTGGCACAAAGACCTGATATGCCCAAATTCGAATACTGGTGGGATTTGGGAGGATTGATTCCATCATTTGGGAGTTGTAGTTGCTGGGATTTATAGTCCACCTACAATCGAAGAACATTCTGAACTCCACCAATGATAGAATTGAACCAAACTTGGCCCACAGAACTCCCATGACCAACAGAAAATACTGGAGAGGCTTGGGGAACGTAGACCTTGAGTTTAGGAGTTGTAGTTCACCTACATGCCGAGAGCACTGTGGACTCAAAACAATGATGGATCTGGACCAAACTTGGCATGAAAATCAATATGTCCAAATAGGAACTCTGGTGGAGTTTTGGGAAAATAGACTTGACATTTGGGAGTTGTAGTTGCTGGGATTTATCGTTCACCTACAATCAAAGAACATTCTGAACCCCACCAAGATTAGAATTGGGCCAAACTTCCCACACTGAAACCCCATGACAAACACAATACTGTTTTCTGATGGTCTTTTGCCATCAGAAACCCCTCTAACACCCCCTCACAACCCATCCAGGGGTCCCGACCCCCAGGTTGAGAAACACTGCTCTAGAAGATGACCATACGTGAGTGGGTCAAATAGTTTTGCCTCCTGTGTCATAAAAACGTTATGAATGAACATATAAAAGAGCTGAGGCTGCTACAGATCATAGTCCGAACTGTCCTCTACACATAACTACTGCTCAAGATAGTTGCTATCAATTTGTACACTTGTGCCATCATTTAACCCAGGCATCAAAACAATTTTGGAAAAATTCAGGGTTTTGCTTCGTGATCCCATGATTTTAAAGCTATTTGAATGTCATTCTAATGGAGTCTTTCAGAGGCCCAAACAGGTAAAAGTCAGAAGGGGTCAAATCCTAAACATTTTTCAAGCAATGAAGGATTTCCTTAGGTGCACAACCTTCTTAAACTAGAAATTCAATGAAGACTCTTTCTTTTAGATTCAGATTCATGGTTCTAATTAGTCAACTGGAAAAAGAAATGACCATATCATGCATAGATACGAGGGATGAATGAAAAGTAATGCCTCCACCTTCATAACTCCTCAACAGATGGCAGTACTGGTATGCAGCAGGTGCTGGCTTGTTCAGTAGACTCTCCTTTATAGTTCCAGTTTGGTGGGAAGCCTTAGCATTGAACGGTTGTGTTGTTAAAGTATAAAGTATGGCACTTTAACAACACAACTGTTCAATGCTAAGCTTCCCACCAAACTGGAAAGCCTTAGCATTGAACGGTTGTGTTGTTAAAGGGAGAGTGAGTGTTGGGCGATACATAACTAAGGAATGTATAAAATGTCATTTAAGGAATATTTACTTTTGGAATCAAGTATATTGAAATAAGTCCTGTATGGCAAAATGTTGTTGATTGTTGGGATGTATCAAATAAAAAAAATGGGGAAAAAGTGCGAAGTATGGAAACCTGCACAGACAGATAGTCAATGCGACTTAGGCAACGTGCAGTCATTGAATTCTTGACAGCAGAAGGTGCCACCTTAACATCTTTAAACTTACTCTCCCAATAATGCACAGTACTCATATCAACACAATCACCATAAATAGCTTAAATACTCTGATGAATCTCTTTTGGGGTGACACCTTCTGCTACTTCACACTTTAGCAACACAACTGTTAAATGCTAAGGCTTCCCGCCAAAAGGAAACTCTAGAGGAGAGTCTACTGAACAAGCCAGTACCTGCCGCATACCAGTACTGCCATCTATTGAGGAGTTACGAAGTTGGAGGCATTACTTTTCATTCAACTCTCATAGTCCAGTAGCCGTGAAAGAAATAAAAGTTAGAGTGATGGAGGCATTACTTTTTGACCCACCGTCATATAATACAACTATTAGATAAAACATTAGCAAACTCATAAATCTAAGTTGTAAAATGGCGGATCTGCACACATTTTGCACCTACTAACAATAGCCTCAGCATATGGATATGACTTTGAAAAAGGCACCAAACAAGCAGCTGATATCCTAATCCTCAGGCTTTCTCCCTCCCACTCATTCACACCACAGAAAACCTGTCAGATGATCATGGCTATAATCACCAGAAACCATTTCAGCCTCCCAATTAAGCCAGACTTGCAGGGAGGAAATCTGCCTATTTAGGATACGAAAGTAAATGGGTTGGGTGGGGGGCTTTTTAGCAGACCTACTGCAGAATCACACACAGACTGATCATAAATCCATTACAAGGGCTTGAGTAATGTGGCTTTAGCAGCAGCTAATGGGGGCTCTGCGTTCCAAGAGCTTTACACAAATCCCACGGGAAAGCAAACTGGGAAACGAAGCTAAATACTACTTCATGATCCCGAAGCATCTCGTGTGCCACCACTATTCCTGTCCAATAGCGTTAGATACAAAACAGGCAATGGGAAATAACAGGTTTGCTTTGAAACAAAGTCCTAGAGCCACTGGAATGGGAGGGCAAGGCCTGAGGATCACATCTTATGCACCCGATCTCTTGTTAAATGCTAAACCCATTATTATTTCCAGGACTGCGAAAATAAAACCAGAAAAGGTGACTCCCATCGTAGCCTCCAGCATCCCTGGAAGGGATTAGAAACTGCATGTCAGCTTTGTCAAATGGTATGCTATAAAATGCTCTTGATTTTTACCCAACGGGAAGATACCATTATTATTCCTATTACTATTTTTGTCTTGTTCTGTTGTGAACTACGTTTAGCATATTTAATTGTTGCCTTTCCGAAATGCAAAGATACAGAATGGGGGACAATGCCTGGCTCGAGAGCAGTACGTGTGAAAAAGATCTTGGAGTCCTCGTGGACAACAAGTTAAACATGAGCCAACAATGTGATGTGGCGGCAAAAAAAGCCAATGGGATTTGGCCTGCATCAATAGGAGCATAGTGTCTAGGTCCAAGGAAGTAATGCTACCCCTCTATTCTGCTTTGGTTAGACCACACCTGGAATATTGTGTCCAATTCTGGGCACCACAATTCAAGAGAGATATTGACAAGCTGGAATGTGTCCAGAGGAGGGCGACTAAAATGATCGTCTGGAGAACAAGCCCTATGAGGAGCGGTTTACGGAGCTGGGCATGTTTAGCCTGAAGAAGAGAAGGCTGAGAGGAGATATGATAGCCATGTATAAATATGTGAGAGGAAGCCACAGAGAGGAGGGAGCAAGCTTGTTTTCTGCTTCCCTGGAGACTAAGACGCGGAACCATGGCTTCAAACTACAAGAGAGGAGATTCCATCTGAACATGAGAAAGAACTTCCTGACCGTGAGAGCCATTCAGCAGTGGAACTCTCTGCCCCAGAGTGTGGTGGAGGCTCCTTCTTTGGAAGGTTTTAAACAGAGGCTGGATGGCCATCTGTCAGGGGTGATTTGAATGCAATATTCCTGCTTCTTGGCAGAATGGGGTTGGACTAGATGGCCCATGAGGTCTCTTCCAACTCTTTGATTCTATGATTCTATGATTCCATTTGCGACTGATGTCCGCAATATACTTTAGGGCTCTTCCACACTACACTAGGGTAGGGCTCTGATTTCACTTTAACTGCCATTCCAACATCCTATTTAATCCTGAAGCATGCAGTTTGGTAAGGCGCTGGAGCTCTCTGTTTGGACATTCTAAATATCCCTTCCTAAATTGCAAATGCCACATTCCTGTATCACAGTGTTGTAATTGTGTAATGTGAAAGGTGTTGAAGCATGTAAGAAATCAGTTAGTATGTGTGTGTCAAGTGTAAAATAAGATGCACAAAGCTTATTGGTCGGGCTATGCCTGGTGAGCTAGCTGAGTCTGGGACTTTTGGATACTGTTACATTTTTCAGGCTTGAGCTATGCAGGTGCTTGCAGACAAACAGAGAGAGAAGCAGAGAGAGACAGAATTTGGAGTATGCTCTTGCTTCATGAGCTGCCGAAGGAGTTTTATTATCATTATTTACAGTATTTCTATACCGCTTCTCTCACCCCTAGGGGGACTCAAAGCAGTATAGAAATAAACTCAAAGTTTATCCACATGGACAAAGAAAGACCACTTTAAATCTCTCATAACATTATTATATTATAACTATATTATATATTATAATTATATATTTTATATTACAGGTAATATTACTAATAATATTATAATATAATGGTATAGTACAATATAGTAATATAAAATACTGACATTGTACTATGCTAATAATATATATTGTATGTTTATATATCTTGTAAGCTGCTCTGAGTCCCCTTCGTGGTGAGAAGGGAAGCATATAAATGTCGTAAATAAATAAATAAAAATAAATAAAAGGACATTATGTGAGTGGATGCAACTAATCACATTGTATATATGCTGTTCTGAACTGCGAAGACTAAACTACTTGTTCTTTACTGTTCATCTGCGTAGCATATTTTATTTCCCTGGCAAGACAGTGTGTGGGGTGATCAAACGTGAACTACACGTGGTTTATTTTACATTACACCACAAAAGGTCCCAATATTATTTTGGTTCTTTTCCCATCTTCTATATCTGGTCTCACCCACTCAGCCATCTCGCTCATATTACTTATTATTTATTTTATTTATTGAATGTATATCCTGTCTTTTCCCCCCAAGATGGGATTTAAGGAAGCTTCATTAAGCAAACCCTTGGCACGTCTAAAACACCAGCCTGGAGGATAATGTGTTATAGAATCATCAAGTTGGAAGAGACCACACGAGCCACTCAACCACCTACCATGCATGAAAAGCACAATCAAAACACCCTTGACAGATGGCCATCCAGCTTCTGTTTAAAAGTCTCCTCATTATATCTTATCATAACTAAGAATAACATACTAGCAAGAATGTATAATCTCCCCAGTTTACTCATTCATATTCACTTAATACGTTATTTTCGGTCCTCAGTTCCCACAGGTCCTCAATTCTGGTATATTTCCAAAGAGTTGGGAGGGACCACAAGACTTTCCAGTCCAAAACCCTGCCATGCAGTAATAGGCAATATGGGTACTTCTCAAAAAAGCCCATCCCATAGAAGCCACCTTAACTAAGATCAAGTAGGGGGGTACTCACGTCTTCCAGGGGTGTAATGGATGCGCTTTCACCTCCATAGTAAGCATTGCGATCCATGTGAAGGACCTTCTTTCCATTCACGGACATAATGCCAGAGAGAATGCATTCCTGGGGAAAAAAGACACAAAAATTAAACCAAGAAGCCTCTAAGTTCTTACTCCTTCATTCAAGATGCACAAGAACATCCCAAGAGTTTGAGAGACACCCTGAGTTTATGGAAACCAAGCAGGTGGCAGTTAGACAAGGCGATTTGTATACATACCCAAGTCCCTCTGACAGCTCACTGCAAGATAGCATGTGGGCTTGAGAACATGGCCATAGCAAGCAACGAAGAAAATGCCAGGTATTATTAACTACTTGGAGCAAACCTGCATCAAATTGGTATCTCGCAACAAGCTCTTCCTATAAAAATGGCACAGAGAGCCAAATGGAACACCAATAGTCTTGGCTCCCAGATCTGCAAACAAAACAGCAGTGGTTCTCAACCTGTGGGTCCGCAGATTTTTTGGCCTTCAACTCCCAGAAATCCTAACAGATGGTAAACTGGCTGGGACTTCTGGGAGTTGTAGGCCAAAACATCTGGGGACCCGTAGATTGAGAACAACTGCATTTAAATCAATGTATTGGGGCCAAACTATTGCAGGAGATAGATATTTACCTGTCCGAATGTATCTCCCTGTTTGAACTAGTTCATAGTTTAAGCTCTCCTGGGGAGGTCCTGCTCTCGGCCCTACCGGTCTCACAGGTGCGATTGGTGGGGACAAGGTACAGAGCCTTCTCGGTGGTGGCCCCACGGCTGTGGAACTCTCTCCCAAGTGAGATCAGGTCGACCCCCTCCCTCCTGTCCTTTAGGAAACAGCTAAATATCTGGCTATAGAACCAAGCGTTTGGGACATAGAATATTTAAAGTTGAAAGTGCAATGACCCAGGACTGTTTACGGACAACAGCTATGTCTGATATGTAATGTTATTTTCATGTAAAGTGTTTAATAATGTTCAATGTTTTATCAGGGGAGGGTCAATCTTGATGTTTTATACTGTTGTTTAATTATTGATGGCATTGAATTATTGTCAACACTGTGAACCGCCCTAAGTTGCCTTCGGGGTTGAGAAGGACAGTATACAAATACTGCAAATAAATAAATAAAATGATGAAGAAACACAATCTACAAACTATCTACAGACCCACCAAGAAAATCCAACAAATGCTACGTTCAGCAAGGACAAGTGGTATCATCTCACCTCTGCAGAAGTCTACTGGACAAGTCTCCATAGGGACCACCAAATGCAGCAGCATTGCCCAAACACGAATGAAGGAACATGAAAGGCACTGCAGACTACTTCAATCAGAGAAGTCAGCCATAGCAGAGCACCTAATGATCCAACCTGGACACAGCAGATTATTTGAGAACACAGAAAGGCTGGACCACTCTCACAACCACCATGTCAGACTACACAGAGAAGCCACTGAAATCCACAAGCATGTGGATCATTTCAATAGAAAGGAAAAAACCATGAAAATGAACAAAATCGAGCTACTAGTATTTAATAAACTCTAAAATTATAACAGTAAATAAAGAACAAAACTCAAACACAGGGAACTCCAGAGAAGAAACAATCAGGGACAGCTAATCACCTCTCAACAAAGGATTCCCTCAGGCAGTAACAAGCCACACCTAAAAACTATCAGGCCATCAAATGCTAATCAAGATAGCCAATTGGAACATTCACGCCTAGCTCCAACAGACAAGAGTTCTTTCTCCCACCCTGGACTTTTCACAAATATATAAACCCAATTTTCCTAGTTTCCAACACACCTCACAACCTCTGAGGATGCCTGGTATAGATGCAGGTGAAATGTCAGGAGATTATGCTTCTAGAACAGGGGTCCTCAAACTAAGGCCCGGGGGCCAGATGCGGCCCTCCAAGGTCATTTACCCGGCCCTCACTCAGGATAAAACTAAGTCTGAAATGACATGAAAGCACACAATAACAACATGAAATAACAACATGAAAGCACACTATCTTATCAGCCAAAAGCAGGCCCACACTTCCCATTGAAATACTAATAATTTTATATTTGTTGAAATTGTTCTTCATCTTAATTATTGGATTGTTTTAAAGTGTTTTTTTTCATTACAAATAATATATGTGCAGTGTGCATAGGAATTCATTCATATTTTTTTCAAATTATAATCCGGCCCTTCAACAGTTTGAGAGACTGTGACTTGGCCCTCTGTTTAAAAAGTTTGAGGGCGCCTGTATCTAGAACATGGCCATACAGCCCAAAAAACTTACAACAACCCAGTGATTCCAGCCATGAAAGCCTTCGACAACACAAATAATATGGGTTTGGTTTGTCATGTCTTTTTCAGAGCTTTAAACCTTGTAGCACACACACACAGAGTGAAAGATAGTGCAACTGAAGAAGGCATGTGGTCACCTCTATACTCCAACAGTGAGAATTTTGGGTTGTTGTAGGTTTTTTCGGGCTATATGGCCATGGTCTAGAGGCATTCTCTCCTGACGTTTCGCCTGCATCTATGGCAAGCATCCTCAGAGGTAGTGAGGATAACAAACGAACATTACATTTTTATTTATATAGATGTAAAAAAGGGAGTGTCTTTCATGGCCGGAATCACTGGGTAGTTCTAGGTTTTTTTCGGGCTGTATGGCCATGTTCTAGAGGCATTCTCTCCTGACATTTCACCTGCATCTATGGCAAGCATCCTCAGAGGTAGTGAGGTCTGTTGGAACTAGGAAAAAGGGTTTATATATCTGCTGAATGACCAGGGTGGGACAAAGGACTCTTGTCTGCTGGAGCTAGGTGTGAATGTTTCAACTGACCACCTTGATTAGCATATAATGGCCTGGCAGTGCCTGGAGCAAACTTTTGTTGAGAGGTGATTAGTAGGGCTGGGCGGTTTCGTTCGTTAATTTCGTAATTCGTTATTGATTCGTATTTAAATTAGCTTACGATCCGATATTGAGCCATGCAGGAGCAATTAAAAATCGAAACGAATTTTTCAATTTATTTTGTAATTGTTTCGAAATTGTTTCGTTATTATTTCTGTATGTCTGGTGCAAGTTTTATAGTTGTTGTTTGTTTTATCAGTGATAAAAAAATAAATTATCACACCAACAGTCAACAACAGAGGGAGAGGGAAGCTTCAGAAGTTCCCCCTGTCCCATTTGGAGGTTTTTTTAGCGTATTGCGCAATCGCGTCCGCCATTAACGAATCAATTTGAAATTTACGAAATTTCGTAAATAACGAAATTTTTTTAAAGAAAAATTCGGAATTCTTTTAAAAAACAAAACACAATGGACACCCTAAAAACGAAACGAGTTTAGAAACAATTTTTTCCATTGTTACCCAGCCCTAGTGCATATAATAGCATATAATGGCCTGGCAGTGCCTGGAGCAAACAGTTGTTGAGAGGTGATTAGATGTCCTTGTTTGTTTCCTCTCTGTTGTTGTGCTGCTGCAATTTTAGAGTTTTTTTAATACTGGTAGCCAGATTTTGTTCATTTTCATCATTTCCTCCTTTCTGTTGAAATTGTCCACGTGCTTCTTGTGGATTTCAGTGGCTTCTCTGTGTAGTCTGACATGGTGGTTGTGAGAGTGGTCCAGCATTTCTGTGTTCTCAAATAAAATGCTGTGTCCAGGTTGGTTCATCAGGTGCTCTGCTATGGCTGACTTCTCTGGTTGAAGTAGTCTGCAGAGCCTTTTATAGATGTCCTAGTCATCTGCAAACCAGATCAACAATTGGGTCACACCCTTTTTCCTAGTTCCAACAGACCTCACTACCTCTGCGGATGCTTGCCATAGATGCAGGCGAAACGTCAGGAGAGAATGCCTCTAGACCATGGCCATATAGCCCGAAAAAACCTACAACAACCCAGTGATTCTGGCCATGAAAGCCGTCGACAATACAGTGAGAATTTTGTCACTCTCCAGATGTTGTTCAACTGCAACTCCTGGTATCCCCAGCCATAAAAGCTATTCAACACAATGGGAGTGGCTGCACAACCGTAAACTCTGAGCCAGAGTGCCAAGCTGGCAGGACTTTCTTTCTGACATTATTTCTAAAACAATATGCATTTCCATTAAAGAAAGTGACTCCTAGCAAAACACGTTCATATTTTCCACGTCTTGAAATATCAGCCGCCCGCTCAGGCCAAGGGAGGAGAGCAGGGGTGCGGCTCTGTGGGCAAGCAGGGAAAGCAAATTGGCCACAAGCCCCGCTTCTTCCGTTTCCTTTAGCAGCCCAAAGCTGCAAGTTCAGCTCTGGCTTTCCTCTGCCTTCATGCGGAAGAATCTGAAACAGGAAACTGGTGATCAGGGCGGGGAGGGGAGGAGAGAGAGAGAGAGAGAAAGAAAGGAAGAGAGAGAGAGAGAGAGAAAGAAAGGAAGAGAGAGAGAGAGAGAGAGCATAAAATCAAAGTGGCCTCCAACTGGCTGGCTCAAAAACTCTCTCTCTCTAGGGCAGCGTTTCTCAACCTGGGGGTCGGGACCCCTGGGGGGGGGGGGGTCGCCAAAGACCATCACAAAACACAGCATTTTCTGTTGGTTGTTGGGGCTCTGTGTGGGAAGCTGAACCCAATTCTATTGTTGGTTGGGTTCAGAATGCGCTTTGATTGTCGGTGGACTATAAATCCCAGCAACTAAAACTCCCAAATGTTTTTGTCTATTTTCCCCAAACCCCACCAGTGTTCCTATTTGGACATATTGAGTATTCATGCCAAGTTTGGTCCAGACTATAAATCCCAGCAACGACAACTCCCAAATGACAAAGTAAATCCCTCCCCGAACACACCAGCATTCGAATTTGGGTGTATTGGGTATTTGTGCCCAATTTGATCCAGTGAATGAAAATACATCCAGCATATCAGATATTTACATGAAGATTCATAATGGTAGCAAAATTACAGTTATGAAGTAGCAATGGAAATAATGTTTATGGTTGGGGGTCACCACAACATGAGGAACTGTATTAAGGGGTCAAGGCATTGAGAAGGTTGAGAAACACTGCTCTAGGGAGTGTTTCTCAATTTTCCTAATGCCTTGACCCCTCAATGCAGTTCCTCATGTTGTGGTGACCCCCAACCATAAACATTATTTTTGTTGCTACTTCACAACTGTAATTTAGTTACTGTTATGAATCACAATCTGATATGCAGGATGCATTTTCATTCATTGGACCAAATTTGGTACAAATATCCAAAATACCCAAATTTGAATATTGATGGAGTTTTGTCATTTGGGAGTTGTAGTTGCTGGGATTTATAGTTCACCTACAATCAAAGAGCATCCTGAACTCCACCAATGATGGAACTGAGCCAAACTTGGCACACAGAACTCCCATGACCAACAGAAAATACTGGAAGGGTTTGGTGGGCATTGACCTTGAGTTTTGGAGTTGTAGTTCACCTACATCCAGAGATCACTGTGGACACAAACAATGATGGATCTTGACCAAACTTGGCACAAATACTCAATATGCCCAAATGTGAACACTAGTGGAGTTTGGGGGAAATAGACCGTGACATTGTAATTGCTGTAATTTATAGTTCACCTACAATCAAAGAGCATTCTGGACCCTACCAATGATAGAATTGAGTCAAACTTCCCACACAGAGCCCCCGTGACCAACAGAAAATATTGTGCTTTCTGATGGAGCTTGGCAACCTCTCTGACACCTCCTCATGATCCCCCCCCCCCAGGGGTCCCGTCCCCTGCTGCTCTAGAGCTTTCAGTTATTCTGAGAAAAGTGGCTGTCCAATTCAGAGGAAGAGGTGGCTGCCAGGATCCAGAGACAATCCTGTGGGTTGATACTTTCAATAATGGCAGCCAAGGCCATTAGTCCGCCCTCTTTCTTCCCCGCTTCTGGAACAAGAAGTTTCAGCCTGGACTGACTGTACCTTCCTTACCAACGTAAGTGGTAAGGAAGGGACAGTCATAATCATCATCATCACCATCACCATCATCAACACATAATAATGTTTTATTTATAAGCTGCCCTATCTCCTCAAAGGAACTCAGGGCAGTATACAAATAATAAATAAACCTTTATTTATACCCTGCTACCATCTCCAGGCTGAAAGCCTGATGGCCAAAAGCGAGGAGGAGCTGAGGAGCCTTCTAATCAAGGTGAAAGAAGAAAGCGCAAAAGCTGGGTTGCAGCTAAACATCAAAAAAACCAAGATTATGGCAACAAGAATGACTGACAACTGGAAAATAGAGGGAGAAAATGTGGAGGCCATGACAGACTTTGTATTTCTAGGTGCAAAGATGACTGCAGATGCAGACTGTGGCCAGGAAATCAGAAGACACTTCCTTCTTGGGAGGAGAGCAATGTCCAATCTCGATAAAATAGTAAAAAGTAGAGACATCACACTGGCAACCAAGATCCATTGCCTAGTCAAAGCCATGGTCTTCCCTGTCGTCACCTACGGATGTGAGAGCTGGACCTTAGGGAAGGCTGAGCGAAGGAAGAGAGGCGCTTTTGAACTGTGGTGTTGGAGAAAAGTGCTGAGAGTGCCTTGGACTGCGAGAAGATCCAACCAGCCCATCCTCCAGGAAATAAAGCCCAGCTGCTCATTGGAGGGAAGGAGACTAGAGACAAAGTTGAAGTACTTTGGCCACATCATGAGGAGACAGCAAAGCCTGGAGAAGACAATTATGCTGGGGAAGGTGGAAGGTAAAAGGAAGAGGGGCCAACCAAGGGCAAGATGGATGGATGGCATCCTTGAAGTGACTGGACTGACCTTGAAGGAGCTGGGGGTGGTGACGACCAACAGGGAGCTCTGGCGTGGGCTGGTCCATGAGGTCACGAAGAGTCGGAGACGACTGAACGAATGAACAACATCCTTGAAGTGAGTGGACTGACTTTGAAGGAGCTGGGGGTGGTGACGGCCGACAGGGAGCTCTGGCGTGGGCTGGTCCATGAGGTCACGAAGAGTCGGAGACGACTGAACGAATGAACAACAACACCATCTCCAGGAGGACTCAGTGCGGCTTACAAGAGGCCGAGCCCAATTACATCAATAAACAACGCAGCAATACAGACAATAAAAAACTCATAAACAAAGCAATAAATAACAATAACACCACGACGCACTAAAAACCTATGGCAGGGCCAAATGTAATACAAACAAAAGTAGCAAACATTCATTGCCAAAATGAACAAATAACAACAATAAATCAACTGGAGCCGCAGAGGGCAAGGCCCTCCTGGGCCCGTTGGTATATGTGCACATGTGTACATGTTTTATTGCAAGGGGATTTGTGAGCCACTTGGCCGAAATAGCTCATAATTATGTAGTCCTGTACCTGAACTACATTTTCTACTATTTTGATACACAAAAGAATAGTGGACTAACAGTATAGCTGGCATAATTTATCTTGACCTTTGTCAGACTTTAAGCTTCAATGAGGGAGGGAGGGCAGGGTAGAAAACAAAGTAAATAAATAAATTTTACTGTCAACTGAATAATTCAGTCTTATGAGCATTCTAGTTTCTTTGTCCCATCCCCCTTCACCTTTAGCAACCAATCTTTAGACAGCACGGCAGAGCTGAAATAAACCATGACAGTGTTGTTAGTTAATAGAGGGCAAGCAGGTTCCTGCCTAGGTGTTTGCAATTGCTACAACATCCAGTCACAGAAACTTGAAAATCTAAATTTAACCAAGAATGCAGCTGTCAGGCTGCTGCCGCTTTGTTCCTCAGCTGCTTCCCATTATGCCCATTGCTTCTGATCATCTGAGGAAAGTTGCAATCTGAAGAGACGTGGCCAGAGACAAAACACCATTTTATGCTAAGAGATGACAGTATTGGATACTGGTGAGTCTGTGTGTCTCCTTCTGTCAGATTATGCAACAAATGCCTACAAGGAAGGGCTATACATCAGTTGAGACATTTTCGTCAAGAGCATCTTAACACACTCTTCATTTACAAGTGGGCTTGGAATTAATCCAACAAGTTTTTAGCTACCGCTTGTATAAGCGAGGCTTGTTCCCACAGCTGCCAGACATACTTCCACTTTTGGACTATTTGCATTAGCCCACTTGTTTACATCTGTTAAGGCATCTTAGAGCAGTGTTTCTCAACCTGGGGTCGGGACCCCTGAGGGGGTCGCGAGGGGGTGTCAGAGGGGTCACCAAAGACCATAAGTATTTTCTGATGGTTATGGGGATTCCATGTGGGAAGTTTGAGCCAATTCTATCGTTGGTGGAGTTCAGAATGTTCTTTGACTGTAACGAACTATAAATCCCAGCAACTACAATTCCCAAATGTCAAGATCTATTTTCCCTAGACTCCACAAGTGTTCACATTTGGGCATATTGGGTATCCGTGCCAAGTTTGGTCCAGATCCACCATTGCATGAATCCACAGTGCTCTCTTGATATAGGTGAACTACAACTCCCAAACTCAAGGTCAATGCCCATCAAACCCTTCCAGTGTTTTCCATTGGTCATGGGAGCCAAGTTTGGTTCAAATCCATTGCTGGTGGAGTTCAAAATGCTCTGATTATAAGTGAACTATAAGTCCCAGCAACTACAACTCCCAAATTACAAAATCAATCCTCCCCCAACCCCACTAGCATTCACATTTGGGTGTATTGGGTATTTGTGGTCCAGTGAATGAAAATGCATCCTGCATATCAGATATTTACATTATGATTTATAACAGTAGTAAAATGACTGTTATGAAGTAGCAACGAAAACAATATTATGGTTGGGGGTCACCACAACATGAGGGACTGTATTAAGGGGTCACAGCATTAGGAAGGTTGAGAACCACTGTCTTAGAGCCTCCAACATCAATGAGCAAACACACAACAGCCTGGTCACGAGTGCAAGTTAAATATCCCTACAAAAGCCATTACTGCAAGATGAACAGAAAAGACATAAGACTATCAAAAGGAATACAAACATTCTCCTGTCGTTCTCTGCCTGAAAATCAACCATTTCCAGGGTGAAGAAGCTTGTAGATAGAGAAAGAAGCATGTACTACAACCCTGCTATAGATTAATCCAGGCCTGGGCAAACTTGGGCTCTCCAGGGGACAGACTCGTTTTGAAGATATCTAGAGAAGGAGCCCCTACCACCTCTCAAGGAAACGGATTCAAATATTGATCATTTCTTACTGTCAAGATGTTCCTTCTACAGGTCAATCAAAATCTATAGCTTGAAACCATTATACTTGGTTCTATCCTACGAAGCAAAACCTACCTGCTCATCTCTGTTATTGTTGTGATTATGTCTCATGTTTATGATGGGAATTGAGATGAAGAGTTTTCTGGGCCTGGGTCTGTTGGCCATGGGGATGAGGGTTTGCCTGGGCCCGAGTTAAGCCCATACAAGAGGTCTGCGGTGTCTCATAAAGATTCACAAGGTCACATTCCTGGGAGAGGCCCTCAACAGTCTTTTTCTGAAAAACTGTCTTCTGAAGATGAAGAGTGAATGAGAGTGAAGATAGAAAGAAAGACTTTTGTAAACAGAGGCATAGTTCTCAGGCACAACAAAGGTCAATTCATTTGCAGGAAAAGAGAGATAGGAAACCCTTATCTGGTTGTAAGGGCAAGAGAAATGCTTTCCTTTCGGTTCTGGGATCAGGAAAAGCTTTATATTAATCCAAGGGAAAGAACTGCCTCAGTCTCGTCAACAGAGACTGCACCGGGATTGTGGCGCAGCAGGCTGAGTGTCTGCTGCATTAAGATCACTCTGACCAAAAGGTCATGAGTTCGAAGCCAGCCCGGATTGGAGTGGGTTTCCAACCAATTATGTGTAGCCTGTTGTCGACCTTTGCAACCCAAAAGACAGTTGCATCTGTCAAGTAGGAAAACAAGGTACCACCTTTAAAAAAGTGTGGGGAGGCTAAATTAACTGATTTATGAGGCCATAAAGAAGACTCCAGCAAAGCATTCCAGCGGGGAAGCATGCGGGAATGCGGAAGTGCTTCATCAGCATTGCAGATGGACGATGAAAGCGACAGCTCCCCAGCGGCCAGAAAAAGTTAAATAGCCTCTGTCTATGTCTGTATATGTTGTATGTCAAAATTGGCATTGAATGTTTGCCATATATGTGTACACTGTAATCCGCCCTGAGTCCCCTGCAGGGTGAGAAGGGCGGAATATAAAAGCTGTAAACAAACAAACAAACAAACAAACAAACAGTGGAATTTCATGGCAATCTTGTTTCCAAGTGTTCCTAGTCTATTGGATTTTCATCTTACCTTGTTCTATGGATTTTGTACCTTTGAATCTCATGTGTTACCTTGTGCCTTGAAGTTCATGGACTATTTTTTATCTTGGGACTATACTGTTTTTTTACCATTTTTACTGCTTTGCCTACATTTATTCATCAATAAACTGCTTGCTGATTTTACCAAGCTGGTGTGATATTCAAGGTCAGAGGTGTATCTGCTCTGGAGTACAACAGTTACAGCCTTACTGTATTTAAACAGTATGACCGCATCACCCCTCAGCTGAACATACCCAGCAACTTCAACCTTTCTTTGTATGTTTTGCTCTTATCCTCCTTGCCGTCCTTCTTTGAATCCGCTCCAATCTGTCTATAATAATAATAATAATAATAATAATAATAATAATAATAATAATTTTTATTTATACCCCACCACCATCTCCCTAATGGGGACTCGGAGCGGCTTACACGAGGCCAAGCCCAAACAACAATTACAGTAAAGAGAAACCGAATGCAAACCGAAAACGTGAACAATAAACAACATCATAATTACTCAAAACATGTGAATACACAACAATATAAAATTACAGTAAACACAAACACAGTGACAATGGGCGGGCTACATGTAATGGTTAAAAGAAGAACTAATTAAAACTGGTTAAAAACTCGGGTGAGATAAAAGAGAAACAAATTATTTGCGGAGGAGGGCTCATTATAGTGGGGGTTGTGGAATCAAGCTTTCCCATGGGGGGGGGGGGGTACGTATACTCCAATGACAGAACATCTATAACTTTCTTAAACTGACTTCCAGGGCCCAACACATACTCCATATAAGGCCAGATGAGCATATTATGCAGTAGGGCGATTACTTCCCTTGGCTTGGAAGTTATGCTCCCATTAATGCAGACTAAAATAGTATTCACTTTCTTTGTTGCAGTATCACAATGCTGTTGGGCTTTCCCTCAAATAATAATAAAAAAACAATGGTGGAATTCACTAAGCCAGTTATGAATACATAACCAAAATAGTTTCATAGCTATATGTTGTCTCCAGTTTGACAACCCCTCAGAATCATAGAGTTGAAAGAAGTGCTTTGGGGCCTACAACTAACAAACCAATAGATGAAAAAGCAAATCCTTTAGGCACTTAAGATCGCCTTTCTGTCATAAGGAAGCAACCAGACAGAACTGCAGGTGGTCATGCCCCGGAGTAGTCCTCATCTTGAATCGTCACACTTTTCACTGCACCACATTGCTTTCTCATGTTCAACTTATGATCAGCAATAACCCTAAGGTCCTTTTCACATGTAGTGCTTCCCTATCCTCCACCCTGTACCCGTGCATCAGGTTTTTCTGGACTACATGTAGAACTCTGCATTTGTCTATAATGACCTTCATTTGACCAATTTCTACCCAATCTTCTAGTTTATCCAGGTCCTCTTTAATGCTCTTACAATGTGTATCATCTGCAAACTTAATGCAGATTCCTTCTAATTCTGCTAAATGTATCCATGTATAAATCAACAAATATTGTCGAGGGCTTTCATGGCTGGAATCACTAGGTTCTTGTAGGTTTTTTCGGGCTATAGGGTCATGTTCTAGAGGCATTTCTCCTGACGTTTCGCCTGCATCTATTGCAAGCATCCTCAGAGGTAGGATGCTTGCCATAGATGCAGGCGAAATGTCAGGAGAAATGCCTCTAGAACATGGCCCTATAGCCCAAAAAAACCTACAAGAACCTAATCAACAAATATATTTGGCATTTATGTTATTTAAAAATATTAAAAAATTATTTACTTACAGGAAAAATTGTAAATATATCCTACATAAAAGAGACAGGAGCACATTACTGTCTGCAATCTGAGAAGTAGGGAAAAAACATTGGAAGCAGGAAACAAAAAAATGCAGTTAAAAAGGTGTAGTATTTGAACAGAAGAGCTTTCATACAGACAGTCTTAAAGTATATTTGGGTACTCTAGATCTAGGGAAGTCATGCTACCCCTCTATTCCGCTTTGGTTAGACCACACCTGGAATATTGTGTCCAATTCTGGGCACCACAATTGAAGAGAGATATTGACAAGCTGGAATGTGTCCAGAGGAGGGCAACTCAAATGATCAAGGGTCTGGAGAACAAGCCCTATGAGGAGCGGCTTAAGGAGCTGGGCATGTTTAGCCTGAAGAAGAGATGGCTGAGAGGAGATATGATAGCCATGTATAAATATGTGAGAGGAAGCCACAGGGAGGAGGGAGCAAGCTTGTTTTCTGCTTCCCTGGAGACTAGGATGCAATGGAACAATGGCTTCAAAGTACAAGAAAGGAGATTCCATCTGAACATGAGGAAGAACTTCCTGACTGTGAGAGCCGTTCAGCAGTGGAACTCTCTGCCCCGGAGTGTGGTGGAGGCTCCTTCTTTGGAAGCTTTTAAACAGAGGCTGGGTGGCCATCTGTCAGAGGTGATTTGAATGCAATATTCCTGCTTCTTGGCAGAATGGGGTTGGACTGGGTGGCCCATAAGGTCTCTTCCAACTCTTTGATTCTACGATTCTAAAGTGAACACGCTGAACTCCTTTATAGTGTGTTATCAAATTAGAAAAAAATCAGTAGATTTTATACTAATAACAATATAGTTGTTATTGCTATAAAGGTTTTGAACTTTTCTACTGCAAAATCTGACAAATTAGCATTGGAAAAAACACCAGCATTTACATCGCTGCAAAACTATTCCAGAATATCCAATTAATGTACTACTGCCGCAATAGGATGATATTGGGTCCTCACAATGGTTTTGTTTATTAAATTTTATAACCCACTTTTCTATTGCAAAAGGTGCAAACAGAGCTAATAATAAAAACAATCACAATCAAAACACAAGAGACAATAAAAACTAACATCAAACACGTAAGTAATAATAATAGCATTAATAATAATAATAATAATAATAATAATTTTATATTATTATTTTATTTTATATTATTTTATATTATTTTATATTTATGTATTCATAACTGGCTAGGTGAATTCCACCAAATATTATATATATTTATTAAATATTTTATATTATAAAATAATAACATAAAATATTTTATAAATTTATATTATTATTTTTATAGGCATTGAATTTGCCATTTATTATGTTGTAAACCGCTTTGAGTCCCGCCTGGGGTGAGAAAAGCAATATAGAAACGTAGTTAATAATAAATAATAAATAAATATCTTATCCGCCTCTCCTCGTAGCTCGGGGCGAGTCAATGCACAGTCAACGCACACAAACATTGCAAAAATTCTATAAACACGCATATTAAAATGTAGTTGTATAAAAGATACACATTAAAATGTATTTCTATATAAGTAAAGTCCACTTCTGCAAAAAGGCTATTTAGCGACCTATCTGAATAAGATCATCTGCTGTCTGAAGGAAAGTCAACAGAATCAGAACCAGACATGTCTTCTTTAGCAGAGACCTCTCTCATAACTGCAGCCAATATACTTTTAAGGGTCATGGAACTGATAAAAGGAGCTGCCCTGAACATTGTAATGCCTGGCAGGCTTATGTGAGAATGTAATATTTCACACAGTTTATTGCCAGGTTATGTAGTGTTTTCTATGTCATGACCAGCAGCCAAATTCAATCCAGATGCAGAACACAACCAGGAAAGTTTATTTTTAACAAGGGAGCCAAATAGTCCCGAGTCCATAGTCCAGCCATTGCATTTTGCATTGCTTCAAATTTCTAATCAATTTTTCAAAGGAGCCTTCACCAAGTGCTAAAAAAGATAATATTCAGAAATTGACCAAGGTCAGTTCAAACATATGATAATATTAATTGCAGCTGGCATGGCAGTCTTTGGGTCATGAAAACACACTGTTGGCTCAAACCTGAGCACTAGTCTTATTAGAAAACCTCAACAACCCATGTAATATATAATACAAATAGCAGGAAACCTGTGCAGTAGCCTAACTGTTTTGGCACAAAAACTAGGACAGCAGTATGCCACATGCAATTTACATTCATTTTGTTTGAAATAGTGGCCAAACAGGTTGTGTTTAACTATCCTCCAGGGAGAAAAGAGTTCAGTAATCTGTTATACAACTTAAAGACATCTGGGCAACAAACAGCTCTCATCATAAAAACCTTCTACAAATACTACCAATTACATTTTAAAGGTATTACCAAGCTTCCTTCTCCCATTGTAGGTTTTATTGAAATTTAGGCCTGTAGTAAAACGTATTCCAAATATGCCACAAGTTCCCCCAAACCAGAAAACAAGGCACAATGGGAAATGTACAGAGAAATCATAGAATCCTAGAGTTGGAAGAGACCTCATGGGCCATCCAGTCTAACCCCATTCTGCCAAGAAGCATTCAAAGCACCTCCGACAGATGGCCATCCAGCCTCTGTTTAAAGGCCTCCAAAGAAGGGGCCTCCACCACACTCCAGGGCAGAGAATTCCACTGCTGAACAGCTCTCACAGTCAGGAAGTTCTTCCTAATGCTCAGATGGAATCTCCTTTCTTGTAGTTTGAAGCCATTTGCTCCATTGCGTCCTAATCTCCAGGGCAGCAGAAAAAAGCTTGCTCCCTCCTCCCTATGACTTCCTCTCACATATTTATACATGGCTATCATGTCTCCTCTCAGCCTTCTCTTCTTCAAGCCAAACATGCCCACCTCTTTAAGCCACTCCTCATAGGGCTTGTTCTCCAGATCCTTGATCATTTTAGTGGCCCTCCTCTGGACACATTCCAGCTTGTCAACATCTCCCTTCAATTGTGGTGCCCAGAACTGGACACAGTGCGATTCCAGGTGTGTTCTAACCAAGGCAGAATAGAGCATGGGTAGTATGACTTCCCTGGATCTATTCTAGACACTAGACTCCTAGGCCAAAATCTCATTAGCTTTTTTTTTGCCCGCTGCATTATATTGTTGGATCATGTTTAGCTTGTTGTCCACGAGGACTCCAAGATCTTTTTCACACGTACTGCTCTCGAGCCAGGCATTGTCCCCCATTCTGTATCTTTGCATTTCGTTTTTTTCTGCCTAAGTGGAGTATCTTGCATTTTTCACTGCTGAACTTCATTTTGTGCAACATTTTGAGAAAGCTGCATCATGTTTTACTTCCAAGTAAACTAAGGCCCCTACCACACAGCTGAACAAAATCCCACATTTTCTACTTTGAACTGGGTTATATGGCGGTATGGACTCAGACAACCCAGTTCAAAGCAGAAAATGTGGGATTTTCCAGTAGGGTGTAGTAGCGAGAGTTGGACATGACTCTAGAGCATGGTTTGATTCCCCACCCAGTCACAGAAATCCTCTGGATAAATCACACACTGTCCACAGAAAACTCTGTGATAGGGTTGCCACAAAGTCAGAAACGACTGGAAGGCACACCACACTACGACCACAATGGGAAAACAAGCCCAAGTCAGCACAGACATTGTCTTTAAAGAAAGGTAGGTACAGCCACATTAGCAGTGACATAACTACTTGGACTGTGCTATGGATATGGAATTACCTGCATTATATGGCAACGTGGAACTTCTATTGCCAAGTGGAAGTGTTTCTGTTTGGCACTAGATTGCCCATTCAATATCTAATTACCGTCAAACTTATGCTGGATGGCCCAGCATTGGGTGTGCTTTGATTATGTCTTCCTGCTGGCAGAATGAGCTTGGATTGGATGGTCTTTGGGGTTTCTTCCAACTCCATAATGCTATGAACTAGTAGTGCATAGCTAAAAATTATTTATTCTTTGCTTGCAAATAAATCAGCTAGGACCTAAGCCAGATAATTGATTTGTGTTATAGAAACCTTATTATTGTAAACAGTGCAACTATATTATTTTACTACAAAGAAAAGCCTCCTATGGATGAGATAACATTGGTCTGTGAATTTTTGTTCTTTTTATCACTTTGGGCTACTGGTGCTGATAGGTTATTCTGCTTTACGTTTATGAGGAGGGTCTGTTGTTAATAAGCCCACTTGCCCCACACTTTCTACATACTGTGACTGCTTGAAACTAGATTTGTAAAGAATATCAACCTGTAGGTCACCAGCCTGAATGAACAACCAGACACAGTGAAGACAACTGCCCTTGCGCTATGATACTCTGCTGTTGAGTATGCATGCCCAGTGTGGAACACATCTCACCACACTAAAACAGTAGATGTGGCTCTTAATAAGACATGCCGCATTATCACAGGGTGTCTGCGCCCCACACCACTGGAGAAATTACACTGCTTAGCCGGTATTGCACCACCTGACATCCGCCGGGAAGTAGCAGCCAATAGTGAAAGGACCAAGGCAGAGACATCTCCAGCTCATCCCCCGTTTGGGTATCAGCCAGCACGTCAACGACTTAAATCAAGACATAGTTTTCTTAGATCTACAGAGACACTCGCTGGAACACCCCAGCAAGCAAGAGTCCAAAAGTGGCAGGCCCAAACCCAGCACCTCAATCCATGGGTGATACCAGATGAGAGACTCCTCCCTGGGCACACAGAAGACTGGGCAACTTGGAAGGCGCTGAACAGACTGGCACCACGAGATGCAGAGCCAATCTAAAGAAATGGGGCTACAGGGTGGAATCCTCGGCATGCGAGTGCGGAGAAGAGCAAACCACTGACCACATGCTTCAATGGAATCTGAGCCCTGCCGCATGCACAAGGGAGGACCTTCTTGCGGCAACACCAGAGGCACTCCAAGTGGCCAGATACTGGTCAAAGGACATTTAACCAACTACCAAGTTGCAAAATCTGTGTGTTTTTTCTTTTCTTTTCTTTTTAATGTGTTTGTTTTGTTCTGTTAGAATTGAAATACAATGGTATGGTTGCTGATGACACGATAAATAAATAAATAAATAAATAAATAAATAAAATACCAGCCTGAATGGGAATATTTCTACTTACCAAGAAACATAGGCAAAAAAATCAATTGTGATATAATTCTTTGTTCTGTTTTGTAATGAATTCTATTTTAGTTTGTTTCTGGGACTGGAAATATGCTTTACTAATGCCAACTAAAAGTTGGACATTTCTGTACACTACAGCATTCGCTGTCTAACTTATGCAAACATTTCTGTTGAAGCATCCATGAATAATCAGAGGTTTATTTTACCTAACTCCATACAAGCCAGCTGCCAGCCAGATCACAATACAACTAAACTGCACAGTATTCTGGATTCACGAATGTGTACGTTGATCCCAATATTATCAGTGACCAAAACACATTTATTAAAAGAAAATATGCATGGTTGCACTTCACTGGATTGAACCCTTCACTTCCATGCAATGTCTTCCAACCCCATAAACTTGCAAGTCTGCTTAATCAGGACTGTGTGTATTTTATGCAACACGACGACTGTTGGAGTCTCCACCCATTTAGCCATCAAATGTGGCAAGAGTTGTGGTCTGAGGGACACTTCTGTCACACATTAGCTACTGAAATGAGCAAGAAGCAAGTTAGAAATCAGTCACTTTCTCTTGCACGGAAGAAGAGCACTTTGGTTACGAACAAGGTCATTTAATTTAAGACTGTAAACATGCCTACAGATCTGCTTGTCATTCAAGCCTATTCTAGCTGTGTTTCTGAACCACAGAAACAATGCATTGGCCCCTACAATATCAGTAAAACGTCCTTCCAAAACTTTTATGTTTTACGAGGAGGCCTTTAGAAGCCTTTGTTAAAAGTCAAATTGGAAGATGGGCCATCTATGTAGACTGTCTTAGAAGATGCTGAAATGGCATTCTTATTCCCAATGTAGTGAAGCCTAATACATGTGCTGTATATCAGGAATGGGCCAACTTCAGCCCTCCAGGTGTTTTGGACTTCAACTCCCACAATTCCTAACAGCCAGTAGGCTGTTAGGAATTGTGGGAGTTGAAGTCCAAAACACCTGGAGGGCTGAAGTTGGCCCATTCCTGTGTTAGTTGGCTAACTGAACACTATTATTATTTATTTATTTAAAACATTTATATTCCGCCTTTCTCACCCTGAAGGGGACTCAGAGCAGAGCACAACATATACACGGAAAACATTCAATGCCTGGATACAATATTTATATATTTATCGTGTCATCAGCAACCATTGTATTACAATTCTAACAGAGCAAAACAAACACAGAGATTAAAAAGAAAAGGAAAAAGAAGAAAGAAAGAAAAAAAAAACCATACAGATTTTGCAAATTTGGTATTTGGTTAAATGTCCTTTGACCAGTATCTGGCCACTTGGAGTGCCTCTGGGGTTGCCGCAAGAAGGTCCTCCATCGTGCATGTGGCAGGGCTCAGGGTGCATTGCAGCAGGTGGTCAGTGGTGTGTTCTTCTCCGCACTCGCATGCCGAGGATTCCACCCTGTAGCCCCATTTCTTAAGATTGGCTCTGCATCTCGTGGTGCCAGAGCGCAATCTGTTCAGCGCCTTCCAAGTCGCCCAGTCTTCTGAGTGCCCAGGGGGGAGTCTCTCATCTGGTATCACCCATGAATTGAGGTGCTGGGTTTGGGCCTGCCACTTTTGGACTCTCGCTTGCTGGGGTGTTCCAGTGAGTGTCTCTGTAGATCTAAGAAAACTATGTCTTGATTTAAGTCGTTGACGTGCTGGCTGATACCCAAACAGGGGATGAGCTGGAGATGTCTCTGCCTTGGTCCTTTCACTATTGGCTGCTACTTCCCGGCGGATGTCAGGTGGTGCAATACCGGCTAAGCAGTGTAATTTCTCCAGTGGTGTGGGTCGCAGACACCCTGTGATAATGCGACATGTCTCGTTAAGAGCCACATCTACTGTTTTAGTGTGGTGAGATGTGTTCCACACTGGGCATGCATACTCAGCAGCAGAGTAGCATAGCGCAAGGGCAGATGTCTTCACTGTATCTGGTTGTGATCCCCAGGTTGTGCCAGTCAGCTTTCGTATGATGTTGTTTCTAGCGCCCACTTTTTGTTTGCTGTTCAGGCAGTGCTTCTTGTAGGTCAGGGCACGGTCCAAAGTGACTCCCAGGCTGGATACAATACATAAAAAAAAATTTTGTAATGTTTATGTATGTATGTACTGGATACAATACATAAACATTACAAAAAATTTTTTATCGAAATATTAAAATACACCATTTAAAATAACACCATTTAAAACCGTCCTAGCCATCCACATCAAATCCAATTGGCCCTGTCATCTTTCCCACTGCCGCTTCATTGCCCTGTCCCGAAAGCTTGGTCCCACAGCCAAGTTTTTGCCATCCTTCTAAGGGACACGAGGGAGGGGGCCTACCTGATCTCCCCAGGAAAGGAGTCCCATAGCTGGGGAGCAATCACCGAGAAGGCTCTGTCTCTCGTCCCCACTAATCGCACCTGTGACAATGGTGGGAAGGAAAGCAGGGCCTCCCCGGAGGATCTTAATCTCCGCGATGGTTCATAGGGGGAGATGCGTTCGGACAGGTAATTTGGGCCGGGGCTGTTTAGGGCTTTATAGGCCAAAGCCAGCACTTTGAATTGTGCCCGGTAGCAAACTGGCAGCCAGTGGAGCTGGCGTAACATGGGAGTTGTATGCTCCCTGTATACCGCCCCATTTATTAACCCGGCTGCCTCTCGTTGGACTATTTGAAGCTTCCGAGCAGTCTTCAAAGGCAATCCCACGTAGAGTATGTTGCAGTAGTCTATCCTAGATGTAACGAGAGCGTGGACCACCGTGGCCAAGCCTGACTTCCCAAGGTACAGGCGCAGATGGCGCACAAGTTTCAATTGTGCGAAAGCTCTCCTGGCCACCGCTGCAACCTGGGATTCCAGGCTCAGTGATGAATCCAGAACTCCCAAGCTGCGAACCTGTGCTTTCAAGAGGAATGTGACCCCATCCAGCACAGGTTGCGACCCTATACCCTGTTTGGCCTTGCGACTGACCAGGAGGACCTCTGTCTTGTCTTGATTCAACTTCAATTTGCTCGCCCTCATCCAGAACGTCACTATGCAACCTAGAAATCAGAATAATAAGAGTCCAACACCTTGCCATGCAGGAAAAGCACAATCAAAGCACCCCCAAGAGATGGCCATTGAGCCTCTGTTTGAAAGCTTCCAAATTGACCCCTTCCCTCAAGTCAACTTATTCATAGGTCAGTGTAAGAAGTGTACCCTAACTCTTATCCAAAAAGAAACCATCTCATTCTTTGAGTTGATGACTACTGGCAAGAACTTGGTCCAGGAGAACCTTAAGGAAGCACCGACCCCTTTACTCTCTCTCTTTGTGATGGCATCTCTTCTGGACTTGTTGAATGCCTGGATAGCAAAATGGTGGTGGCGGCAGTTTTCTGAGGTTCCCTTTCAAAGGAACGATGCTCCATGCAGTCATGCCAGCCACATGACCTTGGAGGTGTCTACGGACAATGCTGGTTCTTTGGCTTAGAAATGGAGATGAGCACCACACCCCAGAGTCAGACATGACTGGACTTAATGTCAGGGGACAACCTCATAGTATGAGGAAGGCCTGATATGAGAGAAGCCTTTTGTGTAAAGCTTACATGTCCAAACGCATCTCCCCTTATGAACCATCTAGGACAGTGGTTCTCAACCGGGGGTCCCCAGATGTTTTTGGCCTACAACTCCCAGAAATCCCAGCCAGTTTACCAGCTGTTAGGATTTCTGGGAGTTGAAGGCCAAAAACATCTGGGGACCCCAGGTTGAGAACCACTGATCGAGGACCTTAAGATCATTTGGGGAGGCCCTGCTCTCGTTACCGCCTTTGTCACAAGTGCGTTTGGCAGAGACGAGAGACAGAGCCTTCTTGGCAGTGGCCCCTCAGCTGTGGAACGCCCTCCCTATAGATATTAGATCGGACTGGACTTAATGTCAGGGGACAACCTTTACCTTCAAAGGAATGCTGCTTTCCCCTCTCAATGAAATGACCCTCGCCTTATCTGCGGGTCATAGCAAAATCTGTAATTTAGTCCCCCAAATCTGGCCTTGACTTATACACAAGTAAGTATATATTGCACTCTCATTTTTTCCAGTCCTACGACCCCTTCAATTATGACACCAGTCCTTCCACATGAAACTGGGGTCATCTGCATTAGGTGGAAGTATTCTGTTAGGAGTGGGATTTTTTTTTTAAGGAGAACAGAATCTCCTCACCTTCCTGACTTCTTCATGGTGAGACGTGGTTGGAAACTGGGCTTTGGGCATATCAAAAACAGACTTGGGAAAAAAATTATTTATTTATTTATTTACTACATTTTTATACCGCTCTTCTCAGCCCTCAGAGCGGTTCACAACCACAATACAATACATAAAACGTGATAAAAACAGTTAAGAAGCATTTAAAAGGATTAACACATAACAATCAATAAGCATCAACATCTCATATCGTCTCATAGCTAAAATCAAGATCCAGTCTCATCATCCAATTGTTCCAAAAGACTTTGCAGGCCAAAAGACTTTGCAGGCCAAATCAAATATAGACTTTAAGCGTTATTTAAGTCGGAAGTGACAAAGAGGAACTAGACACTGACTTCATGAGACAATACCTCAAAAACCAGGTTTGCAAGCAGGTCAATTTACTCCCAGATTCACCACATCCGAAGTCAGTTATACAGAGTTCAGACTTACTTCCATGTACACAGGTTTCAAGTCACATTAATATTTTCAGGTGCATTCATTTTGGAATGCTTTCTCTTTTCAATACTTCCACTAATGGACTTTGGCTTGGATTAAAGTTTCATATCTAATGATTTATTAGCTAGCTCTGGGCAAGTTATTCACCTCTTCTCCATCCTTCTGAACCACCCTTAGGAACAAAAGTAATAATATTTTTTATTAAAATGAGCTGGAGGAGCACCAAGAGGCAAAAATGAATATTTATGAACACTCTAGACTTGAAAGAGGTAATTTATATATATAAAAAGGGTAATTTATAATAGGATTTTGTTATTTCACAAAGTCACATTTCATAATTTTCTATTTCAAGTTCTACTGCAATGAAATACTAAGCCTGGACTATATAATGGCCTTGCAGTTAGCAAATTGGGAAAAGCCTCCTTGAGTCTTCAGAATGATGCTTAGCTTGAGGAATCATAGAGTTGGAAGAGACCTCATGGGCCATCAAGTTCAACACCATTCTGCCAAGAAGCAGGAAAATTGCATTCAAAGCACCCCCGACAGATGGCCATCCTGCCTCTGTTTGAAAGCCTCCAAAGAAGGAGCCTCCACCACACTCCAGGGCAGAGAGTTCCACTGTTAAACAGCTCTCACAGTCAGGAAGTTCTTTCTAATGTTCAGGTGGAATCTCCTTTCTTGTAGTTTGAAGTCATTGCTCCATTGCGTCCTAGTCTCCAGGGAAGCAGAAAACAAGCTTGCTCCCTCCTCCCTGTGGCTTCCTCTCACGTATTTATACATGGCTATCATGTCCCTTGATCATTTTAGTCATCCTCCTCTAGACACATTCCAGGACAAACAGAACTCAGCGTACCTGTCCGAATGTATCTCCTTCTATGTCCCACCTCGGAGTTTAAGATCTTCTGGGGAGGCCCTGCTCTCGGCCCCGCCTCTATCTTAAGTGAGGCTGGTGGGGGCGAGGGACAGGGCCTTCTCAGTGGTGGCCCCTTGCCTGTGGAATTCACTCCCCGGGGAAATTAGGTCATCAACACCCCTCCTCTCCTTCAGAAGGAAGCTGAAAACATGGATATGGGACCAGGCCTTTGGGTAAGCTGGCAGACTGACAAGGTAATGACGACCAGAATCTGGAAAGGACTATGGTAATGCTGAATGGACTTACGGATTTTAGAACTTGGTGAATGTTGGCCACTAGACTGGCTTTTAGTTGTTATTGTATTAATTGAATGTTGTTACTATTGTGGTTATTGCTGTTATGTATTTTATCTGTTGAATTATTGGCATCGAATTGTGCCGCTTGTAAGCCGCCCTGAGTCCCTTCCCTAGGGAGTTGAGAAGGGCGGGGTAGAAGTGCCCAAAATAAACATAAATAAATAAATAAACTCTATACTTGTAAGCATCCAAAGAGTTTTAGCTGAAAAAAATTCTAATTGAATTGCTATTGTTAATTAGGAGTAAATCTTTTCTAATTGAAACATAACCAAAATCTGCAACAAAACAATGAAGTTATGCAGACACCAACCAGAAGCAAAAATCCACTGTTAAGTAAAATACAAAATTCCAATATCTGGGAAAGGGTACTTAGTTCCATCTAAAACCTAAAAGGCCAGAGGGTCAAGCTTCTCTTTTAAAGGCCTGTGACAATGAGATTCAATGCACTCCGACTGGCAATACGCTGTACAACTGCGGGGTTGCAGCCAAAAGCCACTCCCTTGTTCTAAGCAGACTGGCTGTCCTCCCCAGCAGGCATGCAAATAGGTCTTCCGCAGCTAGTTTCAGCAAGCAGGCAAGCTGCAAGCAATGACTATGGCTCTTTAACTATTCTCCAAAGGCATCCAAGATGAAAATGAGCACTTCGGGCTCACAAATGCACTGAGAAGTAGGAAAGCTGCAGCAGAAGAGACATAATATGGTCCAATCACTGTGATCCTACCATTATTTATTTATTTATTTACTACGTTTATATGCCGCCCTTCTCACCCCGAAGGGGACTCAGAGCGGCTTACAAGGTATATATACATACAATATATTATTAACATAGTACAATATCAGTTTTAAATATTGCTATATTGCACTATATATATTATATTGTAATATTATTAGTAATATTACATGTAATATAAATATATAATTATACTATCATATTATTATTATTAGTAGTATTATATTGCATTACATTACAATATTATAAACATTATATGTATATACAATATATTATATATTATAACATATTATTAGAATAGCACAGGAGACAAGGGGCAATACTCCATGAGTTACCACTGTGCATAGCACCAAAAGCTCATGCAAGTTTTGTGCAAAATGTTGCATGGTCTCCAAGATTCCTTATCTCTAATCCAAGGAGTGTGGGTTGGTCTCTGCCTTCCAGGGAACTTACACATGTTGTCAATCTATAGCAGTGGTCCATGGACCAGCAGTGGTCCACAAAAATGCAAATATGGTCCACAGTCTCACCCTAATTACACCACTGCAACAAGAGTGACTGATCTCAGGAAACCCTCTTATAGTGCCAAGGCTTATTAAATATGGTTTTTTGTGGGCGAGCAGATGGTGACTACTGGGTGGCGTATGTTCTGTATCAGAAACTAGAGCTGATGTGGTCTATCCAATGCAATTTTCTGAATCAACACCCGAAATAACCAAACCGAATCTAAAGTTGATCAAAAACCGATTCATAACTCTTTTGGTACTAATGTTGGAGAGTGATCCCTAGTCAAAAAAGGTTCGGAACCACTGATCTTTAGAAACGGAAAACAGAATTATAGAACTCAACTGGTCACCATCACCCAGGATACCTTTTCATCAGCTGCCCCAAGAGGACTGTTGAATGACCTGCTGGAAGAGACTGGACAGCTAAATCAGCTGTCCGAATTTAAGATACAACTGAACACCTATCTCTTTCTGCAGCCTACCCAGTCTATTTTAACTTCTGAATTTTAACCTGCATGTCACCTATGTGCTTTCACCTGTGTGCACCTTGCTATATGCATTTTAATAATGTTGGGTTTTATCTGTTTTGCCCGTGTTCTACCACGCCTTGAGATGTAAGAAGAAGCAGGTAATATGTTGTTATTGTTGTTGCTATTATTATTATATGTTATATTGCTGCTTTTCAGAACATGCTAGTATTCATGCCAACTTTTTTTTTATGTCGTGTCAGGAGCAAGTCGCTTCTGGTGTGAGAGAATTGGCCGTCTGCAAGGACGTTGCCCTGGGGACGCCTGGATGATTTGATGTTTTTATCATCCTTGTGAGAGGCTGCTTTCATGTCCCCGCACGAGGAGCTGGAGCTGATAGAGGGAGCTCATCCGCCTCTCCCCGGATTCGAACTTGCGACCTGTCGGTCTTCAGTCCTGCCGGCACAGGAGTTTAACCCACTGTGCCACTGGGGGCTATTTCATAACAACTAATATATATCAGTTCATGCCAACTGATATAAGTAGAGTGGGCCCTGAATACCAAAATCCATGTATGCGCATGACCCATTATATAGAATGGCGCTGTAATATGATGTCCCTTATATAAAATGGCAGAATTACAGTTTACATTTCGGTATTTATTACAAAATATTTTCAAGCTGTTGATAGTTGAATACATGAATGCAGAGAATGACTGTATCTGCAGAATATCCTTCAGTAGGTACTAGAGCCATGATGGTGAACTTATGACACGTGTGCCAGCACTGACACGCATGGCTATGTTTGATGACACGCGGCCACATGCAGCCGCATACAGAGAAGTACACCTTATAAGAGCCAATCTAGTTCCATCCTTAAATTTGTAAAAGGCTCTACAAATTTAACATCTGCACGTTTGAGCATTGTTCACTCCATAACTCAGCATGGAATATACATTCTTCTTACTTAAACTATAAATATTGCAAAATTATGTTTTTTTTTTTCGAAGTTGACACCCCACCCAAGTTATGCTCAGGTTTTTGGCAAATTTTGACACACCAAGCTCAAAAGGTTGCCCATCACTGTACTAGAGGGTTCAAAGTGTACACGAATGTACACTGAGCAAATCTAGAAAGTACACTGAGCAAATCTTTCAACAGTCAAAATTGTGAAAATGACACTGAGAAGGCATGATAATGAAGCGGCAAGTTTTCTTCATTGCAAGGGTAGCCACGTCTCATTTGTTCTGTATCTTCCGCATTTGCACTCTAGTAGCTCACCCTGTTTAATGTTCAAATATGAAGGACACAGTGTAAACACTGTGCTGAGGAGCAAATGTCTTACAAGATGTTAAGAAGGTCGGCTAAACCTGAAAGAACTCCTCTTCTCCCCACGCAGACCCTCAGCAAACCATCTGAATTCATCTGTCACTGGAAGTAGTGCATCCGTCATTTGCCACCCGCTGTGAAGGTTGCAGGCAGCATGGAGATTAAATGTGATCTGGCAACAATCTGTCCAACCAGATCATTTCCTCCTAATCCAATGTAGAAACAAGATCTAAAGTGTGCCTTGTCATGTGCTAGGCACATCTTATCTGTTTTCACAACTGAAAGGTGGAAGGATTCTAAGTTTACTAATAGATTTAAGAAATCCAAGGCTAATTGTACAAAAGCACTTTGACAGGCTAATGTACCAAGCAGATTCAAACATTTTACTGTAAAAACTGGAGTGAAATCACAATTTTTGTTACTTTATTCATGTGCAAAATTTGGATAAGGATAGAATCATAGAATCAAAGAGTTGGAAGAGACCATCCAGTCCAACCCCATTCTGCCAAGAAGCAGGAATATTGCATTCAAATCACCCCTGACAGATGGCCATCCAGCCTCTGTTTAAAAGCTTCCAAAGAAGGAGCCTCCACCACACTCCGGGGCAGAGAGTTCCACTGCTGAACGGCTCTCACAGCCAGGAAGTTCTTCCTCATATTCAGATGGAATCTCCTTTCCTGCAGTTTGAAGCCATTGTTTTGTGTCCTAGTCTCCAGGGAAGCAGAGAACAAGCTTGCTCCCTCTTCCCTGTGGCTTTCTCTCACATATTTATACATGGCTATCATATCTTCTCTCAGCCTTCTCTTCTTCAGGCTAAACATGCCCAGCTCTGTAAGCCGCTCCTCATAGGGCTTGTTCTCCAGACCCTTGATCATTTTGGTCACCCTCCTCTGGACACATTCCAGCTTGTCAATATCTCTCTTGAATTGTGGTGCCCAGAATTGGACACAATATTCCAGGTAAAGTGGTCTAACCAAAGCAGAATAGAGGGGTAGCAAAACAGTTTTGGATGAGGTACTCAGTATTTTGGACACCTTTGCTTCATTCTTCCCTAGCTCTAGGCCTCACATAACCCACTCTGCTTTACAAGGGACAATAAGCTTAGGGCAGACAAATCCTCTAAATAGCAAAGTACAAGCAAGTGTTTTACCTGCTGCCATTATGACATTCTAGTTTCAGTCTCACTCAGCATTTCCTTCAACAACAAAGAGGAAATCGCTACACCCTAAGAGGTCAAATTTCAATCCAACATGTGCTCCAAATGAAGTATTGTGTGTTTCACTTTACTTCTGCCACAGGCTGATTTTGGACAGCTGCTCAAACCGAACCCCAAATGGCAGCTGGCCTTTGCTTTCCATATGTGAGGTTCACTTCTTCCACGGACAATGGGCTTGTGCTAATGCACATGACAAAGCAAATTCCCATGTCACCATATGCTCAAGGAGCGCATGGGCTAACCTGGACCCTAACATAATTCCATTTGCCATTACTGACCTTCATGATAACATTCAAAAGCTAACCACAGATCCACCAACACGTTGCAAACGCATACCAGTTTTCCTAGATTTATATCTTGCAAAATCAGGGAGGAATGCAAAGCATGTTTCACAACTCTAGTTCAGAAATCTCCGCTCTATCCCTCCAAATGAACAAAACTTTGCAAACAAAAGCAGGAAAGGACTGTTTTCAACAGCTACAGGAAGCACACATTCGTTCGGTGCCATACTAATCTCTCCCAGAGCCCTGAAAGGAACAATGCTTCCTCTTATCCTATGACTTGACACCCATCATTTATTCAGACTCGTTCTTTTACTACAAGCATTGTAGTAAAGGTTGGTTTCAGGAGAAGAGTGAGAGAAACTATTTTACAACTAGAACATGAAATGGTTTGTTGTTGAAAAGGTAACTTGAGCTTTTCAGACACCTGTCACTATTAATTTATGGATCTGTCTTTCATTAGAGCAGCGGTTCTCAACCTGGGGGTCGCGACCCCCAGGAGGGTCGTTAGGCCATTTTTGGGGGGTCGCGAAGCTGCCTTGGTTGGCCCCGCCCCTGCCAAAATGGCTGCTGACCCTTGCCGTTTGGGCAAGGGAGGGTGGGCCACCCCCGGCACCTTTCCGCGTTTGGAAGGGCACGGGGGGGGGGGGGGGGAGGAAGAGGGCTGCGCTCATGGCCTTTCTACCCCCCCCCCCCCGTGCACTCTTCCGAGCTCTTTGATGGCAAGGGAGCTATACATCCCAGTAGCTCTATTTTCCCCAAACTCCACCAGTGTTCACATTGGGGCATATTGAGTATCCGTGCCAAGTTTGGTCCAGATCCAGCATTGTTTGAGTCTGCAATGCTCTCTGGATGCAGGTGAACTACAACTCCAAAACTCCAGGTCAGTGCTCACCAAACCTTTCCAGTATTTTTCGTTGGTTGTGGAAGTTCTGTGTGCCAAGTTTGGTCCAATTCCATCATTGTTGGGGTTCAAAATGCTCTTTGTAGGTAAACTATAAACCCCAGCACCTACAACTCCCAAATGACATAATCAATTCTCCCTCCAACCCCACCAGTGTTCAAATTTGGGCATATTGGGTAAGGTAAGATAAAAGTTTTCCCCTGACATTAAGTCCAGTCGTGTCCAACTCTGGGAGTTGGTGCTCAATTTCTAGGCCAAAGAGCCAGAGTTATCCATAGACACCTCCAAGGCTGACCTGACAGCATGGAGCTCTGTTGTTGGGTATTTGTGCCAAATTTGGTCCAGTGAATGAAAATACATCCTGCATTTCAGATATTTACATTATGATTCATAACAGTAACACAATTACAATTAGGAAGTAGCAATAATAATAATTTTATGGTTGGGGGTCACCACAACATGAGGGGTCGCGGCATTAGGAAGGTTGAGAACCACTGCATTAAGACTCTTCCTTGATGGTCCCTTTACCACATATTAGCCTCCCATAGTGCTTCAGGAAGTAATATTGCACCAGCCTCCACAATCATGAAAGAAAACTTTTGAGCATTCTTGAGATAAGCACATTCTTATAAAAAAGGCTGGCCTTTAAGTTCAAACCAAAGCCAGGATAGCAATATAAACATGCAGAAGCAAGGCCAGTGTTAATATTTATGTAATGTTTTTCAATTCTTCCCTTCCTGTTAGCATATTGCTTGTATCTCTGCCCTTTTTAAAGCCAGTGTAAACATAATAGTTTGTCTTGCAGGATGGGCTTACTTGATGGCAAGCTGACTGTGAATAGGGGTTAAAACATTAGCTAGCTATTCCGGGGAAAGACCATTCTCGGAAATGATCAGCCACAGGAAGGAATGGGGGGAGAAGGGAAGGGTTCAGCTGATGGTGAAGCTGCAAAAGCATACTGGACAAGAAACGCAGCAGCTTATGAAGAACAAAGAACCAGATTGATTATTGAAGGAGCAGGACAACTGCAAAGGGAAAAAAGACCAGAGGAGAAAGAAAGGAGCCCTGTGCACGGGAATAGA
This sequence comes from Anolis sagrei, assembly GCF_037176765.1. Taxonomy (NCBI): domain Eukaryota; kingdom Metazoa; phylum Chordata; class Lepidosauria; order Squamata; family Anolidae; genus Anolis; species Anolis sagrei. Next base: position 193,968,945 of record NC_090025.1, on the reverse strand, counting down.
ACAGCAAAATGAGTAAAAAGGAATAGGTTTGGAGACAAAAGCAAGCACTGTTTTGAGGAAGATCTAGCAAAAATGTAGGGTGTTTTTACCTTTTATGTATACTACAGCCAAAAGTATCAAAAGGGACACACTCTTAACAAACAAAAGCAAGATAAAAGAATATGCCACAGTACACAACTGTGGGGTGAGGGCTAAATACCCTAAAGGGGACATGTTCTGTCTAAAGATGGAAAATAAGTGGGTTGTTTCTGCTTAATACTTGAACAAGTTACTGTCAATGAATACCCGGTACTGTAGGTTGTATTTCACAACAAATCTACCACTGAGTGTCCCTTACTAAATTTATGAGGGTATCCTAAGTCGACAGGCGACTTGTGGGCATATGTAAACAAACACACACAGGAGTGATTTTGGCAGGAATGGAACAAGCACCAAGAAAGTTAAGAGACCTTAAGTTAAGAGCAGTACGTGTGACAAAGATCTTGGAGTCCTCGTGGACAACAAGTTAAACATGAACCAACAATGTGATGTGGCGGCAAAAAAAGCCAATGGGATTTTGGCCTGCATCAATAGGAGCATAGTGTCTAGATCTAAGGAAGTAATGCTACCCCTCTATTCTGCTTTGGTTAGACCACACATGGAATATTGTGTCCAATTCTGGGCACCACAATTCAAGAGAGATATTGACAAGCTGGAATGTGTCCAGAGGAGGGCAACTAAAATGATCAAGGGTCTGGAGAACAAGCCCTATGAGGAGCGGCTTAAGGAGCTGGGCATGTTTAGCCTGAAGAAGAGAAGGCTGAGAGGAGATATGATAGCCATGTATAAATATGTGAGAGGAAGCCACAAGGAGGAGGGAGCAAGCTAGGACGCGAAACAATGGCTTCAAACTACAAGAGAGGAGATTCCATCTGAACATGAGGAAGAACTTCCTGTGAGAGCCGTTCAGCAGTGGAACTCTCTGCCCCGGAGTGTGGTGGAGGCTCCTTCTTTGGAAGCTTTTAAACAGAGGCTGGATGGCCATCTGTCAGGCGTGATTTGAATGCAATATTCGTGCTTCTTGGCAGGGGGTTGGACGGGATGGCCCATGAGGTCTCTTCCAACTCTTTGATTCTATGATTCTAAGAGACCTGTCATTTATTAAAGAGATGGCCAACAGAAAAAGTGATGGAGGGTGCTATGAAAAAATATTAATACACATAATAAACATAATAATAATATAATCAGTAACTGGTGACAAGGGAAGCAAGGTTATGAGAAAAATGCCAAAATAGACATTTAAATAGGCATATTAAAAAAATAATAAGAAGATGGAACAGGTGGGGACAAGGGCAAATAGGTAGCAATATGGAGGTGGTTCAAAAGGAACAACAAGAACCAAAACAGAAATGAGTTGCTAATATTAGAATATTCTAATAACGGTGGTTGAGCTTCACGTTTTGGAACACAGCAAGAAGCACCAAACAGTCTGGAAAATAAAATAAAACCTCTGATTCCATATTAACGTGTCCAAACGTGTCTCCCCATACGAACCATAGAGGACTCTAAGATTGTCTGGGGAGGCCCTGCGTTTGGTCCTGCCTTTGTCTCAAGTATGTTTGGTGGGGACAAGAGACAGGGCCTTCTCAGTAGTGGCCCCTCGGCTATAGAACACCCTCCCTAGGGAGATTAGGTCTGCTCCCTCCCTCTTAACATTTCGGAGGCAAGTTAAAACACGGCTGTTCGAGCAAGCATTTACAAATGCATAGTAGCTAATTTAGGAAATCGAACAATTTGACAATGGAACTGGACAACGCTTGATAATGAGATGCTAACAATGTTGTTTTTATTGCTTTTGTGGTGTTTTATATTGTTTAATGTTTTAATCTGTATTATGTTTTTATATGTACTGATTTATTGGAAACCGCCTTAAGTTGCCGATTAGCTGAGAAAGGCAATATACAAGGCATGGCCGGGGTGGTCCATGCCTAGGTCACCTCTCGATTGGATTACTGTAATGCGCTCTACGTGGGGCTGCCCTTGAAAACGGCTCGGAAATTCCAACTGGTTCAACAGGCGGCAGCCAGGATGTTAACTGGCGCTCCTTACAGAGAGAGGTCAACCCTCCTGTTTAAGGAGCTCCATTGGCTGCCATTTACCTACCGCACTCTCCAGCACTCTGTCCCAGAAGCACTTTATTAGAGTTTAATACTCTTTGCACATTGCACTTGCCCTGAACTCCAACATACCACCTCACACACCCAGCACTTTTAACCTGTACCCATCATTGGCCTGGCCCTGATTTTATTGTGTAATAGTGTAATGTTTTGTTGTGTTATTGCTTATGTTATAATTTGCTTGCATTGTTATTGTTTGTTGTTGTTATGTTGAGGCCTTGGCCTTTGTAAGCCGCATCGAGTCCTTCGGGAGATGCTAGCGGGGTACAAATAAAGTTTAATAATAATAATAATAATAATAATACAAATACAGTTAGTTAATTAATTAATTAAGGAAAACCATGATCATGTTGAGAGGATTCAAGTGAAGGATGTCTGCCATGAAAAAGATACATGTCAAAATATAAATGGGAACAGAGGGGGAAATGTATAACAGGCAGGGGATGAAGGTGCGACACCTTTCGGGAGGGAAAATGGTGTAAAATAAGAGCAGTGTAATGTTGTGGGTGTTGTGTGAAATGGAAGATCAAGGCTGGATCAAGGCAATTCATATTCAAGGTGGGTGGCTTTCTGTACCATATAATAGAAGAAACTCAATTCACGGATCCCAGTGTTGCCAAGTAGGGCACTGCCATCCATACTGCCCTGCAGGGACAGCAGCTGTCATCACATGAGAGAAACACCAAGAAGGGCAGACGAGTAAAGAAAGGGCATGGCATTCTTGTGACTCCAGGGCATGGCGGTGGGAAGATCTTAGGGATGCTAGGAAGCCACTCTAGATTTTAACATGTTTCAAGGGAATAGGGGTGGACAGAGGCTGTAGCAGAGGGGGAAACTGTTTAGCTATCATTGTATGAGCTAGAAAAATGAAAAGACAGCAAAGCAGATGCAAAACGGAGACAGCAAAGCAGATCAGTTGTAGAGTAAGTTGAGAAAGGAAACAGAGGCACTAGAAAGCCTTTCAGCATTGAGTCAAGAAAGGGAGAAATGACAGAACTGAACAATTCCTAAGACTGGTGGAAGGCTGGACAACATATGGTAAGGGAGAAACATGAGAACAGGGATAGTGTGAATGATTGGGGGCGAACAGTAAAGATGAAAACAAATGGAAAGATCATTATAGAGACACTTGAGTGAGGAGCTAAAAGGATAAAGAAGGGATCAACTGTACCATGTGAGTGATGAATAAAGGTAATGCAAAAAAGAAATTAAAAAGAGTGGAGAATAAGGGAATTAAAGTGACAATTGAGAGCAAGCCTAACTCTGCAATTGAATCTCCTTCTATGAACTGGCGCAAGCTCCAAGATCTTCTGAGGAGGCCCTCCTCTAGGTCACACTACCGTCTCAAACGCGGTTGGTGGGGACGAGAGAGAGGGCCTTCTCAGTGGTGGATCCCCGTCTCTGGAACGCTCTTCCAAAGGAAATAAGACAGGCCCCATCCCTCCCCTCCTTTCCTAAGAGCTTGAAGACCTGGTGGTTTCAACAAGGCTTTGAAAATGACCAGTTCTAACTCAGCCCTACACATTGTCGAATACAGCCATATTCTTCCTACCAGTTACCCACATTCTTTCCCCTAATCTGCCCTGGAATGGACAACCACAGACCTAATATTATTGTTGCCTGCCATAGCATTGCACTTAATTCCTGGGCGCCCTAGAATTTTTGGGCTTCCACAAATCTTGGCCTGGCCTTTTAAATTTTTAATTACCTTGAACAGGCAGGATTACTTTTAATATAAGTGTGTTATGGTGACAATTTTTATGTTTATATTTTGTTTGTTAATCTTATGGTTATGTTGTTTTTACTCTGTATGTTTTGTGATATTACTTGGGAACCGCTTTAAGTCCCCTCAGGGAGATGGAGCGGTATATAAATAAATAAATAAATAAATATTATTATTATGGGATCACAACCCCAGAGGACTGTAAGAGTATCAGGAGGGGGCAGGACTCAAGGGAAGTAGAAGGGGTATCAAAAAGTGTTCCATCTGAAAAGGGAATGAGTCTAATGTGGCATGTGACAAGAAAACTGCAACCCTGTAAAACAGTGGTTCTCAACCTAAGTCCCCAGGTGTTTTGGTCTATAACTCCCAGAAATCCCAGCCAGTTTACCAGCTGTTAGGATTTCTGGGAGCCGAAGGCCAAAACATCTGGGGACCCACAGGTTGAGAACCACCGCTCTAGAAGGGGCACGGGAAACTGAGGTAGTGAGAACTGGTCTCCCACTCATAGGCTCACCATAAGTCAGTCAACTTGTCAACAATTAGCAACAAAAAGGGAAGTGGCGGGGATTTGTCTTTAGAGCTGTACTTTATGAAGTATGGCTACTAGAAAGACTGAGTAAGGGGCACAGGTATGATTATAATGTGACAGGAAAGAGGGAGGTAGCAGAACGTAGAAGGGGCTGCTGCTGACAATCATGAATGAGACCTCAATCTCCAGTACTGTGGAGTAGGATCTTCCTGAATGACAGGAGATTAAGGACAGACAAAAGATTATCTCCTAGATAAAGAATAACATTAATAATAATGTTATTATTAATAATAAAGACCTCATTTTCCTAGTTTCCAACAGACCTCCCTCACTACCTCTGAGGATGCTTGCCACAGATGCAGGCAAAACATCAGGAGAGAATGCCTCTAGACCATGGCCATATAGCCCTAAAAAACCTACAACAACCCAGTGATTCCGACCATGAAAGCCTTCGACAATACAATAAAATATCCATATGGCCATATAGCCCTAAAAAACCTACAACAACCCAGTGATTCCGACCATGAAAGCCTTCGACAATACAATAAAATATCCATATGGCCATATAGCACGAAAAAATTTACAGCAACCTAATAATATTAATATTAATAATAATAATAATAATAAAGAATCAGATCAAGAAATAAAAAAAAAACTGGCAAAACATGTTAAATGTGTATTGCAATGGGAACAAAAAGCTAGAATAAATAAAAGCTTATGGAATAATAATAATAATAATACTTTTTGTCGTGTCAGGAGCGACTTGAGAAACTGCAAGTCACTTCTGGTGTGAGAGAATTGGCCATCTGCAAGGACGTTGCCCAGGGGACGCCCAGATGATTTTTGATGTTTTTATCATCTTTGTGGGAGGCTTCTCTCATGTCCCCGCATGAAGAGCTGGAGCTGTCAGAGCGAGCTCATCTGCCTCTCCCCAGATTTGAACCTGCGATCTGTCGGTCTTCAGTCCTGCCGACACAGGGGTTTAACCTACTGCGCCACCAGGGCTCCAGATAATAGTAGTAGTAGTAGTAGTAATAATAATAATAATAATAATAAATTTCATTTGTATCCTGCTCTATCTTCCTGAGGGGTCTCGTGGCGTTTTCAGCAAAGGTAAAGCATCGCAATTGCCAACACAAAACATGCAAAATAATCATCAGAAAACATACACATAATACTATATAAACCCATGGAGTTCAGTCCTGCAAGGAGAGAGAGCCACCAATTTGGTTTGAGGTACATCATGATGCTAAAGGAGAGTCTTCACACCAGGAAGAGGACTACTATAGATCAGGAGGGTTCTACTACTGCCTTCACATCCTGCTTGTGGGGTGCTCATGATCATTAGACTGACTGTTATGGAGGAAAGGGTGCTTGATTTCATGGACCTTTGCCAATTAGCTTCCGAGCACAATTTAAAGTGCTGGTGCTGACATATAAATCCCTAAACGACTCTGGCCCAGTTTACCTGTCCGAACGGATTCTCCCCTATGAACCATCAAGGTTGTTAAGATCTTCAGGAAGGGCCCTGCTCTCAGTCCCACCACCCTTGCAATCGTGTCTGGTGGGAACGAGGGACAGGGCCTTCTCTGTGGTGGCCCCTCAGCTCTGGAACTCTCTCCCACTGGAGATTAGAACTGCCCCTTCTCTCCTGTCTTTTAGAAAGCTGGTGAAAACTTGGCTCTGGAATTTAACATTTGATGAGGGAGTCAATAACCCTTGAACACACGGACGGATGGTGATGAATTGTGATTTCACTCTGACGACTTGGCCTTATTATTATTATTATTATTATTATTAATTTTATTTACACCCCGCTAACATCTCCCGAAGGACTCGATACGGCTTACAAAGGTCAAGGCCGCCAACAAAACAACAACGTAACAACACAGCAATAAAACTCATAAAGCAAACGATAAACATCAAGCAAAAATAAAACACTAAAAACAATGACACCATGACGCAATTAAAACCTAAGGCCTTATGTAATTATAGTATTGTATTTTAATGTATTTTATGTATTATGTATTAGTGTATTATGTGATGTGATGTTTTAAACTATTGTTATGAATCTTTTGTTGTGAAACGGCCTGAGTCCCTCTTCGGAGGTCAAGAAGACCGGTATATAAAAGTTCTAAATAAATAAATAAATATTCTATGACGGCCTTTCAGTAAAAGCTGCCCACTGATGTTTGATGAGCAGGTTATGCCAAGGACAAACAGCACAAAACATAAGAGCCCAGAAAGGTGGGTGGTCATCAAAACAGAAAGAGTAATTGGGATTGAATGGGGGAGTAGAAGACAGAGCAAGAACAGCAAAATATTCTGTAGAGGCGGAGAGACGCTGACTGTAATCACACTTTAAATCCGATGGCTGCCTCCCGTGGAATGCTGGAATTTGCAGTTTGGGGAGGTGCCTTTAAAATTATCAGCCAGAGAAGTCCTAGGTTAAAAACTACAAACTCCAGGATTCTGCAGGAGGTTGCCATAGGATTTAAAGTGGGATAGCAGTGCTTTACAGTGTCATGTGATGATCTGGTACAGTAGTTCACAATCTTCCTAATGCCGTGACCCCTTAATACAGCTCCTCAAGTGATGACCCCCAACCATTATTTTCACTGCTACTTCACAACTGTAATTTTGCTCTTGTTATGAATCGTAATGTAAATATCTGATATGCAGGATGGATTTTCATTTACTGGGCCAAATTTAGCACAAATACTCAATACGCCCAAATTTGAATACTGATGGGGTTGCCGGGGGGCGGGGATTGATTTTGTTATTGGGGAGTTGTAGTTGCTGGGATTTATAGTTAACCTACAATCATAGAGAATTCTGAACTCCACCAAAAATGGAAGTGAACCAAACCTGGCACGCAGAACTCCCATGACCAAAACAAAACATACTGTAAGAGTTTGGTGGGCACTGACTTTGCATTTTGGAGTTAGTAGTAATTTTATTGATTAGCCCTTAGGCCATATCACAATAAGAAACAGAACAACAAGGCGTGACAAGACCTGATCACACTCCACGTAGTAAGTTAAAATAAGACACTTATAATAATACAGTAAATACATATAATAAGCATTCTGGAGTTGTAGTTCACCTACATCCAGAGAGCACTGTGGACTCAAACAATAATGGATCTGGACCAAATTTGGTACAAATACTCAATATGCCCAAATGTTAACACTGGTCGGGTTTGGGGGAAATAGACTTTGACATTTGGGAGTTGCAGATGCTGTGATTTATAGTTCACCTACAATCAAATAGCATACTGAACTCCACCAATGATAGAATTGGGTCAAACTTCCCACACAGAGCCCCCATAACCAACTGAAAATACTGTGTTTTCTGATAGTCTTTGGTGACCCCTCTGATACCCCCTCGTGACCCCTCCAGGGGTCCTGACCCCTAGGTTGAGAAACACTGATCTAGTATGTCAAGTAACACTTGATCAGTACAACAAACAAATACCCAAGGAGCAGGTACAAAACTTCAAAATGGGGAGTGGGAGAAGCAATCCATTACAATGTGAAGCCACAGCAGATGCTCTTTAAGGAGAATCCCTTGCAGGGAAGTCCCATCTGTTAAGCCACAAAAAGAAAGAAAAAGAGAATGGTTGGTGTAAAACCTATTGTTAGCCCCAACCAGACCAAACCCATGATTTCAATTGGATTTACCTGTAAGTTGACTGTCATTCAAAAACTGTTTTCCCAAGTTTGTCCCTGTTGGGACTAATCAAGAGAAATCTCAAGAATTGTGACTTGAAAGAAAAAAGAGCAGAAAACTGAAAAAAGAAGAAAAAAAACCAAAATATTTAAAACCATGTGACAGAAAGAAAAAGAGCAGAAAACTGAAAAAAGAAGAAATAAACCCCAAAATATTTTAAACCATGTGACAGAAACTAAAATGAATGAGATCTGAGAGAAATTTTAAGGGTTTCTTTCCCCAAGGGATGTGACAGAAGAGGGCAAAAATACTAAAATGAGAGAAAATTCATAATTTTTTTTATTTTTTTGATAGGGATATTAAAGAAGGAGATGCATGAGAAGAATATGGAACTGAAATAAATGAGAGAAAATTCAAAAAAGGGGGTGTGACAATGGGGAAGGCACTAAAATATAGGAGAAAATAGTTTTGAGAGGAACAGGAGATGCATGGGAATGGAGCAGGGGAGTAAACAGAAAAATGTCAAACATTTCTATTTTTTGAAACGGGCATGAAAAAAGAAGTATATGAAAACAGTGCAGGGAATAAAAATAAATGAGACTTCAAAAATATTTTTGGAGAGAGATATGACAGAAGACATGTAAGAGTGGGGAAGGGACACTATACATATATTTGAGAGGGACATGACAGAAGGAGGCACGTGAGAAAGGAGAGGGGAAGTAAAACCAATGAAAAAAATTAAAATGAAATCCTGAAATCAAGATGACAAAGGGAGATATGTGTGAAGGGGAAAAAACCTAGAATGAATGAGGAAAATTCCACTTTTAATGATAATAGAGAACAAAGATAAATGAGAAATGTTACATATAGAGGGTGGGGTGTGATAAAAAAATAAAAAATAAGATTGATTAAATGAGAGGAACATACCAAGGAGATATGTAAGAAAGGATAAGGAACTAAAATGATTTTTAAAAATATAGATAGGAGACATGATAGCAGGAGATATGCAAGAATGGAGAGAACTCAAATAAATGAGAAAAGGTGACACATACATATCCATATATATATATATATATATATATATATATATATATATCCATATATATATATATATGATATTATATGTGTATATATTAACATTTATATATATTTGAGAGGAATGTGGCAGGAGATAAGTAAGAGATAAAGAAGCACAAAACTAAAGGAAATTTTTTTTGTTAGTGCCTGGGGCAAGATTTCCACACCTTATTTTATATATATTACTTTATATGTGCTTATATTAATGTATATATGTGTGAATATATGTAACAGTAGATACGAGATAAAGGGGCAGAAACTAAAGGAAAAAAATTATTTCAGGACCTTATTTGTATATATATTGTGTGTGTGTGTATATATATATATATTTGAGAGGGATGTGAGCTAGAATAGAACATAAATGAAAAAATAAATTTCAAGATTTTCGTACCTTATTTTTAAATGTATCATTTGATATGTGTATATATATATATATATATATATATATTGATTTGTGTGTGTCTGTATGTATATATATATACACATATATATTGAAAGGGACTTCACAGAAGGAGATATGAGATAAAGGAGTAGAAACTAAAGGGAAAAAATAAATTTCAAGATTTTCATAACTTATTTTGATATATTACAACACATAGAATTCTATGATTCTATGTGTGTATATATGCATATTGAGAGGGACGTGAGAGAAGGAGATCTATATAAAAAAAATGTAATGTTCGTTTGTGGGATTAACAGAACTCAAAAACCACTGGACGAATTGACATCAAATTTGGACACAAGACACCTAACAACCCAATGTATATCCTTCAATCAAAAAATGGATTTTGTCATTTGGGAGTTGTAGTTGCTGGGATTTATAGTTCACCTACAATCAAAGAGCATTCTGAACCCCACCAAGGATGGAATTGAACCAAACTTGGCACACAATTCTCCCACGACCAACAGAAAATACTGGAAGGGTTTGGTGGGCAGTGTCCTTTGGTTTTGGAGTTGTAGTTCATCTACATCCAGAGATCACTGTGGACTCAAACAAAGATGGATCTCAACCAAACTCTACACGAATACTCAATATGCCCAAATGTGAATACTGGTGGAGTTTGGGGAATATAGAATCTTGACATTTGGGAGTTGTAGTTGCTGGGATTTATAGTTCACCTACTATCACAGAACATTCCGAACCCCACCAACGATAGAATTTGGGCAAACCTTCCACACAGAACCCTCATGTGGGCCACAGCAACGTGTGGCAGGGGACAGCTAGAAGCACAATATTAATATTATATATTACATATTAAAATAACATTATACTGTAATATTATCAATAATATTACCTTTAATATAAAATATATAATTATAAGATCATGTTATTAGTAGTAGTACTACATTGTATTACATTATAATATTATCAATATTATATGTATATTATATATACTATATAATTTGGCATATAATTTGTATACGGGCAGTGTATCCCTATATTATTGTTAGTAGTATATCATAACCATAGCACACTATTAATATTATATATTACATAGCACTATATTTATTATTTATTTATTTATGGCATTTATATTCCGCCCTTCTCACACCGAAGGGGACTCAGAGCGGCTTACAATATATATTTTCATACAATATATTATATTATTAACATAGTACAATATCAGTATATATTACTATATTGCACTATACCATTATATTGTAATATTATTAGTAATATTACATGTAATGTAAATATATAATTATAATTATAATATTGAATTATTATTACTAGTATTCATCATCATCATCATCATCACTTTATAGAGAGGGGAGGCCAGGGGACAGCACCATCTTGTCTCCTGCATTTGCCATCCGTTGGGGACCCCTCCCCACAGCACCAACTGCCGCTCTGGGCCAGAGCAAAGAAAGAGGGGCCAGGGGACAGTTCCACCTTGTCTCCTGTGCTATTCTAATAATATGTTATAATATAATATATACATATAATATTTATAATATTGTACTGTAATGCAATATAATACTAGTCCAACGTGTGGCAGCCATGATGCTAACAGGAGCGGGACGTAGGGAGCATACAACCCCTCTACTGTACCAGCTCCACTGGCTGCCAATCTGCTACCGGGCTCAATTCAAGGTGCTGGCACTGGCCTATAAAGCCCTAAACGGTTCCGGCCCAAAATACCTTACTGACCGCCTCTCGGCCTATGAGCCCACGAGGACTTTGAGATCTTCCGGGGAGGCCCTGCTCTCGATCCCGCCTGCCTCACAGGCATGGCTGGTGGGGACGAGAGATAGGGCCTTCTCGGTGGTGGCTCCTCGGCTGTGGAACACCCTTCCCGTGGACATCAGGCTAGCCCCCTCCTTGCTGATATTCCGCAGGAAGTTAACGACCTGGCTATTTAAGAAGGCATTTGACCAATAAGTGCAATGACTGGCAATTGACCATAGGAATGGAACACTGGAAAAGAGATCGGATTGTGACTTGACGATGAGACGACTCGGAATGTAGTAGTGATTTTGTATTGATGTTGTTGTTTGATAAGATGTTTTTATGATTAGGATGAATTGTACACTGTTTTGCACTATGTCTTGTTTTCTTGCACTTGTTTTCTTCATGTTGTACACCGCAATGAGTCGCCCTGAAGGGCTGAGAATTGCGGTATATAAGCGCAGTAAATAAATAATAAATAAATAAATAGTAATTGTTTTTAAATGCACAATGATTTTGTATTCTGTATATCTAAACTTGTAAACCGCTCTGAGTCGCCTAAGGGCTGAGAAGAGCGGTATACAAATAAAGTAAATAAATAAATAAATAAATAGTCGCTCTCCACCAAGGTGCTCCGAGCGACTTACAATTTAAAACAGTTTATACACAATATAAAATATTCAATATAAAAACATTCAACAGTGACTATGGCAAAATTTGATCCGGTTACTTAAGTGAACAACCAAACAGCGTATAACTATATTATTGTTAGTATTGTATTGTATTACATTATAATATTATAAATATTATATGTATATACAACAAACTATATTATATTATTAGGAAAGACAAGATGACATATATTTATAATTTATATTTATATTTATAATTTGCCATATAATTTGTATACTGGCAGTGTATCCCTAAATTACTGTTAGTAGTATATCATTACCATAGCACAATATTAATATTAGTAATATTACATTTAATATAAAATATATAATTACAATATATTATTAGTAGTACTATATTGTATTAAATTATATCAATATTATATTATATATACTATCATATAATTTGGCATATAATCTGTATATTGGCAGTGTATCCCTATATTATTGCTAATAGTAGTAAGAGTATTCCCTGCAGGGAAAGAGAAATGTCTACGGAGGCCCTGAAGGGACAAGAGAGGTGGAGTAGGGGGGGGCGCGGCCTAGTCCTCTCTGCGGAGCCTGCCTCGATTAGCTCCCCTTTCCCGCCCGCTCGCTGGCTCACCGTGAGGCCGGTGCCTAGCACGATCACGTCGTACTCCTCGTTCATGGCGGCGGCGAAGAGGACCTGCTGGCGGCGGCGCCGAGGAGGAGGAGGAGGTGGAGGAGGGCCGGCGAGGGCTTCGCTTCCTTCGCGGGAGGAGGATGAGGAGGAGCGCAAAATGGAGGCGCTTCTGCCAACGCCGCTGTGAGGAGACCGCGCCAGGGGGGCGGGGTTTTGTCCAGGGGGCGTGGCGTAGGCGTGGACTCCCAGGATTGGGGCGGAGCTTCCTGGCGCCTTCACCCTCTCCAGCTGGGGGGCGGGGCTTCGTTGGGTGGGCGGGGCTTGCCGGGACCCTCCTGCCGCCCCAGGCCTCTCCATTGGGCCGAAAAAAATGGGAGGAGCTCGAGGTGGTGTCTGAGCCGCTCCGGCGCCGTCATTGGTCTCCCTGGCGACGTCAATCAACTTTTTGTTTCCTCCCCTCCCTTCTAAGAGACGCTGTCGCTAAGGGGCGGGGCGAAAGGGGGAAGGCCACGCCCCTCGGCGCCGCTGCCACGCTGGTTGGCTCCTGCTGACGTCAGAGCCTGGGAGTTTTGGCGCAGGCGCATAAGCGAGAAGGGACCTGGGGAAAGGTTGCCTTGCAAAGTTTTTGGTGCATAATGAGGTTCTGAGCTCCAAATAAATACATACATCCTGAACTTCTTATATTTTATTTATTTTTAAATGCATTTGACCTTAAAAAAATTGTAATTCTGCAATTGTTATTTTTGCAATTTTAAACATAATTCTGGAATTTTTTCTTATATTTTATTTATTTTTTAAATGCATTTAACCTTAACATATTTGTAATTCTGCAATGATTATTTTTGCAATTTTAAACATAATTCTGGAATTTTTTCTTATATTGTATTTATTTTCTAAATGCATTTAATCTTAATATATTTGTAATTCTGCAATTATTATTTTTGCAATTTTAAAACAAAATTCTGGATTTTTTCCCATTATTTTATTTATTTTTTTAAGTGCATTTAACAATAAAATATTTGCAATTCTGCCATGATTATTTTTGCAATTTTTAACATTAATTCTGGAATTTTTTCTTATATATTATTTATTTTTTAAATGCATTTAACCTTAACATAGTTGTAATTCTGCAATGATTATTTTTGCAATTTTAAAACATAATTCTGGAATTTTTTCCTATATTATTTTTATTTTTAAATGCATTTAATCTTAATATATTTGTAATTCTGCAATTATTATTTTTGCAATTTTAAAACAAAATTCTGGATTTTTTCCCATTATTTTATTTATTTTTAAATGCATTTAACAATAAAATATTTGCAATTCTGCCATGATTATTTTTGCAATTTTTAACATTAATTCTGGATTTTTTTCTTATATATTATTTATTTTTTAAATGCATTTAACCTTAACATAGTTGTAATTCTGCCATGATTATTTTTGCAATTTTAAAACATAATTCTAGAAATTTTTCTTATATATTATTTATTTTTAAAATGCATTTAACCTTAACATAGTTGTAATTCTGCAATGATTATTTTTGCAATTTTAAAACATTATTCTGGAATTTTAAAAATATCTTATAATATCTTGTAATTCTGGATTTATTTTGCAATTTTAACCTAACTCTTGGATTTTAAATATCTTGAAATCTCTTATAATCTTGGATATATATATATATATTTGCAATTTTACAAGGGGCGTTCATTAAAGATTTCTCTCTAACCCACTTCTGTTTATCACAGATTGCTGAAAATGCACATGTGTAATGATCAAAGTCTTTATAGGTTACGTGCCAATTTAATGGTTTTGATGAGACAGGTGCTGAAGTGGTGTGAGGTTTGAGAATGGACCCAGTGGAACACAGAGCAGTCCTCAAGTTCCTTTCCTTGAAAGGCCGCACACCAAGGGAGACGTTCAATGAGGTGAAAAGGATTTATTGTGATGATTCCCCGTCATATAATGAAGTCAAGAACTGGCATCTTCAATTCCAATGTAGTCGGTGGAAACAGCTCCAATACCAGGACGACCGCAACTCCCATCCGATCCCAAGGCTTTCCTCTAAACCTACCCTACAACAACATCTATTATAGAATTCCAGTATGCTGATGACAACGTCGTCTGTGTGCATTCAGAAGACCTACAAGCTGCTCTAAACACCTTTGCAGAAGCATACGAGCAGCTTGGCGTGTCATTAAACATCAAGAAAACCAAAGTCCTCTTCCAGCAGTCACCAGCCAATCCCTCTCCAATGCCAGAGATACAGCTTAATGGTGTAACATTAGAAAATGTTACACCATTTTTAAATGCTTGTGTGTTACTGTTATTGTATATTTTTTGTTTATGTGATTTATATTAATTGTTTTGTATTGATTGTTTTTGTTATTGCCTTTGTTTACTGATGTACTGTGCGCTTGGCCTCATGTAAGCCGCATTGAGTCCTTTGGGGAGATAGTAGCGGGGTATAAATAAAGTTTTATTATTATTATTATTATTATTAAATGTTGACCATTTCCGTTCCCTTGGCAGCCACCTCTCCACAAAAGCCAACATTGACATTGAAATTCAACACCACCTGAGCTCTGCGAGTGCAGCATTTGTCCCAATGAAGCAGAGAGTGTTTGAGGACTGGGACATCTATAAGGATACGAAGGTGCTTGTTTATAAAGCCATTGTCCTCCCAACCCTGCTATACACCTGCGAGACGTGGACAGTCTACAGACATCAACATTGACACTGAAATGCAACACCGCCTGAGCTCTGCGAGTGCAGCATTTTTCCGAATGGAGCAAAGAGTGTTTGAGGACCGGGACATCCGTAGGGATACCAAGGTGCTTGTTTATAAAGCTATTTTCCTCCCAACCCTGCTATAAGCTTCTGAGACGTGGACTGTCTACATACGTCACATGCAACTCCTGGAACGATTCCATCAGTGTTGCCTCCGGAAAATCCTGCAAATCTCTTGGGAAGACAGGTGGATAAATGTCAACATGCCGGAAGAAGCAAAGACCAACAGCATTGAAGCGATGGTCCTCTGCCATCAACTCTGCTGGACCAATCACATTGTCCGGATGCCCAAACACCATCTCCCAAAACAGTTGCTCTATTCCGAACTCAAGAATGGAAAACGGAATGTTGGAGGGCAGGAAAAGAGATGGAAAGACAGGCTCAAAGCCAACCTTAAAAACTGTGGCATAAACACTGAGAAGTGGGAAGCCCTGGCCCTTGAGCGCTCCAGCTGGAGGTCAGCTGTGACCAGCAATGCTGCAGAATTTGAAGAGGCCTGAATGGAGGGTGAAAGAGAGAAACGTGCCAGGAGGAAGGTGCGTCAAGCCAACCCCGACTGGGACTGCCTTCCACCTGAAACCGATGTCCTCACTGCGAGAGAAGATGCAGGTCAAGAATAGGGCTCCACAGTCACCTACGAATCCACAAGGAAACCCATCATGGAAGACCACCACCTACGGACCCACCGCCAGAACACCAACCTTGGAGGACCATCATCCTTTGAGTACGAGTAAGTAAATAAGTACCCTACAATGTCAAAGAAAACCAAATAAGCCGCCTCCATCTCAGAAGAGATCCTGCTGGACACGGATCTCCCGCCTTTCAATGAGCTGCGCCCTGAAAGTAAACCTTTCACTCACGGTGTGAAATGAAGCAGGGATGCTGTTTGCGATTCACAACCGGAGCAGGAGAAATCATTATTACAAGCAAATCACATTTTCTGCTGCCTAATGGAAGGCTTAAGGAAGCAGAAAGCTTTCTCCATTCCGGTTGACTGAGAGGGAAAGTGCGGGCGAGACAGGCCTGGAGGACGGGTCCCTCTGTGACAGATGCAAACCATGGAGCGGACGTAAAGCCTTCCTAAGTACTTTGGCTGCTGAGTCTGCGGAAAGGGTGATCCCTTGCAAACACAAACACACTTCGTAGTTGCATCGCATTTTTCATACGGATGCTTGCCTGGGCCTGCCGAATCAGTCTTTAGCGACTCAAAGCGGCTGGATGAATTAACTGGATTGTGTTCTGCCAAGATTTAGGAGGAAGAGAGGAGAATAAAATCGCAAGCATTGTTCGGCTTCGTAGTTTAACTTTGGAAAGATTTAATTAAAATATTCATTCAACAGTGTTAGGAATTGTGGGAATTAAAGTTTACCCATGCCTACTATATGCTGGAGCCCTGGTGGTGCAGCAGGTAAAACCGCTGAGCTGCTGAACTTGCTGACTGAAAGGTCAGTGGTTCGAATCCGGGGAGCGGGTGAGCTCCCGCTATTAGCCCCAGCTTCTGCCAACCTAGTAGTTTGAAAACATGCAAATGTGTGTATGTTGTAGTTCAACAGAGTAGATCAATAGGTACCGTTCCGGTGGGAAAGTTATGGGACTCCATGCAATCATGCTGGCCACATGACCTTGGAGGTGTCTATGGATAACTCCGGCTCTTCAGCTTAGAAATGGAGATGAGCACCCCCCCCCCCCCGAGTCGGACATGTCTGGACTTAATGACAGGGGACTACCTTTAACTTTACCTAAGGTAAATGGTCTAAATACCAAAAGGCACCAGATCCTAAGTGATCTTGGAATCTAAGCAGGGTCAAACCTGGTTGGTATTTGGATGGGAGACCACAGTGAATACCAGGTGCTGCAAGCTACATTTCAGATGAAGGAAGTAACCATATGGTAAAATCAATATAGTTCAAGCCATTTGAAATGTCTTTTCTTTTTGGGGCTCTTTGGGTATGTTGTACACCAGAGGAGGAACACCTCTGACCTTAAACATCACACCTTGGTAGAATATATGTATGCAAAGCAGTAAAAAATAGCAAAACAGTTGGAGGCCAAAATCCAAGATAGTCCATATGCTTCAAAGGGAAACAAGTCCCATTAGTATATAGAAATCCGCAAAGCAAGACACTTGAAACCATGGAACAAAACAGGAGGAAAATCCCATAGGCAACTTGAGTTTGGCAAAAACTTGATACATGAAACACAGAGCACTTGAAAGCAAGACCGTGATAAAAAATAACAACGTTGACTCGACTGAGGCATGAATCATTATAAATCTTTTCCAGAACCCAAAACTGAAAGGAAAACATTCTTCTTGACTCTCCCACCAGATAATGGTTTGTTATTATTTATTTATTTATTTATTTACAGTATTTATATTCCGCCCTTCTCACCCCGCAGGGGACTCAGGGCGGATCACAATGCACATAAACATGGCAAACATTCAATGCCATAGACACACAACATATAGAGACAGAGACACAGAGGCTATTTAACATTCCAGCTTGATGAGGGCATGCTTTTTGAATTCTGGCCACTGGGGGAGCTGTTGCTTCACCATCCACTTGTGACACCAATGGAGTACTTCCTCATTCTTTTGCACGCAGGACAATGTTCGAGAGGAAACCTTTCCCTTTACTATATATTCTTCCTGGCAGTTTTGGCATTCTGAGCAACCCCGGGGGGGGGGGGGGGGGTGTCTCCAGAATGTTGGCTTCTGAACTCACTAAACTTATCCAACTCTCCTCGGGCTATAGAGCCATGTTCTAGAGGCATTTCTCCTGACGTTTCGCCTGCATCTATGGCAAGCTTCCTCAGAGGTTGTGAGGTCTGTTGGAAGTAGGAAAAATGGGTTTATATATCTGTGGAATGGTTGGGGTGGGGCAAGGAGCTCTTCCCTGCTGCAGTTAGGTGTGAATGTTTGGCTGATCACCTTCATTAGCATTTGAAGGCCTGCCTGAGCCTGGGAAACTCTGTTGCTGGGAGGTGTTAATCTGTGCCTGGTTTTTTCCTCTCTGTTGTTTAGCTGTTATAATTTTAGTGTTTTTTTTTTAAAAAAAACCAGGCACAGATTAACACCTCCCAGCAACAGATTTTCCCAGGCTCAGGCAGGCCTTCAAATGCTAATGAAGGTGATCAGCCAAACATTCACACCTAACTGCAGCAGGGAAGAGCTCCTTGCCCCACCCCAGCCATTCCACAGATATATAAACCCATTTTTCCTACTTCCAACAGACCTCACAACCTCTGAGGAAGCTTGCCATAGATGCAGGCGAAACGTCAGGAGAAATACCTCTAGAACATGGCTCTATAGCCCGAGGAAACCCACAAGAACCTAGTTATCCAACTCTGCTTTATCAAACAAGCAAATGTCTTTATTTTCCCACCTCTCTTTTTTGGCACAAGACCCAAGGTGGACACCATCACCAACTCAAAAAAGTCTTCCAACAGGACTGAATGTTTGCTCCAGAATGGTTTTTCAATCCTCAAGGCAGGGACTGGATAGGACTTGCAGGGAAGCAGACCCCTAGGCAAGTATAAACATTCCCCATAAATTGGCAGCAAAAATGGGAGATGCTGGAAAGAAAGGTCCCTGTTCTCTTTGCCATCAATGCAGGTTTTCATGCGCTCACGCTTGTCTTCTCGAAAAGCTGGAGGAGGCTCGGCTTCCTGGCCACCTGCCAGGCGTGTGTTCCAGAGAAGTCTGGCGAATCTTGCAGTCCCGCCTCGAGGAGAACGTGCGCACACGAGGTATGCTGCCCAGCGCACGCCATATGCAAGGCTGTGGGAGGAAGCAGGCAGAAGAACAACAACAACACACTAAGGGGCCTTTTCACGCTGCACAATGACAGCATTATGAGCCCAGCTTAATCCTATGGAATCCTCAGATGTGTAGTTGAATGAGTTGCTAGAGCTCACTGAGAACTGTGAGGGCTCTGCATCAATAGGAGCCTAGTGTCTAGATCTAGGGAAGTCATGCTACCCCTCTATTCCTCCTTGGTTAGACCACACCTGGAATATTGTGTCCAATTCTGGGCACCACAATTCAAGAGAGATATTGACAAGCTGGAATGTGTCCAGAGGAGGGCGACTCAAATGATCAAGGGTCTGGAGAACAAGCCCTATGAGGAGCGGCTTAAGGAGCTGGGCATATTTAGCCTGAAGAAGAGAAGGCTGAGAGGAGACATGATAGCCATGTATAAATATGTGAGAGGAAGCCACAGGGAGGAGGAGGGAGCAAGCTTGTTTTCTGCTTTCTTGGAGACTAGGACACGGAACAATGGCCTCAAACTACAAGAAAGGAGATTCCATCTGAACATGAGGAAGAACTTCCTGACTGTGAGAGCCGTTCAGCAGTGGAACTCTCTGCCCCAGAGTGTGGTGGAGGCTCCTTCTTTGGAAGCTTTTAAACAGAGGCTGGATGGCCATCTGTCAGGGGTGATTTGAATGCAATATTCCTGCTTCTTGGCAGAATGGGGTTGGACTGGATGGCCCAGGAGGTCTCTTCCAACTCTGATTCTATAATTCTATAATTCCTGGGTAAACTACAAATCCGAGGAGGATAGAACCAGGACATTTAAAGAGGCATCTTCTTTCTATAACTATGAAAGGGTCCTAAAGCTGAAGTAGACTTGAAGAAAGGGGTTGATATCAGCTCTACTTATTTGTTTTGATATTACTGTTGTTGCTGTTAGGTTGCTGTGAGTTTTTCGGGCTGTATGGTCATATTCCAGTAGAATTATTTCCTGATGTTTTGCCTGCATCTATGGCAAGCATCATCAGAGGTTTGAGCAGAGGTTTGAAGTGAGGCAAGTGGAGTGTGTGTGTGCATATCTATCTATATAAATAAAAATATAATGTTTGTTTCTGGGATTAACATAACTCAAAAACCACTGGACAAATTGCCATCACATTTGGCCACAAGACACTTACTAACCCAAGGAGTGACCATCACTCAAAAAATTGATTTTGTCATTTGGGAGTTGTAGTTGTTGGGATTTATAGCTCACCAACAATCAAAGAACATTCTGAACTTGACCAACAATAGAATTGATCCAAACTTGGCACACAGGACTCCCATGACCAACGGAAAACACTAGAAGGGTTTGATGGGCATTGAGCTTGAGTTTGGGAGTTGTAGTTCACCTACATCCAGAGAGCACTGCGGACTCAAACAACGATGGATCTGGACCAAACTTGGCACAGATACTCCATATGCCCAAATATGAATATAAATGGAGTTTGGGGGAAATAGACCTTAACATTTGGGAGTTGTAGTTACTGGGAGTTATAGTTCACTTACAATCAAAGAGCATTCTGAACCCCACCAAGGACAGAATTGGGGCAAACTTCCCACACAGACCCCCCATGACCAACAGAAAATACTCAAGGCCATCCAGTCCAACTCCCTTCACCAGGGCAAGAAAACAATCAAAGCCCTCCTGACAGAGAGCCATCCAGCCACAGATATAGAACTCTCTCCCGATGGAGATCAGATCTGCCCCTTCCCTCGTGACCTTTACAAAGCTAGTAAAATCCTGGCTCTGGGACAAAGCATTCCCAGAATAACTGGTTGAGTCCAGCAATAACCTAATAACTAATGACCACATTTGCGGATTGAGTTGAACTTGATTCTATCTTGGCAATTTGGCTTATATGTATTTATTCTGTTGTATTTTAACTTATTATGATTTTATGATGTTTTCAGTTGTATTTGTGCATTGAATTTCTGCTCTTAGCCTGTCTGAGTCCCTCCACGGAGGCAGAGAAGATCGGGATATAAAAGTTTTAAATAAATATATATAGATATATATGATTCACACACACACAGATATAGTATCATAGCTTTGAAAGAGCCCCCTAAAGAAGGACAATTATTAGGCAAACCAGACACTCTCCACATCAACACTGACAAAGAAAAAGCAAGAAATACTATTTACTCACAAGCAGAAAGGAATTACATATATTAGAAACCAACACTTTCTCATTAATTTATTTTCCAAATCAACAGACTGGGCCACAGCAACACCTGGCAGGGGACAACTAGTGTATATGTATGTGTGCGCGTGTGTCTGTCTATCTATCTATCTATCTATCTATCTATCTATCTATCTATCTAGCTATCATCTATCTAGCTATCTATCTATCTATCTTGGGGTGAGAAAAGCGTTATACAAATACTGTAAATAAACTGTAAATCTATCTATCTATCTATCTATCTATCTATCTCTATATCTGTGGAATGTCCCAGGGATTGGAGAATGAACCCTTGTTTGTTTGAGGCAAGTGTAAATGTTCCATTTAGCAAGCCTGATATATACACTCCACTTGCCTCATTTCCAACAGACCTCTGAACTGACCTCTGAGGATGCAGGCGAAACATCAGGAAAGAATGCTACTGGAGCATGGCCATACAGCCTGAAAAATTTACAACAACCCAGTGATTCAGGCCATGGAAGCCTTCGACAACACGTTGTTGTTGTTGTTCCGTTAATATGGGCGAGGTCTTACTTTACTTGTAGCTTAGGGAGGCATTAAAGCTTCCTGACTGAGAATTGTAAGTACCTTAAGGTAAAGGTAAAGGTAGTCCCCTGACATTAAGTCCAGTCATGTCTGACTCTGGGGTGTGGTGCTCATCTCCATTTCTAAGCCGAAGAGCCAGCGTTGTCCGTAGACACCTCCAAGGTCATGTGGCCGGCATGACTGCATGGAGCGCCCTTACCTTCCCGCCGGAGCGGTACCTATTGATCTACTCACATTTGCATGTTTTCGAACTGCTAGGTTGGCAGAAGCTAGGGCTGACAGCGGAAGCTCACGCCGCTCCCCGGAATCGAACCTGCGACCTTTCGATCAACAAGCTCAGCAGCTCAGTGCTTTAACACACTGCGCCACCGGGGCTCCATTGTAAGTACCTTACAAAACTACAAATCCCAGGATTCCATAGGAAGGAGCCATGACTAGGGTCAAAGTGATATAATAGTGTGTTGTAGGTTGAAAGAAATGCCTTCTGCAATATAATTAAAGAGAGAGTGTGAGAGAATATTAATTTACCTGTTCGATCTTTCCCATCCTTAGCGTTCACATCAGCACCGAGGGAGAGAAGGGTCTGGATGGTGTTTGCGTGCCCTTCCTGCATTATAAAGAGGAAAACACAATGCCCACATTCAGCAAAACGGGTCCTCTCTTCTCATACTCTAGCATTCCCTTCTGGATGTCGTGGATTTAGAGGAATAATATGCCTAGAAATGTAGGCATCATTCCAAATTGATATTTTAGGATATTTTAGAATATCCATGGATCCTGTACCCACAAATTCAACCACCCAAGGCTTGACCATTTTCATAAAAACATCCAAAAGCCAAACCCTAGTTTTGCCATTTTATATATAAGGAACACCAATTTGCTATACCATTGTTTACAATGGGATTTGGGCATTCCATTATAAGATTTCACTATCCACGCAGGATCCTGGAATCAAACCATAGTGAATGCAGTTCCTGCCCTTTACAGAATTCAAAATGCATATAGATATAACTTGTTTTGGCATAAATATTATAACATTTGATACATTGCAATTACAGGTTACTCAGAATATAATTACAACATGAATTTAGGTTTTTAAAAATATATTTTAGATTCCCAGAGGTAGTGAGGATGCTAGCCATAGATGCAGGCGAAACATCAGGAGAAAATGCCTCTAGAACATGGCCATATAACCCGGAAAAACCTACAACAACCCAGTGATTCCGGCCATGAAAGCCTTCGACAATACATTTAACATTATGTTTTTATTTATATAGTGGGTGCTAGAAACAATAGCATACGAAAGCCGACTGGCACAACCTGGGGATCACAACCACATACAGTGAAGACATCTGCCCTTCCTCTATGCTACTCTGCTGCTGAGTACGCATGCCCAGTGTGGAACACATCTCACCACGCTAAAACACTGGATGTGGCTCTTAATGAGGCATACCGCATTATCACAGGGTGTCTGCGCCCTACACTACTGGAGAAATTTCACTGCTTAGCCGGTATTGCACCACCTGACACCCGCCGGGAAGTAGCAGCCAATAGTGAAAGGACCAAGGCAGAGACATCTCCAGCTCATCCCTTGTTTGGGTATCAGCCAGCAAGTCGACGATTTAAATCTAGAAATAGTTTTCTAAGATCTACAGAGACACTTGCTGGAACACCTCAGCAAGCGAGAGTCCAAAAGTGGCAGGCTCAAACCCAGCACCTCAATCCGTGGGTGATACCAGATGAGAGACTCCCCCCTGGGCACACAGAAGACTGGGCGACTTGGAAGGCGCTGAACAGACTGCGCTCTGGCACCACGAGATGCAGAGCCAACCTCAAAAAAATGGGGCCACAAAGTGGAATCCACGACATGCGAGTGTGGAGAGGAGCAAACCACTGACCACCTGCTGCAATGCACCCTGAGCCCTGCCACATGCACAAGGGAGGACCTTCTTGTGGCAACACCAGAAGCACTCCAAGTGGCCAGATACTGGTGAAAGGACATCTAATCAACTACCAAACTCACAAATTTTGTATTCTGTATTTTGTATTTTTGTATTTTGTCTGTTTGTTTGCTTTGTTCTGTTAGAAATGTAATATAATTGACTGGTTGCTGATGACTCGATAAATAAATTTATATAGACTAGCCATCCCCTGTCACGCGTCGCTGTGGCCCACATGGGGGTTCTGTGTGGGAGGTTTGGCCCAATTCTATCGTTGGTGAGGTTCAGAATGTCTGTGATTGTATAAATCCCAGCAACTACAACTCCCAAATGTCAAGATTCTATTTTCCCCAAATTCCACCAGTGTTCACATTTGGTCGTATTGTCTATTTGTGTCGTTTTTGTTCCATAACCATCACTGTCTGAGTCCACAGTGATCTCTGGATGTAGGTGAACTACAACTCCATAACCAAAGGACACTGCCCACCAAACCCTTCCAGTGTTTTCCGTTGGTCATGGGAGTTCTGTGTGCCAAGTTTGGTTCAATTCCATCGTTGGTGGGGTTCAGAATGCTCTTTGATTATTGTTGTTGTTGTTCATTCGTTCAGTCGTCTCCGACTCTTCGTGACCTCATGGACCAGCCTACGCCAGAGCTCCCTGTCGGCCGTTACCACCCCCAGCTCCCTCAAGGTCAGTCCAGTCACTTCAAGGATGCCATCCATCCATCTTGCCCTTGGTCGGCCCCTCTTCCTTTTGCCTTCCACTTTCCCCAGCATAATTGTCTTCTCTAGGCTTTCCTGTCTCCTCATGATGTGGCCAAAGTACTTCTTTGATTATAGGTGAACTATAAATCCCAGCAACTACAACTCCCAAACAACAAAATCAATCCCCCCCCCCCCCAACTCCACCAGTATTCAAATTTAGGCGTCCCTTTCAAATCTATGAGACTATGTCTCTATGTATGAATCATATCTATCTATATCTATGGCTGGATGGTTCTTTGTCAGGAGGGCTTTGATTATGTTTTCTTGCCCTGGTGAAGGGAGTTGGACTGGATGGCCCTAAATATTTTTTGTTGGTCATGGGGGATCTGTGTGGGAAGTTTGTCCCAATTCTGTCATGGTAGGGTACAGAATGCTCTGATTGTAGGTGAACTATAAATCCCAGTAACTACAATTCCCAGTGACTGGAATGACCTTGAAGGAGTTGGGGGTGGTGACGGCCGACAGGGAGCGTTGGCGTGGGCTGGTCCATGAGGTCACGAAGAGTCGGAGACGACTGAACGAATGAACAACAACAATTTCCCTCAAACTCCACCTGTGTTCATATTTGGGCATATGGAATATTTGTGCCAAGTTTGGTCCAGATCGATCATTGTTTGAGTCCACAGTGCTCTCTGGATGTAGGTGAACTACAACTCCCAAACTCAAGTTCAAATCCTTCTAGTGTTTTCCGTTGTTCATGGGAGTTCTGTGTGCCAAGTTTGGTTCAATTCCATCGTTGGTGGGGTTCAGAATGCTCTTTGATTGTAGGTGAACTATAAATCCCAGCAACTACAACTCCCAAATGACAAAATCAATTTTTTTGAGTGAAGGACATACATTGGATTGTTAGGTGTGTGCTGTCTAAATTTGGTGTCAATTCGTCCAGTGGTTTTTGAGTTCTGTTAATCCCACAAACGAACATTACGTTTTTATTTATATAGATTTCAAAATGCAGCGCTCCAGAATCCATTTCTGTTCCTGGTTTGAAAGAGTTATTAACTGTTTAATTGTGCAGTCATAGAAGCCTCTGTTTAAAAGCCTCCAAGGAACGAGCCTCCACCACACTCCGGGGCAGAGAGTTCCACTGCTGAACGGCTCTCACAGTCAGGAAGTTCTTCCTCGTGTTCAGATGGACTCTCCTCTCTTGTAGTTTGAAGCCATTGTTCCATTGCGTCCTAGTCTCCAGGGAAGCAGAAAACAAGCTTGCTCCCTCCTCCCTGTGGCTTCCTCTCTTATATTTATACATGGCTATCATATCTCCTCTCAGCCTTCTCTTCTTCAGGCTAAACATGCCCAGCTCCTTAAGCCGCTCCTCATAGGGCTTGTTCTCCAGACCCTTGATCATTTGAGTCGCTCTCCTCTGGACACGTTCCAGCTTGTCAATATCTCTCTTGAATTGTGGTGCCCAGAATTGGACACAATATTCCAGGTATGGTCTAACCAAAGCAGAATAGAGGGGTAGCATTACTTCCTTAGATCTAGACACTATGCTCCTATTGATGCAGGCCAAAATCCCATTGGCTTTTTTTGCCGCCACATCACATTGTTGGCTCATGTTTAACCTGTTGTCCACGAGGACTCCAAGATCTTTTTCACACGTACTGCTCTCGAGCCAGGCCTTGTCCCCCATTCTGTCTCTTTGCATTTCGTTTT
This sequence comes from Anolis sagrei, assembly GCF_037176765.1. NCBI lineage: Eukaryota > Metazoa > Chordata > Lepidosauria > Squamata > Anolidae > Anolis > Anolis sagrei. The sequence goes on along the minus strand of NC_090025.1, from coordinate 193,942,680 downwards.
TCCTGCCAAAGTGGAGTATCTTGCATTTACTTACTTTGAAAGTCGATGTTATAATCCAGAAACTTTGTTTTTGTGGCTGCCACAAACTAGGGTTGAATTGGTTGAGACTCATTGAAAAACTATAGCAAAATGTGCTGAAGGCTATCCCGCCCACAAAAACATGCTCTTTGCAGCTTAATAAACCTTTTCCATGTGTTTATGACAGAACCAATTACGAAATGACATTTATAACCCAAAAATCATGTTACGTAGTGCAATCAAAGCAAAGTCAGACATCAAGGCAACAAGGTGGTGATCTTTCTGTGCCCAAAGCCCTGAGAATACCATTAATTATCAGAGTAGAATATCCTGAGCTGGATGCCCTGAATGTTGGGCTCGGCAGAAATCCCATTTCAGGTGATGGATGACTCTTGCTGGCTGTTCGGTTTAATGCCCCGATTTATCTTGCCGCAAGCTGTTGAAGGCATATTGAAAGAATCAAAGCCCATTAAGATAAAACGCTGACTTCCTTGATGTAAATCTAGGGAGGCTGAGCGAGGCAAGAAAGCGGTGGCACCATGCAAGCCGGTGCTGTCTCTCCTTCTCTAGAAAGAACACCGTGAATTTAAACCAAATTCTCTAGCAGGCATGGGCCAACTTGGGCCCTCCAGGTGTTTTGGACTTCAAAATACTTTTAAAGTTATTGCACCGGGCTGTGGCGCAACTAGTTAGTAGCCAGCTGCATTAAATCGCTACTGACCGAGAGGTCATGAGTTTGAAGCCAGCCCGGGTCAGAGTAAGCTCTCGACCATTAATAGTCTAGCTTGCTGTTGACCTATGCAGCCGAAAAAACAGTTGCATCTGTCAAGTAGTGTTGGAGTTCAGCCTGTGATTGTGTCTAATGATCAGGTTACTCTGGATGTTGGAAGTGACAATGAAGTTCATGTGTCTGATGATGAGGTTACTCTAGATCAGGCATGGGGAACCTTCGGCCCTCCAGGTGTGGTGGACTTCAACTCCCACAATTCCTTGAGGCTCGGCATTCGCCCCAAAGGCTTACCGAGCCTCAAGGAATTGTGGGAGTTGAAGTCCACCACACCTGGAGGGCCGAAGGTTCCTGACCCCTGCTCTAGATCATCATCATCATCATTATCATCATCTTCTTCTATATATATATAAATGCTCTGTGCATGATGAGTACCTTAAAAACGAAAGAACCAATGAATGAAATCACACCAAATTTGGCAACAAAACGTCTCACAACACAAGGAGTGACCATCACTCAAAAAATTATGATTTTGTCATTTGGGAGTTGTAGCTGCTGGGATTTATAGTTCACCTACAATCAAAGAGCGTTCTGAACTTCACCAGCGATGGAATTGAACCAAACTTGGCACATGGAACTCCCATGACCAACAGAAAATACTGAAAGGGTTTGCTGAGCATTGACCTTGAGTTTGGGAGTTGTAGTTCACCTACATCCAGACAGCACTATGGACTCAAACAATGATGGATCTGGGCTAAACTTGGCATGAATACCCAATATGCCCAAATGCGAACACTGGTGGAGTTTGGATAAAATAGACCTTGACATTTGGGAGTTGTAGTTGCTGGGATTTATAGTTCACCTCCAATCAAAGAGCTTTCTGAACTCCACCAACGATGGAATGGAACCAAACTTGGCATGCAGAACTCCCATGAGCAGCAGAAAATACTGGAAGGGTTTGCACTGACCTTGAGTTTGGGAGTTGTAGTTCACCTACATCCAGACAGCACTATGGACTCAAACAATGATGGATCTGGGCTAAACTTGGCATGAATACCCAATATGCCCAAATGTGAACACTGGTGGAGTTTGGATAAAATAGACCTTGACATTTGGTTGTTGTAGTTGCTGGGATTTATAGTTCACCTCCAATCAAAGAGCTTTCTGAACTCCACCAACGATGGAATGGAACCAAACTTGGCACGCAGAACTCCCATGACCAACAGAAAATACTGGAAGGGTTTGCTGAGCATTGACGTTGAGTTTGGGAGTTGTAGTTCACCTACATCCAGACAGCACTATGGACTCAAACAATGATGGATCAGGGCTAAACTTGGCATGAATACCCAATATGCCCAAATGCGAACACTGGTGGAGTTTGGATAAAATAGACCTTGACATTTGGGAGTTGTAGTTGCTGGGATTTATAGTTCACCTCCAATCAAAGAGCTTTCTGAACTCCACCAACGATGGAATGGAACCAAACTTGGCACGCAGAACTCCCATGACCAACAGAAAATACTGGAAGGGTTTGCTGAGCATTGACGTTGAGTTTGGGAGTTGTAGTTCACCTACATCCAGACAGCACTATGGACTCAAACAATGATGGATCTGGGCTAAACTTGGCATGAATACCCAATATGCTGGAAGGGTTTGCTGAGCATTGACCTTGAGTTTGGGAGCTGTAGTTCACCTACATCCAGAGAGCACTGTGGACATAGAACTCCACAACCAACAGAAAATACTGAGTTTTCCGACGGAATTTGGTGACCCCTCTGAAACCCCCTCGCGACCCCCCCCCAGGGGTCCCGACCCCCAGGTTGAGAAACACTGGTCTACACAATCTGATATGTTGCCTGCACCAAAAGATTCACATTAAATCATTCAGCTAGTTTCTCCCTGCCTGAAATGGGAATAATACATTGTGCAGAGAGTGAGTGAGAGAAGCTCAAGGCAGTAGCTTTTTTTACAGCTCGGATTGAAGTTATTTGAAGGATCGTAATCTCCCCTTTTTGCTTCCTTGGGGGAAAATGCGCCAGGAAAAAAAAAAGCGCTAAGGACCGAACAGCAGATGCTGTGTTACTTCTTCCACGGCTTGGCAGCCCGCTTGATCAAACGGCATAATTTGATTTTCAAATGAAGACACGGCAGGAATAGTGCTCGCTGCTGGAAAGCCCTCAAGCAATGAGCAACCCTGGCTCCTGCTTTTGCCAAGTGCCTTCCTTTTGTGCATTTTGCACAGCTTTGCCTTCCTTTTGCAACGCAGGGGAGGTAACCTTAGCAACTGAAAAAGCGCACAAATGGAGAAATCTGGGGAAAGGGCTTCGATATTATCCAAAAGCGCAGCTTGCTTTTGCAGTTTTATAGAAGACACGTGACTTTATTATCCCATTGTAGATCTATCTATCTATCTATCTATCTATCTATCTATCTATCTATCTATCGTGTCAGGAGCAAACCAAACAGTTGTATTGCATTTTTAACAAACAAACAAACAAAACACAGAATTTGCAAGCTTGGTAATTGATTAAATGTCCTTTGACCAGTATCTGGCCACTTGGAGTGCCTCTGGTGTTGCTGTGTGAAGGTTTCCAGTGTGCATGTGGCAGGGCTCAGGGTGCATTGCAGCAGGTGGTCAGTGGTTTGCTCTTCTCCACACTCACATGTCGTGGATTCCACTTTGTAGCCCCATTTCTGAAGGTTGGCTCTGCATCTCTTGATGCCAGAGTGCAGTCTGCTCAGTTGCCCAGTCCTCTGTGTGCCCAGGGGAGGAGTCTCTCATTTGGTGTCAACCATTGATGGAGGTTCTGGGTTTTATCCTGCCACTTTTGGACTCTCGCTTGCTGAGGTGTTTCAGCGAGTGTCTCTGTAGATCTTAGAAAACTATTTCTTGATTTAAGTCGTTGACGTGCTGGCTGATACCCAAACGGGATGAGCTGGAGATGTCTCTGCCTTGGTCCTTTCACTATTGGCTGCTACTTCCCGGCAGATGTCAGGTGGTGCAATACAGGCTAAGCAGTGTAATTTCTCCAGTGGTGTGGGGCGCAGACACCCTGTGATAATGCGGCATGTCTCATTAAGAGCCACATCCACTGTTTTAGCATGGTGAGATGTGTTCCACACTGGGCATGCATACTCAGCAGCAGAGTAGCATAGCGCAAGGGCAGATGTCTTCACTGTGTCTGGTTGTGATCCCCAGGTTGTGCCAGTCAGCTTTCGTATGATGTTGTTTCTAGCACCCACTTTCTGCTTGAATCTAGTTTTCTTAGATCTACAGAGACACTCGCTGGAACACCCCAGCAAGCGAGAGTCCAAAAGTGGCAGGCTCAAAAGTGGCAGGCTCAAACCCAGCACCTCAATCCATGGGTGATACCAGATGAGAGACTCACCCCTGGGCAAACAGAAGACTGGGCGACTTGGAAGGCGCTGAACAGACTGCGCTCTGGCACCACGAGATGCAGAGCCAATCTTAGGAAATGGAGCTACAGGGTGGAATCCTCGGCATGCGAGTGCGGAGAAGAGCAAACCACTGACCACCTACTGCAATGCACCCTGAGCCCTGCCACGTGCACAATGGAGGACCTTCTTATAGTAACACCAGAGGCACTCCAAGTGGCCAGATACTGGTCAAAGGACATTTAACCAACTACCAAGCTTGCAAAATCTGTTTGTGTGTGTGTGTGTGTGTTTTTTTTCTTTTCTTTTTTTTCTTTTTTCTTTTTAAGCTGTGCGTTTGTTTTGCTCTGTTAGAATTGTAATACAATGGTATGGTTGCTGATGACACGATAAATAAACCACTCTGCGGCCAAAAAAGAAAAATGAACTTTGGAACCTGGAATGTACGGACACTGATGGACAACACTGACAGTGAAACGTGCCAAGAGGAAGGTGTATCAAGCCAACCCCGACCGGAACCGCCTTCCACCTGGAAACCGATGCCCTCACTGTGGGAGAACATGCAGGTCAAGAATAGGGCTCCACAGTCACTTATGTACCCACTGCCAGGACACCAATCTTAGAAGACAATCCTACTTAGACAACAAGGGATCACCTAAGTAAAAGTAAGTAAAGTACTCCTCAGTCTAATGTTTGTTGTACTAGGTTCAGTATTTTATTTATCGTGTCAGAAGCAAGTTAATGGTACAGTTAATATGTATTTAAAAACACAAACAAGTTTAAAAACCTGGTATATTAAATGTCCTTTGACCAGAAGCCGGCCACTTGGAGTGCCTCTGGTGTCGCTGTGTGAAGGTCTCCATTGTGCATGTGGGAAGGCTCAGGTTGCATTGTAGTAAGCAGCCTGTGGTTTGCTCTTCTCCACATTCGCATGTTGCAGACTTCACTTTGTAGTCCCATTTCTCGTTGAACCAGAGCACAGCCTGTTCAGCGCTTTCCAGGTGGCCCAATCTTCTGTGTGCCCAGGAGGAAGTTTTTCATCCTGTCTCAGCCATGGCTTGAGGCTCTTGGTTTTAGCCTGCCACTTTTGGACTCTCGCTTGCTGAGGTGTTCCTGCAAGTATCTCTTTCAATCTTAGGAAGCTGTTTCTTGATTAAAGACATTGGCATGCTGGCTGATATCCGAACCGAGGATGGGCCGGAGATGTCACTGCCTTGGTCCTTTCATTATTGGCTGCTACTTCCCGACAGGTATCAGGTGGTGCAATATCAGTTAAACAGTACAATTTCTCCAGTGGTGTGGGGCGTAGACATTCTGTAATGATGCAGCATGTCTCATAAAGAGAATCAGCTGGTTTTCTCTATAATAGGCAGTAAGAGATATTGGCAAGCTGGAATGTGTCCAGAGGAGGGCGACTAAAATGATCAAGGGTCTGGAGAACAAGCCCTATGAGGAGTGGCTTAAGGAGCTGGGCATGTTTAGCCTGAAGAAGAGAAGGCTGAGAGGAGATATGATAGCCATGTATAAATATGTGAGAGGAAGCCACAGGGAGGAGGAGGGAGCAAGCTTGTTTTCTGCTTCCCTGGAGACTAGGACGCAAGGGAACAATGGCTTCAAACTACAAGAGAGGAGATTCCATCTAAACATGAGGAAGAACTTCCTGACTGTGAGAGCCATTCAGCAGTGGAACTCTCTGCCCCGGAGTGTGGTGGAGGCTCGTTCCTTGGAGGCTTTTAAACAGAGGCTGGATGGCCATCTGTCAGGGGTGATTTGAATGCAATATTCCTGCTTCTTGGCAGAATGGGGTTGGACTGGATGGCCCAGGAGGTCTCTTCCAACTCTTTGATTCTATGATTCTAAGAGCATCTAAAACTTTGGAACACTTCTGTTCAACCATTTCAACGAGTACAATTCAAAGTGCTGGTGTTGTTCTATAAAGCCCTAAACGACTCTGGCCCAATTTACCTGTCCGAACGGATTCTCTCCTATGAACCATCAAGGTTATTAAGATCTTCTGGAGGGGCCCTGCTCTCGGTCCCACCATCCTTGCAATCGCGTCTTGTGGGGACGAGGGACAGGGCCTTCCCGGTGGTGGCCCCTCGGCTCTGGAACTCTCTCCCACTGGAGATTAAAACTGCCCCTTCTCTCCTGACTTTTAGAAAGCTGGTGAAAACTTGGCTCTGGAATTTAGCATTCGATGAGTGAGTCAATAACTCTTGACCACACGGACGGATGGTGATGAATTATGATTTCATTCTGATGACTTGTCCTTATGTAATTATATGATCGTATTTTAATGTATTTTATGTATTAGTGCATTATGTGATGTGATATTTTAAACTTGTTGTTGTTCATTCGTTCAGTCGTCTCCGACTCTTCGTGACCTCATGGACCAGCCCACGCCAGAGCTCCCTGTCGGCCGTCACCACCCCCAGCTCCTTCAAGGTCAGTCCAGTCACTTCAAGGATGCCATCCATCCATCTTGCCCTTGGTCGGCCCCTCTTCCTTTTGCCTTCCACTTTCCCCAGCATAATTGTCTTCTCCAGGCTTTCCCGTCTCCTCATGATGTGGCCAAAGGACTTCAGCTTTGTATCTAGTCTCCTTCCCTCCAATGAGCAGCCGGGCTTTCTTTCCTGGAGGATGGACTGGTTGGATCTTCTCGCAGTCCAAGGCACTCTCAGAACTTTCCTCCAACACCACAGCTCAAAAGCATCGATCTTCCTTCGCTCAGCCTTCCCTCAGGTCCAGCTCTCACATCTGTAGGTGACTACAGGGAAGACCATGGCTTGGACTAGGCAATGGATCTTTGTTGCCAGTCTGATGTCTCTACTCTTTACTATTTTATCGACATTGCTCTCCTCCCAAGAAGGAAGCGTCTCCTGATTTCCTGGCTACAGTCTGCATCTGCACTCATCTTTGCGCCTAGAAATACAAAGTCTGTCATGGCTTCCACATTTTCTCCCTCTATTTCCCAGTTGTCAATCATTCTTGTTGCCATAATCTTGGTTTTTTTGATGTTTAGCTGCAACCCGGCTTTTGCGCTTTCTTCTTTCACCTTGATTAGAAGGCTCCTCAGCTCCTCCTCGCTTTTGGCCATCAGAGTGGTGTCATCTGCATATCTGAGGTTGTTAATGTTTCTTCCAGCAATTTTCACCCCAGCTTTGCATTCCTCAAGCCCCGCACATCCTCACATGATGTGTTCTGCATACAAGTTAAAAAGGTTGGGTGAGAGGATGCAGCCTTGCCGGACGCCTTTCCCAATCTTGAACCCGTCTCCTGTTCCGTGGTCAGTTCTGACTGTTGCTACTTGGTCCTTGTACAGATTCCTCAGGAGAGAGGGAAGGGGGCTTGGGATGCCCATCCCACCAAGAACTTGCCACAATTTATGATGATCCACACAGTCAAAGGCTTTATGAATTCTTTGTTGTAAACTGGCCTGAGTCCCTCTGCGGAGGTTGAGAAGACTGGTATATAAAAGTTCTAAATAAATAAATAATAAATAATAAACGGTTGCTGCTTGGGTGGTGATGACTCGATCGTCAGCATAGATGAAACTCTCTCCCCCTTCTGGCAGTAGCTGGTCGTTTGTGTAAATGTTAAAAATTGATGGAGCAAGCACCCCTGAGGCAGGCCATTCTTCTGTTTCCGCCATCTGCTTCTCTGGCCCTGGTATTCAACAAAAAAGCTCCTGTTTTGTAGCAGATTTCCTATGAAGCAGGTGAGGTGGTAGTCCTTTGTGACTGTGAATTTTTCTCAGTAGAAAGTGATGATTTACAGTATGATAAGCTGCTAACAGGTCTATGAAGACAGCTCCTGTAATCTGCTGTCTAGGTTCAGAAAGCTACACTTTGGGAGTGTGGTTTCCTGAATTGGATGCGCATAACAGGCAGGCTTGTTTTTGCAAAATTGGACAGAGGAGTGTTTGTGCATTTCCCTCTATAACTCTCCATAAGGGCTCTCTATGGATGTGCTTTTCTTGAAAGCTTGGAATCCTAGCCAGATAAGATCCCACACTGGCACTGTGCACTGCAGCATGCCTAACATCCCATGAAATCCAGAAAAACTGGAAGCTTCACAACTAAATTTATGAGCAGGATTACAACTGCTCCTTTCTTTTACTCTGATTCACCCTGAGGATTGAATATTTATCCCCCATCAGGGCATCCAAGGACATGAAATGCTGAAATGGATCTCTTAGTATTAAAAATGCAAAAAGATTATTGTTGTTGTTGTTGTTGTTGTTGTTGTTATCATCATCATTATCATCACTATTATTATTCATGGTTTTGACAGTTTCATGGTTGATGGAACTGATTGTGTTAGAAATATTAAAAATTAACTGGGTGTTTTTAATTACTAAAATGTGAGCCAAGCACTGAAAGGCTTAAACGAATGCAATGGCTCAGTGTGTCTGTAGCTTAGTAGCCCTCAGGCTGTGAGAGGTCTCTGTGGGAAAAGAGCCTTATAATAATACAGCTTACATGAGGCCAAGCCCAAACAACATATTACAGCAAAATAAAACCAAAACATAAACAACAAGCAACAACATCATAATTACATAAAAACAAATGAATACATTAGTGTGTGAGTAGGCCTCAGTATGAGTAGGCCTCAGTGTTAGTTTGCCTCAGTATATGAGAAGTATTCGTTTGAGAGAGCCCTCAGTGTGAGGTAGGCCTCAGTGGGAGAAAGGCCTTGGTGTGAGAGAGGCCTCAGTGTGAGTAGGCCTCAGTGTTAGTTTGCCTCAGTATATGAGAAGCATTCGTTTGAGGGAGCCCTCAGTGTGAGGTAGGCCTCAGTGGGAGAAAGGCCTTGGTGTGAGAGAGGCCTCAGTGTGAGTAGGCCTCAGTGTTAGTTTGCCTCAGTATATGAGAATCATCAGTCTGACAGGGCCCTCAGTGTGTGGTAGGCCTCAGTGGGAGAAAGGCCTTGGTGTGAGAGAGGCCTCAGTGTGAGTAGGCCTCAGTGTTAGTTTGCCTCAGTATATGAGAATCATCAGTCTGACAGGGCCCTCAGTGTGAGGGAGGCCTCAGTGTGAGAAAGGCCTTGGTGTGAGAGAGGCCTCAGTGTGAATAGGCCTCAGTGTTAGTTTGCCTCAGTATATGAGAATCATCAGTCTGACAGGGCCCTCAGTGTGAGGGAGGCCTCAGTGTGAGAAAGGCCTTGGTGTGAGAGAGGCCTCAGTGTGAGTAGGCCTCAGTGTTAGTTTGCCTCAGTATATGAGAATCATCAGTCTGACAGGGCCCTCAGTGTGAGGGAGGCCTCAGTGTGAGAAAGGCCTTGGTGTGAGAGAGGCCTCAGTGTTAGTAGGCCTTGTTTTGAGAAAGCCTGGTGTGAGAAGCTTTGATGAGAGAAGCCCCAGGTTGAAGGCTATTGTGTGTAAAAAGCTACTGTGTGAAGCTCTTGTGTAACTTCGGTGTGAGAGAAGGCTCTGTGAGAGCAAAGCTGTTTATCTGTATGAGAAAGAAGCTTAGCGTGGAAGCAAAGAAGGAAGTATACAGAAATTTGTTTGTGTTTTCCAAACCTTGTTTTTTGTAAATAGTGCAACCATATTATTTTGCTATAAAGAAAAGACTCGTATGGAAGATGTAACATTAGATGGCGACAGAAATAGACGACTGAACGAATGAACAACAAAGAAATAGATTACACAATGCCAGATGTATGGTCATGAATAAATGCAGCCTGGTTGAAATGGCGGCAAACTACTGGCATTCTGTGTGACTAAAAAAAAATATGTCTGCACAACACAAGGCTAAATTCTACACTACAGTTATTCGCCCAGTAATCCTTTACGGGCCAGAGTGCTAGCCAGCAACAAAGAAACATGAACAAGCCTTTAACACAATGGAAATGGAAATGCTGAGATGGAGACTTGGCCTGACAATTCTTGACCAGGTGCCAAATGATGACATCTGTCAAAGACTAGGAATAAAAGAGATCAGCAAGAAAATGCAGGAAGCAAGACTACGGTAGTATGGCCATGCCATGAGAAGAGAACCAACATCAGCAGCAGAAACAACACTGCATTTGGAGATTGCAGGACAGCGACCACATGGACAAAGGCCAAAGAAAAGATGGATAGACACCATCAACGTAGACATGAGTGCTGCCATTACCGCCCCCCCCCCCCCAAAACCCGGATCGCTGCAGCGCCCACCAGGGGATGGTAACGCCCACTTTGGAAATCACTGAGCTATACCTTGGCTGCATAATGAAGTGCAGTGAGCTGTAGGGAAGTGGCCCTTGCATTGACATCAACACCGAGGTCAGAAACAAGGAACCGAAGGGCATCGTCTTGCGCTGTGACCGCCGCTTGGTGCAGTGGTTGAGCCCCGAGGGCATCCTTACTGTTGTGATCAGCCTGGAAGGTGACAGGAAACACTATTATTATTATTATTATTATTATTATTATTATTATTATTATTTACTTACTTACTTAGGCGATCGCTCATAGCTCAAGGATGATGGTCTTCCAGAAGTGGTGTCTTGGCGGTGGGTTCGTAGGTGGCTGTGGAGCCCTATTCTTGATCCACATCTTCAGTGAGGACATCGATTTCCAGACGGAAGGTGGTCCCAGTCAGGGTTGACTCTTGGCACATTTCTCTCTTTTGCCCTCCATTTGTGCCTCTTCAAATTCTACAGCACTGCTGGTCACAGCTGATCTCCAGTTAGAGCGCTCAAGGGCCAGGGCTTCCCAGTTCTTGGTGTCTATGCCACAGTTGTTAATGTTGGTTTTAAGCCCAACTTTAAATCCTTTTTCCTGTCCACCAACATTCCGTTTCCTGTTCTTGAGTTCGGAGTAGGGTAACTGATTTGGGAGACGGGCATTCGGACAACATGGCCAGTCCAGCAGAGTTAATGGCGTAGGAGCATCGCTTCAATGCTGGTGGTCTTTGCTTCTTCCAGCACGCTGACATTTGTCTGTCTTCCCAAGAGATTGGAAGAACTGCTTCTCATCGATTCTGCTGTCACCTGGGACTGCAACTTGGACGATCCACGAGAGTCTTGTGCTCCAAAACTCTGTCAGTCTGAATTCAGAAGTCCCAGAGCAGTTAGATGTGTTCATTTTCTGTAACTTTTTCTGGTTTGTGATCCCACCAGTTCTTTGTCGCAGGCAGATGGTATTTGTGGCACAAGTTCCAATGAATCATCTGAGCATCAGTGTTATGCCTCTGCTTGTAGTCTGTCTGTGCGATCTTCTTGCAGCAGCTGAGGATGGGATCAATCGTTTCACCTGCATCCTTGCAGAGTCTATTATTATTATTATTATTATTATTATTATTATTATTATTATTATGTAGTGGTTATACTAGGCATGGTCAAACTTTGGCCCTCTCGGTGTTTTGGACTTCAACTCCCACAATTCCTAACAGCCGTTGTTGTTGTTATTATTATTATTATTATTATTATTATTACTAGCTGCCCCCTGCCATGCATTGCTGTGGCCCACATGGGGGTTCTGTGTGAAAGGTTTGGCCGAATTCTATCGGTGGGGTTCAGAATGCTCTTTGCTTGTAGGTGAACTATAAATCCCAGCAACTACAACTCTCAAATGTTAAGGTCTTTCCCCCGCACACTTCACCAGTGTTCACATTTGGGCATATTGAGTATTTGTGTAGAGTTTGGTCCAGATACATCACTGTTTGAGTCCACAGTTATCTCTGGATGTAGGTGAACTACAACTCCAAAACCAAATGACACTGCCCACCAAACCCTTCCAGTATTTTCTGTTGGTCATGGGAGAACTGTGTGCCAAGTTTGGTTCAATGCCATCATTGGTGGGGTTTAGAGTGCTCTTTGATTGTAGGTGAACTATAAATCCCAGAAACTACAATTCCCAAATGAGAAAATCAATTTTTTTGAGTGAAGGACATACACTGGGTTGTTAGGCGTCTTGTGTCCAAATTTGGTGTCAATTCATCCAGTGGTTTTTGAGTTCTGTTAATCCTACAAATGAATATTACATTTTTATTTATATAGATTATTATTCTCCTCTGAGGAAGGCAAGAGCAAACTCCTCTGAACCAATTCTTCCAAGAAAACCCTGTAAAAAGTTTGCTATAGGGTTGGCATAAGTCGGAAATGACCGGAATTTCCAACAATTTCACAACAGGATATTTGTGAGAAAACACACCAAAAATACACAGAAAAATGATATATACTGGCATCCCTCATGACTGCACCATCCATGCTCACCTTATGTTTCTCTAGAAGCAGCCGGGCGATATCAAGGTGCCCATTTTGTACGGCATCCATAAAGGGAGTAACTCCACATTTGTCCGCACTGTCTGGTTCATAGTGGCACCTTGGAATAAACAGAGGGAAGGAGAGGTTAGTACAAAAAATCAAAGGTCAGACCCACAATACACAACTAACTTCATTGGCATGTACTACCAGGGGCAGAGTTGACACCATAATGCCCCATCGCTGCTTGAATTCTACCTGTGTGGGTAGCTTTGAATATCAGCATTATGGCAAATCCACTCTGAGTTTTAGTATGACTTTCAAGCTGTTCAAGGTACCAGACCTATTCTCTGTTTTGTTCCACCCTGGTAAGAACAGCACAACAACAGAGAGGAAACAAACAAGGACATCTAATCACCTCTCAACAAAAGATTGCTCCAGGTACTGCCAGGCCATCAAATGCTAATCAAGGTGGTCAGTTGGAACATTCACACCTAGCTCCAGCAGACAAAACTCCTTTGTCCCACTCTGGTCATTCCACATATATATAAACCCTTTTCCTAGTTCCAACAGACCTCACTACCTCTGAGGATGCTTGCCATAGATGCAGGTGAAACATCAGGAGAAAATGCCTCTAGAACATGGCCATATAGCCCGAAAAAACCTACAACAACCCAAATACATTTTGAACTCCACTAATGATGGAATTGAACCAAACTTGGCACACAGAACTCCCATGACCAACAGAAAATACTGGGTTTGGTGGGCATTGACCTTGAGTTTGGGAGTTGTAGTTCACCTACAAACAGAGAGCACTGTGGACTCAAATAATGATAGATCTGGACCAAACTTGGCATGAATACTCAGTATGTCCAAATGTGAACACTGGTGGAGTTTGGGGAAAATAGACCTTGAAATTTGGGAGTTGTAGTTGCTGGGATATATAGTTCACCTATAAACAAAGAACACTCTGAACCCCACCAACGAATAAATTGGGCCAAACTTCCCGCACAAAATCCCCATGACCAACAGACAATACTGTGTTTTCTGATGGTCTTTGGTGACCCCTCTGACACTCCCCTCGCGATCTGCCTTGGGGTCCTGACCCCCAGGTTGAGAACCGCGGATTTAGAGGTTAGGATAAATCCTGATGTGAATTCACCGCCCAAATAAAATGGCAATCGCTGTGAAATGACAAACAGCTGTGTAACAGAGATAATTCTTGTCACTCCCACACTGCATAAACATCACTGTATTTCTTCAATCCTAAGATACACTTTTCCCCCTAGATAAGTATCTCTAAATATTTATTTATTTACAGAATTTATATTCTACCCATCTCACCTCGAAGGGGACTCAGAGCAGACCACAGAACACATATGCTGCAAACATTCAATGCCATTATACACTGACAAGACAAAAAAAATGTACATAGATAGAGGTATATATAGGCTTTCCCATCTTCGGCATCATGGAGGCCGTGCTCGGTTCTGACCATTGGGAGGGGGTGCTATGACTCCACCTTCCATGCCAAAAAGCTTTGTTTGTAAACTTCCTCCTTGATTGAATTGTGGGCATTTTTCTGGCATTTCCTTATGGGTGCCTTAATTACCTCCCCACTTAAGCGGTACCTATTTATCTACTCACATTGCTCTTTTCAAAACTGCTAGGTAGGCAGAAGCTGGGCTAAAGGCCAAGAGCTCACCCTGGCCCAGGCTTCAAACTGTCAACCTTTTGGTCCCCCATGATGTTATACAGCTACATGAAACCGCTGGGAGAGGTCATCCGGAGTTTTGGAGTACAGTGCAATCTCTATGCAGATGACACCCAACTCTACTCATTTCCACCAGAATCCAAGGAAGCCCTTCAGATACTGGACCAGTGCTTGGCCGCTGTGACGATCTGGATGAGGACAAACAAGCTGAGGATTAATCCTGACAAGACAGAGGTCCCCCAGGTCAGTCACCCATCTGACTGAGGTATTGGGTGGCAACCTGTACTGGACGGGGTTGCACTCCCCCTGAAGGTGCAGGTCCACAGTTTGGGGGTCCTCCTGGACTCAGCGCTGACGCTTGATGCACAGGTGTAGGCGGTGGCCGGGAGGGCCTTTGCACAATTAAAACTCTTGCACCAACTGCAACCTTAGCTTGTGAAGTCTGACTTGACCATGGTGGTCCATGCCTTAGTTACCTCTAGACTGGACTACTGCAATGCACTCTACGTGGGGCTACCCTTGAAGACGGCCTGGAAATTACAACTCATCCAATGCTCGGCAGCCAGGTTAATAACTGGGGTGATTTACAGGGAGCGGTCAATCTCCCTATTTCAGGAGCTTTATTGGCTGCCATTCAACTTTCAGTCCCAATTCAAGGTACAAGTTCTTACCTATAAAGCCCTAAACGGTTTGGGACTCGCCTACCTTCGTGACCGTACCTCTCTCCATGGACCAACCCGAGTTCTTCGTTCTTTGGGGGAGGCCCTCCTTTCGCCCTTGCCAGTTTCTCAGGCTCGCCTTGTGGGTACAAGAGAGAGAGCCTTCTCCTCTGTGGCCCTCCAACTCTGGAACTCATTGCCCGGAGAGATTAGGAAAGCCCCTACCTTAGAAACCTTTAAAAAGAATCTCAAGACCTGGCTCTGCTGTTGCGCTTTTGAAGATTAGCCACATAATCTTAAGCTATTGCTCCCCTAACGTTCTTGTCCTAGGAGTACACCCCCCCCTTGTACAAAGGTCTGTCTATCACCCTGTCTCTCTCTATGAGTTCCCCCTTGCAAATAATTCTGCTTCTTCATCTCACCCTGAGTTTTTTAATCATTTTATGTACATGCGGCCCGCTCACTGTTATTATGCCCAGCACTTATAACTTTATCCATTACATTTGGTCCGGCTCTAGTTTTAACGTGTTATGATGTATTGTTTTATTGTTTTACTGTTATTGCTTTAATGTTTATCGGTTTGCTTTTTGAGTTTTATTGTTTGTATTTGTTATGCTGTTGTTTTATTGAGGGCCTTTGCCTTTGTAAGCCGCACCAAGTCCTTCGGGAGATGTTAGCGGGGTACAAATAAAGTTAATAATAATAATAATAATAATAATAATAATAATAATAATAATGTTTGTTTATTGCTTCCTTATGTTTTGTGCACATTGCTTATTGTATTCATATGTTTTTGTATTTTGCTCTGCTGTTATTTGCATTTTGTTGTATCTTATTTTATTGTTTTTGTTGTTTGGGCTTGGCCTCATGTGGGGGAGATGGTGGCGGGGTATAACTAAAGATTATTATTATTGTTATTATTATTATTATTATTGGTTGGCAAGATCTACTGCTTAGAATCACAGGTGTATCTTATGTACTTTTGGTGGTGGTGGTGGTACTGAAATTCAGAGTGGTCATCTTTCAGGAGTGCTTTAGCGATGTATTTCCCTGCATAGGGTTTGGATTAAACAGCCCTTGTTCCTTCCAGTTCTAATATTCTATGATAACACTTGTAAAGAGGCCACCACTTTGTAACGACGCCACCAGAAGTAGTATAGACGTCACTGATTTATCAGGGTCTCCTACTAGTTGTAATGGATTTACAAAATTGATAACGCAGCTAATAGCTTGTAATGCTTTGTTGGTTTTTCTTCAGTGTGTGCTTGACTTGAAAGTATTCGTAACAGAGACTTGGCTTTAAGAGAAACTGTAACAAGTTTATTGAAGTATAGAAGAAGCTTAATGGTTTCAATGTTTCTCAACTCTTAGAGGCACATTTCTTTAGAGGTTACATTTATAACAGGTTTTAAACTTAATTTCCTTCAAAATGTGTTTCTTTTCTTAACGGATCACTTCAGGTACTAGCTTCCTTATGTTATTTCTGTTGCAGTAAAGATGCTTATTGGGTTTCTCTCCCCCCCTTTTTACTCATACTAATTTAAATAAGTCAACTTGGCCTATCTAAACCTCACAGGCTAAAAGCCTAAACCTTCCTGGTTCTCAACACAGTAGAACCAGCCTTTCCCTGTAGTTCTCTAACTACAGACTGCCTCCCTGATTCTCAATACAGTAGAACCAGCCTTTCCTGCAGTTCTCAGACTACAGACTGTATTCCTGGTTCTCAACACAGGAGAACCAGCCTTTCCTGCAGTTCACAGACTGCAGACTGACTGTTTCAAAATGCCTGCCCTGCCAAGTGGCAGTTGACTCTGCCCCTTTTTCCATGGCAACTCAGCTCAGAGTGAGATGAGCTGGCTACCATTCCCCCCAGTTATGTTATTTTAAATACTTACCCCTTTTAAACACCTATCTATAATTACACATGACTAAAAATTAAAATTCATACTTCACCACAACACTTATTTTAAAATTTGCACCAAATCAGAACAGGCAAAGCGATGATCATGTCTTCTTAAAAAGAATATCGAATTATTATGCCTAAGGGAGAAGAACGGGGGAAGAAATGCAGAGGGGGGAGAGAGAGAGGGCTGAGTCATCGAGGAAAGAAGAGCCACGTTTGCCTACCTTTCAAGCAGCACTTTCACAACTTCCAGGCATCCATGCATCGCTATGGGATGAGAGCAGAAGTGAATAAGTATACATGCTTTTGAAGTGCATGACACAGAAAGACATTAGTTCCATTTTCCTTTCATTAGTTCCATTTTCAATACTGTTTTGACCATGAATGAGCATTTCCATCATTGTCATTCACATCTGCAATAATCATGGGCCCTATACATTCCTTGAAATTGAACAAAATCTGGCTACCAGTATTAAAAAAAAACTCTAAAATTAGAACAGCACAACAACAGAGAGGAAACAAACAAGGACATCTAATCACCTCTCAGCAAAAGATTGCTCCAGGCACTGCCAGGCAATTAAATGCTAATCAAGGTGGTCAGTTGAAACATTCACACCTAGCTCCAGCAGAGAAGAGCTCTTTGCCCCACCCTGGTCATTCCACAGATATATAAACCCAATTTTCCTAGTTACAACAGACCTCACTACCTCTGAGGATGCTTGCCATAGATGCAGGTGAAACGTCAGGAGAAATGCCTCTAGAACATGGCCATATAGCCCGAAAAAACCTACAACAACCCAGTGATTCCAGCCATGAAAGCCTTTGACAATAAATGCAAATATAAATCCAATAAAAAGCTTAAAAGCAAACATTCAATCCCAACCAAAGCGGGCTGATGACATATCAAACAATCAATTAAACAATTCAATAAAAATATAATAAAACATCTTAAAAGTAAACATTTAATCCCATGTAAACATCTAATATTAAGGAGGTGGTTGCCTCACTTGTTGGATCACGCAACCCAAGTCCTACCTGCTGTGTGCAGAGGAGTCCTTCGGATCTTGCTTTCTGTCTCCCAGATGTCAGGAGAGACATCGAGCAAGTACCGGATCACCCGGGGATCCCCTTCTCGGCAAGCAATGTGGAAACAGTTCCAGCCATCTTTGTTTTTCAGCAAGGGGTTTGCTCCATGCTGGACGAGGTCTTGGATGACCTCCAGGTTCCTCCTTGTGCAAGCCATCATGAGGGGCGTCCTGGAAGGAGAAGTTAATTATCAGGGGTAAAGAACGTTTTTCGATACCTTACATTCATAGAATCAAAGAGTTGGAGGGGACCTCATGGGCCATCCAGTCCAAACCCCTGCCAAGAAGCAGGAAAATTGCCTTTAAAGTACCACCAACAGATGGCCATCCAGCCTCTATTTAAAAGCTTCCAAAGAAGGAGCCGCCACCACACTCCGGGGCAGAGAGTTCCACTGCTGAACGGCTCTCACAGTTAGGAAATTCTTCCTCATGTTTAGGTGGAATCTCCTCTCTTGTAGTTTGAAGCCATTGTTCCATTGCGTCCTAGTCTCCAGGGAAGCAGAAAACAAGCTTGCTCCCTCCTCCCTATGACTTTCCCTCACATATTTCTACATGGCTATCATGTCTCCTCTCAGTCTTCCCTTCTGCAGGCTAAACATGCATAGAATCATAGAATCAAAGAGTTGGAAGAAACCTCATGGACCATCCAGTCTAACCCCATTCTGCCAAGAAGCAGGAATATTGCACTCAAAGCACCCCTGACAGATGGCCATCCAGCCTCTGTTTAAAAGCTTCCAAAGAAGGAGCCTCCACCACACTCCGGGGCAGAGAGTTCCACTGCTGAACGGCTCTCACAGTCAGGAAGTTCTTCCTCATGTTCAGATGGAATCTCCTCTCTTGTAGTTTGAAGCCATTCCTCCACTGCGTTTGAGTCTCCAGGGCAGCAGAAAACAAGCCTGCTCCCTCCTCCCTGTGGCTTCCTCTCACATATTTTTTTAATAAATAGTTTTTATTAAGTTTTCAAAAGTACAATATTAAAATCACGGATGTTAAAATAGGAAAGAAAAGAGAAAAAAAAGGAAGAAAGAAAAAAAAGAGAGAGAGAAACAATAAACAGCATACAAAAGACACCAGCCAAGACAAATGGCAACAAGTGAATTGTAAAGACTTCCATTCTTCTCTATCATGATATTCTACAAATACACTTAATCCGTTCTTCCGAATTTTTCCTATTTCTATTTGCGAGCATCAGTAGTTTCCTTTTTCTTTCCTTTTATCTTCTGTTCTTTTACTTCTTCTTTTACCTACATTCCCCCCTTCTTACTTCTTCTGATTTTTCCTTCATTTCTTTCTTTTCCTTCACTCTTCCCTTCACATATTGATCCATGGCCCTCATCATGTCTCCTCTCAGCCTTCTTTTCTTCAGGCTAAACATGCCCAGCTCTTTAAGCCGCTCCTCATAGGGCTTGTTCTCCAGATCATTTTAGTCGCCCTCCTCTGGACACATTCCAGCTTGTCAATATCTCCCTTCAATTGTGGTGCCCAGAATTGGTCACAACATTCCAGGTGTGGTCTAACCAAGGCGGAATAGAGCATGGGGAGCACGACTTCCCTGGATCTAGAATTCAATATTTTACAGTCTGTCTTGGGTCTCCTGGTGGCGCAGAGGGTTAAACCGCTGAGCTGCTGAACTTGCTGACCAAAAGATCAGCAATTTGAATCCAGGGAGTGGAGTTAGGTCCAACTTCTGCCAACCTAGCAGTTCAAAAACATGCAAATGTGAGTAGATCAAGTTGCTGGGATTTATAGTTCACGTACAATTAAAGAGCATTCTGAACTTCACCAACAATAGAATTGGACCAGTCTTGGCCCACAACCAAGAGAAAATACTGGAAGGGTTTGGTGGGCATTGACCTTGAGTTTGGGAGTTGTAGTTCACCGATATCCAGTGAGCACTGTGGACTCATGCAATGGTGGATCTGGACGAAACTTGGCATGAATACTCAATATGCTCAAATGTGAACACTGGTGGAGTTTGGGGAAAATCTGGGAGTTGTAGTTGCTGGGATATATTGTACACCTACAATCAAAGAGCATTCTGAATCCCACCAGTGATAGAATTGGGCCAAACTTCTCACACAGAATCCCCATGACCAACAAAAAATACTGATTTCTGATAGTCTTTGGTGATCCCTCTGATACCCCTTCGTGACCCGCTCAGGGGTCCCGACCCCCAGGTTGAGAAACACTGTAATAGGAGATAACGTACCAGTCTGATTTCTTCAGGCAGTCAACAGCAGCCCCTCGGTTCAGCAGGTACAAGGCGCAGTCCCGGTGCCCCATGGAAGCCGCTTCGTGGAGGGGACGCTTGTAATCGTTGTTGAACACCTCAAGGTCCATTCCCAAGGTCTCGACTAAGTACCGGACGATGCTGAGGTGGCCGTGCCGGGTGGCGTAGTGGAGCAGAGTGTCCCCCGACCGGCCAAAGTGCTTCCTCCACACCTCCTGACTCAGGCCCTCCATGCTTTCCATTTCTTCTTGAAGCAAGGGGAGCTTCCCTTCTTGAACCAACCTGGGAAGAGCTTTCTGGAGCTCCGCTTCAGCCATCATTGCAATTGGTTAAAGGATCTGTAGAATAAAAACAATTATTATTATTTATTATTATTGTTTAGAATAATAGAATTATAGAGTTGGAAGAAACCACATGGGCCATCTAGACCAACACCCTTCTTCCGTGCAGGAAAAGCACAATCAAAGCACACTGAAAGATGGCCATCCAGCCTCCAAGGAAGGAGCTTACACCACGCTCCAAGGCAGAGAGTTCCAAACCTGAATAGCTCTAATTACAATCAGAATGTTTTTTCTAATGTTCTGGTGGGCATCAGTTTCTATATCTGCCAGTTATCAGAATCTGTTGTGATTGTGCAACAACATCTATTCTCCGGGACATCTGTACAGAGACCAAGGTGCTATCATCCTCTCAATCCTGCAAAATGTGGACTGTCATACTAGAACTCCAGTATGCTGATGACAACGTCGTCTGTACGCATTCAGAAGAAGACCTACAAGCCACTCTAAACACCTTCAAAGAAGCATATGAGCAGCTCGGCTTGTAATTAAACATCGATAAAACCGAAGTGCTGTTCCAGCCGTCACCAGCCAATCCCTCTCCAATGCCAGAAATACAGCTTAATGGTGTCACATTAGAAAATGTTGACCATTTCCGCTCCCTTGGCAGCCACCTCTCCACCAAAGTCTCAACATCGACACTGAAATACAACACCGCCTGAGCTCTGCAAGTGCAGCATTCCTCCAAATGAAGCAGAGTGTGTTTGAGGACCGGGACATCCGTACGGAGACCAAGGTGCTTGTTTATAAAGCTATTGTCCTCCCAACCCTGCTCTATGCCTGCGAAATGTGGACTGTCTACAGGAGTCACATGCAACTTCTGGAACGATTCCATCAGCTCTGCCTCCGGAAAATCCTGCAAATCTCTTGGGAAGACAAGCAGACAAATGGCAGCATGCTGGAAGAAGCAAAGACCACCAGCATTGAAGCGATGGTCCTCCGGCATCAACTCCGCTGGACTGGCCACGTTGTCCAAATGCCCTTTGGAACACCCTCCACAAGGACATCAGACAAGCCCCTACACTGGCGGTCTTTAGGAAGAGCGTGAAGACCTGGCTGTTCTGGTGTGCCTTTCCAGAATAGGAAACTCCAGCAATATGTCCCAGAAGCACTTTATCAGAGAGTTAAGATTGTCTGCACATTGCACTTACCCTAAAATCCTACATGTTACCTGTCATACTCAGCACCTTTTTAATCTGTACCCATTACAGTTGGCCCGGCCCTAGTTTTTAATTGTGCTGTGGTGTATTGTTTATCTATTGCTTGATGTTTTTGATTTGCTTTATAATGTTATGTGTATTGTTATGTTGTTGTTTTTGAGGACTTGGCCCATGTAAGCTGCATCGAGTCCTTCGGGAGATGCTAGCGGGGTAAAAATAAAGTTAATAATAATAATAATAATAATAATGCCCGACCACCGTCTCCCAAAGCAGTTGCTCTACTCCGAACTCAAGAATGGAAAGCGGAATGTTGGCAGGCAGGAAAAGATTCAAGGATGGCCTCAAAGCTAACCTTAAAAACTCTGGCATAGACACTGACAACTGGGAAGCCCTGGCCTGTGAGCGATCTAGTTGGAGGTCAGCTGTGACCAGCAGTGCTGCAAAATTTGAAGAGGCACGAATGGAGAGTTAAAGAGAGAAACGTGCCAGGAGGAAGGCGCGTCAAGCCAACCCCGACCGGGACCAGTGAGAAGGGGGGGCATATAAATGTTGTTAATAAATAAATAAATAAAAATATTCCCAATCAAGAACGGGAAATGTAATGTTGGTGGACAGGAAAAAGAGATTGAAAGATGGTGTACAGGAATTGATTATAAATTGTATGATTTTAACTGTATTTGTAGATTGGCTGCAGTAATGCTGGAGCAGCCTAAGTCAGAGGAGTCCTCCATGTGCGTTGCCATGGAGACCGATGCAGGAGAGAGGGAAGTGGGAGGAGCTTAGAGGGGAGAGTTTGAAAAAACGACAGTTAAAAATCAGTTAGGGTTTAGGTTTAGAGGTGTGAGCAGTCCGGGTTAGGTTCAGGAGAGTCAGGAGTTAGGTTCAGAGGAGTGAGGAGTTGGGAGAGAAGGAAAGGAAAGGTGGCGGAGTGACTTGTGAAGCAAAGCTTTGAGGCTTTGAAAAGCTGGGTTTGGCTATTGGAAGTTTCTCAGGCTAGTGCAGCCGAATGGTGAAACAGAGCTGGTATTCTTTTAGTCTAAGGAGAGGTTAAAGAATAGTTTACTTAGTATTTGATCTAGGGAGGATCAACTAAGGGAAACATCCCTGTATTGAAACTTTGTCTGAAACAAGTGCTCTACGTCAGAAAGATACTGTGTTACTTGAAAGAATGAACTGTTAAAGTTACAAGTATTATTCCAAGTGTAACAAGGAAAAGTTACGTCTTGCAACCACACGCTGTGTACTTAATAAAATTGTTAACTTTTATTTGAAGATTGCCTCAGCTCCGTCTATTCTGGGTAAAAAGTGCAATTTCTCAGAATATTACAACTTACCTCACGTGGTGGCAGAAACGCAGGGGAAAGTAACCAAATAAATCTACATTCTTCTCTCCAGTCACGCTACAGTATATACAGTGTAGTTACTACTAAGTTATTACTTTCTTAATAAAGGAGGAGGTGCAATTGAACAGCCTCCCTTCCAAATTTGGTTCCTAATCGGCAACCTCCATTGCAAATCGGCCAGTTCTTTTTAAAATTGGGAACTGGGGTAAAATCTCCTGAATACTAGTTCCTTTCAAATTGTTGGCAACAATAAATCATCCCTCCGCTCCCTTGCTTCTTTTCAGATGGGCTTAAAGCCAACCTTAAAAACTGTGGCATAGACACCCAGAGAGAATTGGGAAGGCTTGGCCCTCGAACGCTCTACCTGGAGGTCAGCTGTGACCAGCAGTGCTGCAGAATTTAAAAAGGCTCCACATCCACCTAGACACCAGACTTGGAGGGCCATCATCCTCAGGCTCCTAAGTAACTCCAAAACACCTGGAGGGCCCCAGTTGGCAGAGAACTGGGAAGCCCTGGCCCTCGAGCGCTCTACCTGGAGGTCAGCTGTGACCAGCAGTGCTGCAGAATTCGAAGAGGCTCCACATCCACCTAGACACCAGACTTGGGCCCATCACCAAGACACCAGACTTGGAGGATCATCATAGTCCAAAACACCAGGAGGGCCCCAGTTGGCCCAGGCCTGGGCTACAATCTATACACTTCTATTATCCTTACCCAATACATCACTAGCTGCCTTCCTTGGGCCTCCAGTTGTTTTGGACTTCAACTCCCAGAATTCAAAGCTAGCTTGGCCAATGGCGAGGAATTCTGGGAAATGAAGTCCCAAAGGCTGGGTGGACAACTTCTATACCGGAAACCGGGAACAGAACGCGTCATTCGTCCCAGCTTCAGAAGAAACCTGGAAGTTGCACTTGGGATAGGTTACTGGGAATGTCAATCAGAGTCTGTGGGCGGGGCCTCTCCCTTGCAGAGCGTCAATAGGGTTTCGTTGCCAAGGAGGAGGAGCAGAAACAAGTTAGGATGAGCGCGCAGAGGAGGAAGTGTTGATTTGCTGCAAGATCAGAGTAAGTAGGAAGGAAAAGGAGAGGCTGCTCCAGGCCTTAATTGCTTAGTAATTAGTTATTAATTATTACTTGATGGTTAATTGCTTTGAATGATTGGGATCTGGGTATTTTTATTGGCAGCAGGCCAATAATTCAGTTATTCCTAACTTTTAGGTGAGTTATTTAAAATAATTGCAATTATTCAAGCAAAGCTGATGAATGGGACAGTCTTGTTTATTTATTTTTAATTCTATTTACTTAATTTCACTTTCCAGTTTTGCTATTACAGGTTGAATATCCATTATTATTCTTATTGGTAGGTAGTATATTGTGTGTGTATTATAATTAATAGAAATAATGTAATATTTTACATATATATATATATATACACACATTTTGAGAAGAAAGCATCATACTATTATTATATTGTGTGTATATATATGTGTGTGTATTATAATTAATATATTTATTTCTTGTGTCAGGGCAGCCAGTCAATTATATTACATTTCTAACAGAACAAAGCAAACAAACAGAGAAAATACAAAATTTGTGAGTTTGGTAGTTGATTAAATGTCCTTTGACCAGTATCTGGCCACTTGGAGTGACTCCGGTGTTGCCGCAAGGAGGTCCTCCATTGTGCGTGTAGCAGGGCTCAGGTTGCATTGCAGCAGGTGGTCAGTGGTTTGCTCTTCTCCACACTCGCATGTCGTGGATTCCACTTTGTGGCCCCATTTCTTAAGGTTGGCTCTGCGTCTCGTGGTGCCAGAGCGCAGTCTGTTCAGCGCCTTCCAAGTCGCCCAGTCTTCTGTGTGCCCAGGGGGGAGTCTCTCATTTGGTATCACTCACTGATTGAGGTGCTGGGCAGGTTGAGCCTGCCACTTTTGGACTCTCGCTTGCTGAGGTGTTCCAGTGAGTGTCGCTGTAGGTCTTAGAAAACTATTAATTGATTTAAGTCATTGACGTGCTGGCTGATACCCAGACAAGGGATGACCTGGAGATGTCACTGCCTTGGTCCTTTCACTATTGGCTGCTACTTCCCGGCGGATGTCAGGTGGTGGAATACCGGCTAAGCAGTGTAATTTCTCCAGTGGTGTAGGGCGCAGACACCCCATGATAATGCGGCATGTCTCATTAAGAGCCACACCCACTGTTTTAGCGTGGTGAGATGTGTTCCACACCGGGCATGCATACTCAGCAGCAGAGTAGCATAGCGCAAGGGCAGATGTCTTCACTGTATCTGGTTGTGATCCCCAGGTTGTGCCAGTCAGCTTTCGTATGATGTTGTTTCTAGCGCCCACTTTTTGCTTGATGTTCAGGCAGTGCTTCTTGTAGGTAAGAGCACGGTCCAGGGTGACTCCCAGGTATTTGTGTGCGCTGCAATGCTCCAGTGGGATTCCTTCCCAGGTGATCTTCAGAGCTCAGGATGCTTCCCTGTTCTTGAGATGGAAGGCACATGTCTGTGTTTTAGATGGATTAGGGATCAGCTGGTTTTCCCTGTAATAGGCAGTTAGAGCACCTAGAGCTTCGGACAGCTTCTGTTCTACCAACTCAAAGCTCCCTGCTTGAGTGGTAATGGCACGATCATCAGCATAGATGAAACTCTCTGTCCCTTCTGGCAGTGGCTGGTCATTTGTGTAGATGTTGAACATGGATGGAGCAAGCACGCTCCCCTGAGGCAGGCCGTTCTTCTGTTTCCGCCATCTGCTTCTCTGGCCCTGGAACTCAACAGAAAAGCTCCTGTTTTGTAGCAGGTTTCCTCTGAGGCAGGTGAGGTGGTAGTCCTTCGTGATATTATACATTTTTCTCAGGAGGAGGCGGTGGTTCACAGTCTCATAGGCTGCTGACAGGTCTATGAAGACAGCTCCTGTGATCTTCTGCCTTTCAAAGCCATCTTCTATGTTCTGAGTCAGGTTCAACATTTGCGATGTGCAGCTTTTGCCTTTCCTGAAGCCAGCTTGCTGTGGGATCAGACAGGGGTCTATTTTTTACGTAATTCTATGCAAAATAAGTCTCTCCAGAACTTTGTAGATGTGGCACAACAGGGAGATTGGTCTGTAGCTTTTTGGGTCATTACGGTCTTTGCCTGGCTTCAAGATGGTGATGACTCTTGCTTTCCTCCAGATTTTGGGGATCTGACAGGATGCAGTGCAGTTGTTCATCAGCTCCAGCAGCCAGCGCCTTGCTTTTCGGCCAAAGTTCTTGATTTGTTCCATCCGTAGATCATCCAGGCCAGCTGCTTTGCCATTTTTACATTTATTGAGAGCCATGTCCAATTCAGTAGATATAAAGGGTTCATGAAGGTTGTTGTTCTCAATCTCTGGTTGTCTGGCTATTGGTTTCTTTCCTACTTTGGTGGCAAAGTTGGGTTTCCCATTCTTCAAGAGCTCATGTGCTGTCTGATCTGTCTTTATGTTGGCATGGGTATTAGTTTGTGAGGGGTCGTTGCTCGACCGTCTCAGCAGCCTCCACACCTTCTGGCTGCTCCTGCCCATTTCGACCTCTGTAGTAGTACCTATTAATCTACTCACATTGCTGTTTTCAAAACTGCTAGGTAGGCAGAAGCTGGACTAAAGGCCTGGAGCTCACCCTGACTTCAAACTGTCAACCTTTCAGTTGGCAAGATTTACTGCAGCTGGCAGTTAACCTGCTGTGCTAAAGCCTGGCCCTAGTGACAGCTAATGTCTTTAGGTGCATTTACACTGTAACTTTTAATGCAGTTTGACACCACTTTAATTGCCATGGTTTTTTGTGTGTGTCAGGAGCGACTTGAGAAACTGCGGGTCGCTTCTGGTGTGAGAGAATTGGCCATCTGCAAGGACGTTACCAAGGGGAAGGCCAGATGTTTTGATGTTTTACCATCCTTGTGGGAGGCTTCTCTCATGTCTCCAAATGGGGAGCTAGAGCTGACAGAGGGAGCTCATTCCTGCTCTCCCCAGATTTGAACCTCCAAACTGTTGGTCTTCAGTCCTGCTGGCACAAGGGTTTAACCCACTACACCACTTGGGGCTCGTTGCCATGGCTGAATGCCATCGAATCTTGAGAGCTAATAGTTTTACAAAGTGTTTACTGTTCTCTGCAACCCACAATCTGAATTAAACTAATTTGGTTTCTTATTTTTGTCGACCGCAGTGAGCCGTTTTAAGCAACTTCACTTGACCAGTGCCGACTGCAGAGCTTTGATCGAGAGCAGGGAAGGCACCTCGTCGTTGACGCAGCCTTTTAGCCAAAGGCAAAGAAGCAGCCGAGATCCAAACAGAGGCCTCTATCCCAATTGCCGGACCAAGAAGCATCCCAAAGGTACCAGACCAGACCATTTGGCGGAAATATGAAGCAAGCACAACTGGTTTTCTTTGCATGCAATTACAACCAATTTCATGCAGGTTACAAGCCATGGAACATTTTTGGAAGACTTTTGCCCAGGCATGGAAAACTTGGGCACTCCGGGTGTTTTGGACTCCAACTCCCACCATTCCTAACACCCTACCGGGTGTTAGGAATGGTGGGAGTTGGAGTCCAAAACACCCGGAGTGCCCAAATTTCCCTGTGCCTGCCTTAGCCACTTTGCAACTCAATCAAAGTGGTAATAGCAGATAATAATAACAATAACAACAGCCCAATATTTTGGAATTTTTTGGGGAGAGGGTTTTTTTTCAAGCAGTGGATGATTGAATCTGTGCATAAAGAGTCTCTGAATACGAAGGGCCAAACTGTGACTCATTAAGTATGTACAAATTAAGCACTTTTTATTCAAAATTCTGAAATCTGGTATATTTTTATTGAATCATAGAATCAAAGAGTTGGAAGAGACCTCATGGGCCATCCAGTCCAACCCCATTCTGCCAAGAAGCAGGAAAATTGCATTCAAATCACCCCTGACAGATGGCCATCCAGCCTCTGTATAAAAGCTTCCAAAGAAGGAGCCTCCACCACACTCCGGGGCAGAGAGTTCCACTGCTGAACGGCTCTCACAGTCAGGAAGTTCTTCCTCATGTTCAGATGGAATTTCCTTTCTTGTAGTTTGAAGCCATTGTTCCTTGTCCCAATCTCCAAGGAAGCAGAAAACAAGCTTGCTCCCTCCTCCTCCCTGTGGCTTCCTCTCACATATTTATCCATGGCTATCATATCTCCTCTCATCCTTCTCTTCTTCAGGCTAAACATGCCCAGCTCTAAGCCACTCCTCATAGGGCTTGTTCTCCAGACCCTTTATCATTTTAGTTTAGTTTAGTTAGTTTAGTTTTAGTTATTATCACAATATTTATTGATACTCCTCTTTAGCTCACCTGAAGGAGATTCAAAGCGGCTAAACATAAAAGCATACAATTATATGTAGATACCAATAGACACATCAGATCGGGATTAAGTATTACAAAATTACCAATTAAAAACCAATAAAACATATTCAAAGTTAAAAACAGAATTGATCTTTAAAATCTTCTTTAAAAACCATTAAAACATATTAAAAACCATTAAAACACATTCAAAGTTAAAAACAGAATTGATCTTTAAAACCTTCTTCTTTAAAAGCCTGTCTGAATATTAGTGGGGTTGGGGGGGATTGATTTTGTCATTTGGGAGTTGTAGTTGCTAGTTTATAGTTCACCTACAATCAAAGAGTATTCTGAACTCCACTAATGATTGCATTGAATCAATCTTGGCACACAGAACTCCCAAGAGAAAATACTGGAAAGGTTTGGTTATTTATCATTTTACTCTGCGATTATTATTATTATTATTTATAATTTAACTATTATTATTGTTATTATTACATTATTTCGCTTTATTTTTGATGTCATTACAGTTATTCTTTCACTCTATTATAACTGTTATTGCTACATTTCCACTACTTTATTATTATTGTTGTTATTACATTTATTATTTCACTTTGTTATTGATGTCATTACAGTTATTCTTTCACTCTATCATTACTGTTATTACTACATTTCCATTATTTTACTCTATTATTTTATTACATTTATTATTTTATTCTCTTGATTATTATTGGAAGGATACATAAGCACATTTACATTGAAGAAGGTTAGAATAATGGTTTAACCAGAGTTGGACAGTCTAATCTTAAACTACAGTTTTATGTAAATATTCACATTTAACCTACTGATGCCTCAATTAATGTAACTTTATTTTGAAATTTACTAGTAGCAGCTGCATTTCTCATTCTCGGCTTATACTTGAATCACTACATTTTCCCAGTTTTTTAATGGTAAAATTAGGTGCCTCGGCTTATATTTGTGTCGGCTTATACTCGAGTATATACGGTAAGTTGTTGTTGTTGTTATACATAACAATAACCTGGAATTTTGCTATAATTTTATGTCTATCTGTCTTTTTGTGTTGAAGGAGCAGGTCAGTACCGTCTCATCACCGACTACTTCCGCAAGAAGCCTCACCCCTCGCAATGCTCAGGTAGCATGTCGGCGAGCAACAAAATCAAAACGGAGGAAACTGTGGACTCCCCCTTGGCTCAAGATGAGGATTCGTGCTCTCTTTTGGAAAGCTACGAGGAGCTAGTCGTTCCTAGCAAACGCCCACGGACTGCCTATAATGGTGACCAGTGGGAACAGGATGATGATCAGTCAATGCTGGAGGGGCTTCTTGAGTGCCCTCTGGGTGATGGAAGCATCAAGGAGGAAGTTGACGACACAGAGGTTGACCCGCTTCCGGACGCGTGTTTTGGGCTCTTGGGGACCGCATCTTGGGAAGTGCCGCAAGGAAGCATCGATCAGCTGCCGGACGAAGTCCTCCAGGAGATCTTCGCCCTTGTTCCGGCCACGGATCTCTTCCAGAGCCTCAGCCTGGTGTGCCAACGCTGGTGGCGGATCATCGCTGACCATCAAGTGAGCGCTGTGTTATGTCGGGGTGGGCAGTGGTCAAGCTGTGGTTCATATGCGGAGACCCTTTTCTTTTTCAGGGCCTGACTCTCTCCTTACTAAAATTATCTAGGAAGTTTTGAGAAGTTGGGATTAAAATACACCTGGAAGGCATCCATTTCAGAACCCTTTGCACAAGACCACTTTCATGTCTTGTTGTTCATTCGTTCAGTAGTCTCTGACTCTTCGTGACCTCATGGACCAGCCCACGCCAGAGCTCCCTGTCGGCCGTCACCACCCCCAGCTCCTTCAAGGTCAGTCCAGTCACTTCAAGGATGTCATCCATCCATCTTGCCCTTGGTCGGCCCCTCTTCCTTTTGCCTTCCACTTTCCCCAGCATCATTGTCTTCTCTAGGCTTTGCTGTCTCCTCATGATGTGGCCAAAGGACTTCAACTTCGTCTCTAGTATCTTTCCCTCCAGTGAGCAGTCGGGCTTTATTTCCTGGAGGATGGACTGGTTGGATCTTCTCGCAGTCCAAGGCACTCTCAGCACTTTCCTCCAACACCACAGCTCAAAAGCATCGATCTTCCTTTGCTCGGCCTTCCCTAAGGTCCAGCTCTCACATCCGTAGGTGACTACAGGAAATACCATGGCTTTGACTAGGCAATGGATCTTTGTTGCCAGTCTGATGTCTCTGCTCTTTACTATTTTATCGAGATTGGACATTGCTCTCCTCCCAAGAAGGAAGCGTCTTCTGATTTCCTGGCCACAGTCTGCATCTGCCGTAATCTTTGCATCTAGAAATACAAAATCTGTCACGGCCTCCACATTTTCTCCCTCTATTTTCCAGTTGTCAATCATTCTTGTTGCCATAATCTTGGTTTTTTTGATGTTTAGCTGCAACCCGGCTTTTGCGCTTTCTTCTTTCACCTTGATTAGAAGGCTCCTCAGCTCCTCCTCGCTTTCGGCCATCAGAGTGGTGTCATCTGCATATCTGAGGTTGTTAATGTTTCTTCCAGCAATCTTAACCCCAGCCTTGCATCATCAAGCCCCGCACATCCTCGCATGATGTGTTCTGCATACAAGTTGAAAAGGTTGGGTGAGAGGATGCAGCCTTGCCGTACGCCTTTCCCAATCTTGAACCCGTCTCCTGTTCCGTGGTCAGTTCTGACTGTTGCTCCTTGGTCCTTGTACAGATTCCTCAGGAGAGAGGGAAGGGGGCTTGGGATGCCCATCCCACCAAGAACTTGCCACAATTTATTATGATCCACACAGTCAAAGGCTTTAGAATAGTCAATGAAGCAGAAGTAGATGTTTTTCTGAAACTCCCTGCCTTTCTCCATTATCCAGCATCCGGAGATTGGCAATCTGGTCTCTGGTTCCTCTGCCTTTTCTAAACCCAGCTTGAACATCTGGCAACTCTCGCTCCATGTATTGCTGGAGTCTTCCTTGCAGGATCTTGAGCATTACCTTACTGGCATGAGAAATAAGGGCCACTGTACGGATTGATTATTAGTTACTCTCCTCTCATCATGGCTCAACACAGGCCCCTTCTGAACTGCCATAGAAAACTCAGATTTATTTTATTTATTTATTTCATACATGTTTACCCCGCCTTCTCCCCCCAAGAGGGGACTCAGGGCGGCCTCACATAAATACCATACGACGCGATCATCATACAAATAGTCAACAAATACATTAAAACAATTCATTAAAACGATAGATTATTCACGCCGGTTAAAATCAAAACCAAGTCTGGAGTTAATTCAGTGTCGCAGTATCCAAGTCTTCTTTCCAATTGCTGCTGTCCACTAATCGAATGCCTGGTCCCAAAGCCAAGTCTTCAATTTTCTTCTAAAGGACAGGAGGGAGGTGGCCAACCTGATGTACCTGGGCAGAGAGTTCCACAGATGGGGGGCCACTACCAAGAAGGCCCTGTCTCATCCCCACCAACTGCTTTTGCGATGGTGGTTCGATCGAGAGCAGGGCCTCTCCTGAAGATCTTAAAAAATTATCTGCTTTGAAACCGATTAAGGCCATGGCTTAGTGTTATGGAATCATGAGAGTTGTAGTTTTGCAAGGGTCTTACATTCTCTGCCCAAGAGTGGTGCCTCAACCAAACTCCATCTCCCAGAACTCCATAGCATGGAGCTATAACAGTTAAAATAGTATTGTCGAAGGCTTTCATGGCAGGAATCACTGGGTTGTTGTAGTTTTTTTCGGGCTATATGGCCATGTTCTAGAGGCATTCTCTCCTGACGTTTCGCCTGGGTTTGCCCCTACCTGTTATGCATGCATCCTTCACTTCATTTTGGATTATGCATAACAATCCCAGTAGATTGTTTGCAATTCTGGTGATATGGGAGTCCAGTTTCTGTTCGGTTTTGGAGACCTCTATATTTGGCTTTTCAGTTCATTCCATGGAAAAAGCTGTACCATCAGTACCTGAAGTCCCAACCCGAAGCGCTGTTGACCATCAAAACAATTCTGCAGCGGTACCACCTGAGCAAAGACCAGGACCAGTGCATGCTGGGATTCATCCGGTAGGTCATGCTTCTCAAACGGGATTCCTGAAAATATGGGAAGGGCAGAGTTTGCTGTGTTATGAACCTCTTTGAGACAGAATATAAATCAGAGACGCCTCTCACTGGGTCTTACAGTCAGACATCTGAATATACACATTCACAGTCCTTGTATTTAGTGATCTTTTCCAGCTCTTTGTCTCTACTGTCTCCTGGCCTATAATAAAAACATGTTTCTTTTCCACAACTATTATATCTGGTGTGTTATGCTCCCCATGCTCTATTCCGCTTTGGTTAGACCACACCTGGAATATTGTGTCCAATTCTGGGCACCGCAATTCAAGAGAGATGTTGACAAGCTGGAATGTGTCCAGAGGAGGGCGACTAAAATGATCAAGGGTCTGGAGAACAAGCCCTATGAGGAGCAGCTTAAGGAGCTGGGCATGTTTAGCCTGAAGAAGAGAAGGCTGAGAGGGGATATGATAGCCATGTATAAATATGTGAGAGGAAGCCACAGGGAGGAGGGAGCAAGCTTGTTTTCTGCTTCCCTGGAAACTAGGACACAATGGAACAATGGCTTCAAACTACAAGAGAGTAGATTCCATCTGAACATAAGGAAGAACTTCCTGACTCTGAGAGCCGTTCAGCAGTGGAACTCTCTGCCCTGGAGTGTGGTGGAGGCTCCTTCTTTGGAAGCTTTTAAACAGGGGCTGGATGGCCATCTGTCAGGGGTGATTTGAATGCAATATTCCTGCTTCTTGGCAGAATGGGGTTGGACTGAATGGCCTCTTCCAACTCTTTGATTCTATGATTCTATATACTTGTGTGTGTGTATGTGTGTGTGAATGGCTGGATGGCCCTTTGTCAAGAGGGCTTTGATTATGTTTTCTTGCCCTGGTGAAGGGAGTTGGACTGGATGGCCTTAAGGCAGCATTTCTCAACCTGGGACGTCAAGACCCTGGGGGGGGGGGGGTCACCAGTGGGGTGTCAGAACGGTCACCAAAGACCACCAGAAAACACAGAGTTTTCTGTTGGTCATGGGGGTTCTGTGTGGGATGTTTGGCCCAATTCCATCATCTTTGATTGTAGGTGAACTATACATCCTGGTAACTACAACTCCCAAATGTCAAGGTCTATTTCCCCAAACTCCCATCTGTGTTCAAATTTGGACATACTGAGTATTCCTGTCAAGTTTGTTCCAGATCTATCATTGTTTGAGTCCACAATGTTCTCTGGATGGAGGTGAACTACAATTCCAAAATTCAAGGTCAATGCCCACCAAACCATTCCAGTATTTTCTGTTGGTCATGGGAGTTCTGTGTGCCAAGTTTGGTTCAATTCCATTGTTGGTGGAGTTCAGAATGCTCTTTGATTGTAGGTTAACTACAAATCCCAGCAACTACAACTCCCAAATGACAAAATCATAATTTTTTGATTGATGGTCACTCCTTGTATAGTGAGACATTTGGTTGCCAAATTTGGTGTGATTTTGTTTTTAAGGTACTCATTATGCACGGAGCTTATGTAATGTTTACTTGTACCCCACTTTTTCTGTCCACAAGAAAACTCAAAGCAGCTGTCTTAAATGCGTCTGACCTGGTCCTGTCTTCTCTTTTGATTTCCGCACAGATGTGTTGCTTCCATCAAGCAGTATCGCTGCAGGAACCCAGAGGCCATTCTGGAATGCTTGAAAAACCACTCCCTTTTCCCCAAAGCAGAGATCTGCATTGCGAACAGGCTGCCTGACCTGCAGGACTCCAAGCCCGAAGTAGGTTCAGCGTTGTAAACAATGCCATATGTGATGCCCTATCCCAGGCATGGGCAAACTTGGGATGTTTTGGACTTCAAATCCCACAATTCCTAACTGGCTGTTAGAAATTGTGGAATTTGAAGTCCAAAACACCTGGAGGGCCCAAGTTTGCCTATGTCTGCTATACAGCTTCAGGTTTTGGAACTAGATCCATGTTGCTTACCTTTTCTGTGTCCCCTCCAGGCACCCTATTCTTGGGCGGTGATGGCTGCCATCGTGCTCCTCTCCGGAGGTGTCCGCGACATCCAAGAACTGGTGGCTTGTCTCCGGAGACCCAGCTCTGCCTTGTCCTCCATGGATATCATGGAGGCACTCTACTGCATGGGGACCCTGCTCTACGCCATGCGGGAGAGCGACATCCGTGTCAGTAACAGGTGGGTCTGGTTGGGACGTGTCCAGAGAAGGGCCACCAAAGTGGTTGGAAACCCAGCCCTCTGAGGAACAGCGGAGAGAGCTGGGAATGTTTAACTTGGAGGAGAGAAGATTGAGAGAAGGGGGCATGGTAGCCTGGGTTAAATATTTGAAAGATTGTCATTGTTGGGGTTCAGCCTGAGTTTGAACCTGATTCTCTGTTTGTACCTCCTGATGCTAATGAAAATATATTTACTGATGCTAATGAAAATGTACTTCCTGATGCTAATGAAAATGTACTTCTTGATGTCAATGATCCTGAAATTAGTGGCAATACTCCTGAAATTAGTGAGGAAGAAACTTCTGTAGATTTGGAAAATCTACCTGCCAGTCTCCCGCCGAAACTAAGCAACCCCTTTTCCCGCCCCCTCGCGTTCCATGAAACTGATTGTCACCTATACTCAGCAACTTTGGAGTTTCTGGATTTGTATTTTGGATTTTTTATTGTACTTTTTGATTGTGCTTTTTCTTTTTTTCTTATTTTTTATTTTTTTCATAATAAACTTTAGTTAGTGGGTTCTCATGTCCCTGCGTGGTGTCTGATGAAAAGGTGTCCCACGGCTGGGGTGCAACAACAAGGGTGCAAGCTGCAGGAAAAGTTGTGGGTGGGATTGGGGTGTGTGTTGTATTTTAACTGCATTTTAACTTTTGTATCCATGACAAAAATATTTGTTTGTTTTTTTTTAAACTTTTGTATCCATACAAAAGTATTTTTTTACATTTGTATCTATGACACAAATATTTGTTTTTATTTTTGTATCCACATGTATATCTATTTGGTTTGCTTTTAAATTCTATTGCATTATGTGATGTCATTGTTAGCCACCTTAAGTCCCCATGCGGAGAAAACTGGGATAGAAATAAAGTAAACAAAGTGGGAGAATGGGTGGAACTTGGTGGAAAAAAATCAGAATCCCAGAGTGAGCTCGTCCCTTGACTGCACGGCCTTCAGGAGCAGATTCCTGGAAGTGAGGCTTAAGAAAAGGAACTTTTCCAAGTTGTACAAATGAGAAATGGTGGTAATTTGGGCTATTCTGGGCCCAAGAGCAAGTCAAGCAGGAACTGTCCCTGAATGCCATCTCAGTGGCAGATCTACACCCTCTTTGAGAGGTGAATTGTGGTTCTTAGAGACTTACAGGAGAGATAGTTCATCCTTTTTTTCTCTTTGTCCGGAAATTTTGGAATCTGGAGTGGCTGAAAATCAATAAAGGAAAAACCCTATGTCCTTCCTTCACCTCCAACCCATTGTTCAAGATGGTGTTATGGAGCCCCTTCTGATTGAAATTCTTTCTCATTGTAGGACTCACTATAATATTTTCTACTGCCTTTTTCTCTTGGAAAATTCAAACGGTGCCCCTGTTCTCGCTGTATCAGAAACAGCTAGTCCCAGCGACGGAAGAGGCTTTCAGAACAGGTACTGACTTACTAATAATGTACGTCAAAAGAAGAAAAGACAAATTGTTTAATGCACATTGTCATCTTTTTTTTTTTTTTTGTGCAAACGTTTGGCAGTGCTTATGTAGACAGGACGAACACTGAAGCACTAAAATGAGCCTGTCATGGGATTTTCTGTGGCCGGGAATGTGCAGTTTACCCAAGGTCAACCAGTGGTTTCCCGTGGATGATTAAGGGCATGAACCTGGCTCTCCAGAGTTGTAATCCAATGTTTAACCGGAGTTTCGGGGTGCGGTGTCATCTGTATGCAGATGATATCCAACTCTGTTACTCCTTCCCACCTGCTACTAAGGAGGCTGTTCAAGTCCTTAACCGGTGCTTGGCCGCTGTGACGGACTGGATGAGGGACAACAGATTGAAACTTAATCCAGACAAGACAGAGGTACTCCTGGTCAGTCTCAAGGCCGAACAGGGCATAGGGTTACAGGCTGTGCTGGACGGGGTTACACTCCCCCTGAAGGCGCAGGTTCGCAGTCTGGGAGTGATCCTGGACTCATTGTTGAGCCTGGAGCCCCAAGTTTCAGCGGTGGTCAGGGGAGCTTTCGCACAATTAAAACTTGTGTGCTAGCTGCGCCCATACCTTGGGAAGTCTGACTTGGCCACGGTGGTCCACGCTTTGGTTACATCCCGTTTAGATTACTGCAACGTTCTCTACGTGGGGTTGCCTCTAAAGACTGCCCGGAAGCTTCAATTAGTCCAACGTGCGGCAGCCAGACTACTAACGGGAGCAGGGTACAGGGAGCATACTACTCCTCTGTTGCGCCAGCTCCACTGGCAGCCAGTCAGCTTCCGAGCACAATTCAGAGTGCTGGTCTTAACCTATAAAGCCCTAAACGACTCCGGCCCAATTTACCTGTCCGAACGTATCCTCCCCTATGAACCATCAAGATTGCTAAGATCGTCTGGAGGGGCCCTGCTCTCGATCCCACTGGCCTCACAAGCATGGCTGGTGGGGACGAGAGACAGGGCCTTCTCGGTGGTGGCCCCTCGACTCTGGAGCTCCCTCACACTGGAGATCAGAACTGCCCCTTCTATCTTAACTTTCAGGAAACAGGTGAAAACTTGGCTTTGGGGATTGGCATTCGACGAATGAGCCATGATCCTGTGATATGGGTGGATGACGACGAATAATGATTTTTGATGATGACTGACCACTGTAATTATATGATTGTATTTTGCTATTTTAATGTTTTAGTGTGATTTAGAATATGATGTTTTAATGACTGTCTGTAATATTGATGTTGGAAACCGGCCTGAGTCCCTCGAACGGAGGTGAGAAGACCGGGATACAAAACTGCTAAATAAATAAGTAACCACTGTGCCTCCATCTGCTTCACTTCAACATCCTCTTTTTCTTGTGGTTCTGTTTAGTAGTCCTGCTTTCCAGCCCACCTGTGAACAGCAGCAGATCTTAAACCACGCAATTGTCCCAAAGCAGGTTGTGAAGATCATGGCTTTTGCAGGTAAGGCATTGTCATCTCAGAAAAGATGTTATTGAAACACACCGAGACCTCATACAAATAACTTTCTCCTGCTGTAACAACATCTGCAACGTTTATTTCTCTAGACTACGTTCTTTACCCAGGTTATCTGAAAAAATGCATTGTTTGTTTTGAGCTGTTAGGTAATATCATTTAGTTAATTAGTAACACAATTAGAAAAAAGCCAGTTTTTGATTTGGTTTTTTATTAATGCTCCCATTAGAAAGTGCATAAGGATGTGAGTGAACTACAGTTCCCAAAACCTTGAGTCAATCCTCCCCAAACCAGGCGTGTTTACACAGTTGGCCATGTGTGCCAAGTTTGGTCCAGATCCAATCTTGGCTGGTTTTGGTGCTCTCTGTATGCAGGTGAATTACAACTCCCAAAATCAAGGTCAATTCCACAAACCCCTGCACAATTAAACAGGAAATAACTCTTTCAAACCAGGAACAGAACAATTTTTAAATTTTTGTTACATGGTGTAATCAAATCTGTAAAAAGTCAGATGCATCCATGTGGAAGGTCAACTGTACACAAAGTTCAGAACCCTTTGAGGAATGGCTTAGGGAGGTGGCCATGTTTAGCTTGGATTGAAGACAACTCAGAGAAGGGGACGTGAGAGCCATGTTTAAATATTTGAAAGGATGTCCCACTGAGGAGAAGGGAGCAAGTTTGATTTCTGGTGCTCCAGAGATTAGGACAGATTGGAGCAATGGATTCAAACTGCGGGAAAAGAGATCCCACCTAAAGATTAGGAAGAACTTCCTGATGGTCAGCAGTCCGGTGGAATCACGTTCTCTGGAGGTTTTTAAGGTCAAAATACAAGTTGCAAATTGTTATCCAAACCGAACTATGTTAACATAAACCATGTAAATACACTGCATATAAACCACACAAAGAAATTACAAGTCTGAGCGCTACTTGGTTATCTCGTAGTCCTTGAAAAAGTAAACTGTCTTCAAAATGCAGTCCAAATAAAGTCCAAATAGTTCATATTGTCAGAGATTGACGATACCCAGCGGAAGGAATGCTAGATCAAACAGACACTGAGTTGCAAATAAGGACTCTGCAGGCTTTGAGTTACAAAAGAAACTAAGTTTACTACGTACATATATCAGACACGTCTTTCTACAGTGAGCTACAATTCAGGAAGAACAAAGAACTAGTCAAAACCGAAAGCTTCTGCACATGTGCTTATCTTCTCTTGCTGAGACTGGTAACTCCCTTCTGTTCTCAGCAAGAACAAACCTAATCTTACTTTTTCAAGTTCACTTAATCACAGCCTCAAAATATAAACATTTCTGCATGGCATTTTCAATTCACAGTGGCATCCATCTTTGCAATACATGGGCCATCCAGTCCAACCCCATTCTGCCAAGAAGCAGAAAAAATACATTCAAAGCAACCCTGACAGATGGCTATCCAGCCTCTGTTTAAAAGCTTCCAAAGAAAGAGCCTCCACCACACTCCAGGGCAGAGAGTTCCACTGCTGAACAGCTCTCAGAGTCAGGAAGTTCTTCCTCATGTTCAGATGGAATCTCCTTTCTTGTAGTTTGAAGCCATTGTTCCATTGCGTCCTAGTCTCCAGGGAAGCAGAAATCAAGCCTGCTCCCTCCTCCCTAGGACTTCCCTAGCCTCACCTCTTGATCGCTGACCCTGATCATGTCTCCTCTCAGCCTTCTCTTCTGCAGGCTAAACATGCCCAGCTCTTGAAGCTGCTCCTCATAGGGCTTGTTCTCCAGACCCTTGATCATTTTGGTCGCCCTCCTCTGGACACATTCCAGCTTGTCAATATCTCTCTTCAGTTGCGGTGCCCAGGATTGGATACAGTGTGATTCCAGGTGTGGTCTGACCAAGGCAGAATAGAGCATGGGGAGCATGACTTCCCTGGATCTAGACACTAGACTCCTATTGATCCAGGCCAAAATCCCATTGGCTTGTTTTGCTGCCACATGACATTGTTGGCACATGTTTGACTTGTTGTCCAGCTTTGCAAACTCTCTCTTACCAAACTATAGACCTTTCTGGAGCAATCTTCATCTCTCTTTCTTTTCCATACCTAAAATTTAGAGGTAGGTTGGACTGTGTTGTCCACCATCCCCAAGATGTTGAGAGCTGTGTATCTAGAAAGCATGAAATGGAGCAGGGTTTTTTTTTAATGCAGTTATTGCTTCGCTGAATGGTCCTTTGTCTCCATCCTCCTCCTCCTCCTCCAGGCACTGGGAAGACTTCCACGCTGGTCAAATACGCAGAGAAGTGGTCCAACCTGAGATTCCTGTACCTAGCCTTCAACAAGACCATCGCGGAGCAGGGAACCCGGGCCTTCCCTCCCAACGTGACCTGCAAAACGATCCACTCTCTGGCTTTTGCAGAAGTTGGCAAGCAGTAAGTGATCAGCTTCCCAATTACACCCAGTGAAACGGCAGCAGATTTTCACCTGTTATTACCTTCTGTCATGCCCCCACAAAGGCTTTTATTGTTGTCTTTATCAAGCCCCAGTTGACTCTTTAGATAGAATGGGTTCAGTTATATTTTTGTATAGTTTTCTGTAGGAGGGAACCTTAATTAGACCCTGTCCCTTTAAGAACCCCCCCCCCCCGAGGTGTCATGGGTACTTTTCAAACATTAAAAAGGATTAAAAAGGGTTATTTTATTTGGTTCGCAATTAGATAGAGTATAACACAGAGCAATACAGAGAAAGAAGGTATCCACAGATATATAAACCCATTGTCCTAATTCCAACAGACCTCACTACCTCTGAGGATGCTTGCCATAGATGCAGGCGAAACGTCAGGAGAAATGTCTCTAGAACATGGCCCTATAGCCCGAAAAAAACCCACAAGAACCTATGCACACATACTCTATAGCTACATTGAATACACAAACAATGGGAATTACAATTCACCCAGCATTCGCATACACATACACATTCATCATCATTCATCCATTACCATATCTTCTTCCTTCTCCTGGAAAAGAGACCCCAAAATAGACCATATTTCGTTCCCAGCAAATTTGCCATTCTCTGAATACACCATCTTCCTCAGTACCTTGGAGAAGATCGGTGGGTGGACCACACTCCTCCAGTCTGCCACAATTTTTGGATTAGTAGAGT
This sequence comes from Anolis sagrei, assembly GCF_037176765.1. Classification (NCBI taxonomy): domain Eukaryota; kingdom Metazoa; phylum Chordata; class Lepidosauria; order Squamata; family Anolidae; genus Anolis; species Anolis sagrei. The sequence continues at coordinate 193,902,257 of NC_090025.1, read as the reverse complement.
CTCTTCTACAGCAGTATTTCTTCCAATTGTTTTTGTAAATAACCGACTGGTGTTTTTCCAGCCGAAAAATGCTGATTCTTATCAATTGCTGGACAGATGTTGACTTTCTTTCCTTAAGTGATAATTGGTTTTCTTTCCTGACAAGCTGGAAGGTGTCCAGAGGAGGGTGACTAAAATGATCAAGGGTCTGGAGAACAAGCCCTGTGAGGAGCGGCTTAAGGAGCTGGGCATGTTTAGCCTGAAGAAGAGAAAGCTTAGAGGGGACATGATGGCCATGTATAAATATTTGAGAGGAAGTCAGAGGGAGGAGGGAACAAGCTTGTTTTCTGCTGCTCTGGAGACTAGAACGCAATGGAGCTATGGCTTCAAGCTAGAGGGAAAGAAGGAGATGCCACCTAAACGTTAGGAAGAACTTCCTAACTGTGAGAGCTGTTTAGCAGTGGAACTCTCTTCCCTGGAGTGTGGTGAAGGCTCCATCTTTGGAGGCTTTTAAACAGAGGTTCGAATCCAGGGAGAGGCGGATGAGCTCCCACTGTCAGCTCCAGCACTTCATGTGGGGACATGAGAGAAGCCTCCCATAAGGATGATAAAAACATCAATAATCATCTGGGCGTCCCCTGGGCAACTTCCTTGCAGACGGCCAAATCTCTCACAGGTCGCTCCTGACACGACCAAAAAAAACCAAAACAAAACAAAACAAACAGAAGCTGGATGGCCATCTGTTGGTGTGCTTTGAATGTGATTTTCCTGCTTCTTGGCAGAATGGGGTTGGACTGGATAGCCCACGAGGTCTCTTCCAACTCAATGATTCTATAATTCTGTGATTCTCAAGGAGCCTTGCTTGCTTCCTTCTTAATGTAAGGAACCTTGTAAACACTTCCTTACTTAAAGAGCCATTGTCTTTGGTAATGTGAACATGTTGTTTTCCACCAAGAGTTCAACAGTTAATGGAGTTGTCTCTGGTCATCAACAGTTCAGCAACTTTTAATTACAGTTCATGAAATCTTCACTTCCTTCTTGTAGTTTTCCAGGCTTCGATCTTGGGATGGCATCTGTAGACTATGTAGACCATAACCATACTCCTTTCATACAATTCAATTCAAACCATACGTCATATTTATCCATGACAGAGGCGGAGATTGCTGTCCTCCTCAGCAATTCTTTTGCAGCCAGTTGATTAGTCTAAGGGTGACAGGAGGCTCCAACATCTTTCACATCTAAGGTTGAGGAAACTCAGTTTAAGAAGTTTGAGGTTTAGGAAACTCCAATCAAAGGTTTGGGAGAACCTCCAGTCTGTGGTTTGGGAGGCTCAGTCAAAGTTTGAGAAGACAAAGCCAGATAAAGGACACAGGAAAGAGGGCAGAAAGGAAGAGGATATCTCTTAAGTTTTGAGCTCCCATCTGTTCCTTCAAAGCATTGGTTTATTAGGAACTGAAACAACACCCCCATTCCCTTCATGAACATCAACATGAACATCACCCCCATTCTCATCATGAATATCAACATGAATATCAGACACAATCACAGGCTGATATACAACAAGAGCTGCCTATTGTTCCTGCCCAAAAACTATATCAGTGTTTCTCCACCTTCCTAATGCCGCGACCCCTTAATACGGTTCCTCATGTTGTGGTGACCCCCAACAATAACATTATTTTTGTTGCTACTTCACAACTGTAATTTTGCTACTGTTATCAATCGTAATGTAAATATCTGATATGCAGGATGGATTTTCATTCACTGGACCAAAATTGGTACAAATACCCAATAAACCCAAATTTGAATACTGGTAGGATGGAGGGGGGATTGATTTTGTCATTTGGGAGTTGTAGTTGCTGGGATTTATAGTTAACCTATAATCAAAGAGCATTCTGAACCAACTATGGAATTGAACCAAATTCGGTACACAGAACTCCCAAGATCAATAGAAAAGACAGGAAGGGTTTGGTGGGCATTGACCTTGAGTTTTGGAGTTGTGGTTCACCTACATCCAGAAAGCAAATAATGATGGATCTGGAGAAAACGTGGCACAGATACTCAATATGCCCAAATGTGAACACTGGTGGCGTTTGGAGAAAATAGACCTTGATATTTGGGAGTTGTAGTTGCTGGGATTTATAGTTCACCTACAATCATAGAATCATAGAATCAAAGAGTTGGAAGAGACCTCCTGGGCCATCCCGTCCAACCCCATTCTGCCAAGAAGCAGGAATATTGCATTCAAATCACCCCTGACAGATGGCCATCCAGCCTCTGTTTAAAAGCTTCCAAAGAAGGAGCCTCCACCACACTCCGGGGCAGAGAGTTCCACTGCTGAACGGCTCTCACAGTCAATCAAAGAGCATTCTGGACTCTACCAACGATAGAATGGGGCCAAATTTTCCACACAGAAACCCCCATGATCAACAGAAAATACTGTGTTTTCTGATGGCCTTTGGCGACCCCTTTGAAACCCCCTTGTGACTCCCCCAGGGGAGAAACGCTGAAGTATATGATAAAAAACCGAACTCTTCTAATGAAGAGAGGCTCAATTAAATAAAAGAATAAACACTCTGTGGGGGGCATGACAAACACCATGGTTTTCAAGCCAATTTCCCCTCTGCCCCTGTTTGTCTCCTCCGCCTGCAGCTACAGCCAGCTGCGCAAGCTCAACGCGGGCTCCTTGTCCTCCTACTGGGTCAGCTTCGTCCTCCAGAACCGCCAGGGGCAGTCCCCGTTCATCCGGGCCAAGGGGGTCGTGCAGACCCTCGGCAAGTTCTTCGCCTCCGCAGATGAGGACATCTCCTTGGAGCACACGCCCATCTGGCGCAAGAACAATCAGGGAGAAAAGGTCCTGGTGGAGCCAGAAGAGAAGCAGGTAAGCCTCCATTGGACCCCCTTCTTGGGCTGCAACTCCCATCAGCCCCTGGCTATTGTAGCCAGAACTGCACAACAGTCCCCAAAGTCTATGAATCTACCCAACATTATTATACAGGTATGGGCAAACTTGGGTCCTCTAAATGTTTTGGACTTTAACTCGCACAACTCCTAACAGCCTACCGGCTGTTAGGAATTGTGGGAGTTGAAGTCCAAAACATCTAGAGGACCCAAGTTTGCCCATTCATGGGATATATGGAACTTTTAATACTTTAAGTAATGTATGTAAGAGTAATAGATTATACACACACCAATTAAATACTCTAATACTGTACCATACACTATACCATATCATAAACACTTTGTGGGCTTGATATTAATATTGAAATACAGTCATTTAAAAGCAAATTATGACCACTAAAAAGACACACTTACATTTCTGCTTTTGATTTTATTTTAATGAATGAACCAATGAATGAAACTTTATTCATATCCCACCCTATCTCCCCGAAGGGACTCAGGGCAGCTCACAACACAAAATACAATAGCAAACATCCAGTGCCGACATCCGTTATTGTTTCCTCTCTATTGTTTTGCTGTTGTAATTTTAGAGTTTTTTAATACTGGTAGCCAGATTTTGTTCATTTTCATAGTTTCCTCCTTTCTGTTGAAATTGTCCACATGTTTGTGGATTTCACACCTAGCTCCAATCTGGGACATCTAATCACCTCTCAACAAAAGATTGCCCCAGGCACTGCCAGGCCATCAAATGCTAATCAAGGTGGTCAGTTGAAACATTCACACCTAGCTCCAACAGACAAGAGTTCTTTGTCTCACCCTGGTCATTCCACAGATATATAAACCCATTTTCCTAGTTCCAACAGACCTCACTACCTCTGAGGATGCTTGCCATAGATACAGGCGAAATGTCAGGAGAGAATGCCTCTAGAACATGGCCATATAGCCCGAAAAAACCTACAACAACCCAGTGATTCCAGCCATGAAAGCCTTCGCCAATACAATTAAACTATTATTTTTCACTTGTTGAGTTGCTTCAATGTTGAGTTGCTCGAGTGCAACTATATGGCCAACTTCTGTTGGGGTTTCTTCTGTTGGAGACCCCTTAACAAAAGCGTTGGAGAGGTTCTTGTGCAGCTCTAGTAAAGAACGGGACCTAAAAACTCCTTGGGAATCACTGATGATGAAAGAAGGATTTTTTTTTGCATTTCTTTTCCAGATCATTATCAGCGAAGCAAACCAGATATGGAGAAATATGAAATCGCTGAGTCCGACCAGGGAAATGGCATATAAGATGATCCATGATGGTAAATAGCACTCTGTGTGTATTTTAAAATAGATACTAGCCATACCCTGCCACGCATTGCTGTGGCCCACATGGGGGTTTTGTGTGGGAAGCTTGGCCCAATTCTACCATTGGTGGGGTTCAGAATGCTTTTTGATTGTAGGTGAACTATAAATCCCAGCAACTACAACTCCCAAATGTCAAGATTTTATTTCCCCCAAACTCCACCAGTGTTCATTTTTGGGCATATTGAGTATTCTTGTAGAGTTTTTGTCCAGATCCATCATTGATGAGTCCACAGTCATCTTTGGATGTAGGTGTACTACAACTCTAAAACCAAAGGACACTGCCCACCAAACCCTTCCAGTATTTTCTGTTGGTCATGGGAGAACTCTGTGCCCAGTTTGGTTCAATTCCATCGTTGGTGGGGTTCAGAATGTTCTTTGGTTGTAGGTGAACTATAAATCCCAGCAACTACAACTCCCAAATGACAAAATCAATTTTTTGAGTGAAGGACATGCATTGGGTTGTTAGGTGTCGTGTGTCCAAATTTGGTGTCAATTCGTCCAATGGTTTTTGAGTTCTGTTAATCCCACAAACGAACATTACATTTTTATTTATATAGATATTACTTCTTGGAAGTATGTGTTACCTTCCTGCCCACTAAGGGCTCCACCATGTCTACCATAAATTAGATTAGGAGCATCCTGCAAAACCCAGGCCAAGAACAAGGTTTAAAAGTTTAGGATTTTGGAGTCCTTTTGGGTTTCTGGAAAAGGGAGGCTCGACTTGATGGTTTGCTTACCAATGTTATGCTTTCTTCCTAGGATACTTGAAGTTGTGGCAGCTTCAGAAGCCTTTGCTGTCTGACTATGATGCCATCTTTGTGGATGAGGCTCAGGATTGCACCCCAGGTGAGTAGATATGTATAGAGCAGGTTTCCTTATCCTTGAGAAGAAGAAGTATCTTGCTCCACTGAGGAAACCCCACAGAGAAAATACTCAATTGCATTTTGAGACACACATAGCCACATTGATCGGGAATATCTATTACGTTTGCTACTTTGAGTCTCTTTATGGAAGGAAAAAGTGGGAAATAAATAAACATAAACATCTATATAAATAAATATGTAATATTCGTTTGTGGGATTAACAGAAATCAAAAACCACAGGACGAATTGACACCAAATTTGGACACAAGACACCTAACAACCCAATGTATGTCCTTCACTCAAAAAAAAAAATGATTTTGTCATTTGGGAGTTGCAGTTGCTGGGATTTATAGTTCACCTACTATCAAAGAGCATTCTGAACCCCACCAACGATGGAATTAAACCAAACTTGGCACACAGTTCTCCCAAGACCAACAGAAAATCCTGGAAGGGTTTGGTGGGCAGTGTCCTTTGGATTTGGAGTTGTAGTTCACCTACATGCAGAGATCACTGTGGACTCAAACAATGATGGATCTGGACCAAACTCTACACGAATATTCAATATGCCCAAAAGTGAACACTGGTGGAGTTTGGGGGAAATAGAATCTTGACATTTGGGAGTTGTAGTTGCTGGGATTTGTAGTTCATCTACAATCACAGAGTATTCTGAACCCCACCAACGATAGAATTGGGCCAAACCTCCCACACAGAACCCCCATGTGGGCCACAGCAACGCGTGGCAGGGGACGGCTGGTAAATAATATAAACAACAACAATAATAATAGGAGACGGAGGGCCTGATTCTGGCAGTCCAAGCACAAGCCATTAGAATAAATGCCATCAAAGCCAAAGTTGAAAAGTAGACGACAGATCCCAAGTGTGTGTAAACTTTGCAAGGAAGCAGACGAAAGAATAGATCACATCCTCAGCTGCTGCAAGAAGATCGCGCAGACAGACTCCAAGCAGAGGCATAACACTGTTGCTCAGATGATTCATTGGAACTTGTGCCACAAATACCATCTGCCTGCAACAAAGAACTGGTGGGATCACAAGACGGAAAGAGTTACAGAGAGTGAACATGCCAAACTCCTCTGGGACTTCTGGATTCAGACAGACAGAGTTTTGGAGCATAATACTCCTGACCTCACGATCGTGTTAAAAAACAAAGTATGGATCGTCGATGTTGCAATCCCAGGTGACAGCAGGATTGCAGAGAAACAACTGGAAAAGCTGACACAATACGAGGATTTAAAGATCAAACTGCAAAGACTCTGGCACAAGCCAGTCAAGGTGGTCCCAGTGGTGATCGGCACACTGGGTGCAGTGCCTAAAGACCTTGGCCTGCACTTAAACTAAATCAGCGCTGACAAAATTACCATTGCCAGCTTCAGAAGGCCATCTTACTGGGATCTACATGCATTAATCAAAGATACATCACACAGTCCTAGACACTTGGGAAGTGTCCGACGTGTGATCCAGTACAACAACCAGCAGAGTAGACCTTGCTGTGTTTATAAATAATAATAATAATAATAATAATAATAATAATATCATCTGTACGCAAAGGGATCTTGTAGCACGTTTGAAACTCACTGAGAGAAAGAAGTGGATAGCTTATGGTATCAAACTACACTAATTCTACAGTGTAGATGCCCACTTATGACTAGGAGTGCATCTACACTGTAGATTTAATGCAGTTTGAAACCACTTTATCTGCCATGACTGAATGCTGTGGACTCCTTGGAGTTGTTATTTGGGAGGCATCAGCATTTTTCGCCATGTAAGGCTTTGTGGATCTCAAGGAACCTCCTTGAGAAACTAGTGTAAATGCTGCAACTATTAGTTTTAACTATGTATTTTTAATAAGTTCTGTGTTCAATTCTGTTTTAATGTTTGTATGATTTGGGCTTCAGTTTACGTATCAGGTGATTTTAAGTGTTAGCTGCTTTGAGGCCTCTTCTACACTGCCCTGTACAATACAGATTGGATATTTCCTTCTCCCCTTCGTAGCTGTTATGGACATTGTCCTTTCCCAGCCGTGTGGGGTCATCTTGGTCGGGGACCCCCACCAGCAGATCTACAGTTTCCGGGGCGCCGTCAACGCCATGTCCGAAGTGCCGCACACCCACATCTACTACCTCACACAGGTCAGTCCGGACTGGATTCCTTCTGGTCTTCCGTCAAGGCGTTTCACATTGAATCATGCAATCATAGAATCATAGAGATGGAAGAGACCCTAAAGGCCATCCAGTCCAACCCCCTTCTTCCAGGCAGGAAGGCACCATCAAAGTATCCCCAACCTGTGGCCATTTATTTATTTATTTATTTACAGCATTTATATTCTGCCCTTCTCACTCCAAAGGGGACTCGGGACGGATCACAGAACACATACATGACGAACATTCAATGCTGTTAAACAGACAGGGCAGACAACAGATAGAGGTATTATGTAAGTTTCGACATCCTGGAGGTTGTGCTTGATTCCAGCCACAGGGGGGTGATGTCGCTCCATCCTCTATGACGAAGAGCCTTGATCACAGACTTCCTCCTTCCTTTGATCGCCAGATTTTTTTCTAGTGTTTCTTTTATCGTGCCGTAAAATACCTCCCTGGTTAAGTGGTGCCTAATTTCTCTACTCACAGCTCACATCTGTTTTGGAACTGCTAAGGTGAACAGTAAGCTGGCCTGAAGGTCGGGTGCTCACTCTGACCTGGGCTTCGGACTGCCAACCTTTCAATTGGCACGATCTATTTCAGTTCTGGGAGCTATTATTTATTCAGTTCTTGTGGGTTTTTTCGGGCTATATGGCCATGTTCTAGAGGCATTTCTCCTGACGTTTCGCCTGCATCTATGGCAAGCATCCTCAGAGGTGAGCCTTCGACAGTATATTATTTATTTATTTATTTAGAACATTTGTATCCCGTCCTATTCTCGACCTCCGAAGAGGGACTCGGGACAGATTCCAACAATATAAAAACACCAATAATACACACAATTACATAAAATGATAATAAATGTGCATTAAAAACAGTTCGCCAGATCTAAAACGTCCTCCAGATCAGTCCAAAAAATGCGGTCCATAAAATCTCATTTTCACCAATAAAAACCATCTATTCAGTGAATTCTTGCTCCCACAGCCAAGTTTCAAGTGTCTTGCGAAAAGTCAGAAGGAAGGGGGCAGATCTAAGCTCTTTAGAGAGGGAGTTGCAAAACCGAGGGGCCACCACGGAGAAGGCCCTGTCTCTCGTCCCCACCAAACACGACTGCGATGGTGGAAGGACTGAAAGCAGAGCCTCCCCAGATGATATTGAAGTCCTTGATGGTTCATAGAATCATAGAATCAAAGAGTTGGAAGAGACCTCATGGACCATCCAGTCCAACCTCATTCTGCCAAGAAGCAGGAATATTGCATTCAAATCACCCCTGACAGATGGCCATCCAGCCTCTGTTTAAAAGCTTCCAAAGAAGGAGCCTCCACCGCACTCCGGGGCAGAGAGTTCCACTGCTGAACGGCTCTCACAGTCTGGAAGTTCTTCCTCATGTTCAGATGGAATTTATTTATTTATTTATTTACTTTACTTGTATACCGCAGTTTCTCAGCCCAACAGGCGTCTCAACGCGGTTTACAACAAGAATAAGAATCAATCAACGATATACAATTTAAAACCATAAAAGCATAATATACAATATTGACACAACAATAGACAACACAATGCATCTCATAACTAGAGTCGTGATCCAATCCGTCGTCCAAATTTCCATTCCTGTAATCACCACATTCATTGCACTGTTTAACCGAATGCCCGTTCAAACATCCAAGTTTTTAATCTTCTTCGGAACACCATTAGCGAGGGGGCTGATCTTACCTCCATAGGAAGGGCGTTCCACAGCCGGGGGGCCACCACAGAAAAGGCCCTGTCTCTCGTCCCCACCAGCCGCACCTGTGAAGCAGGCGGGATAGAGAGCGGGGCCTCCCCAGAAGATCTTAGGGTCCTGGCAAGCTGATAGGCAGAGATACGTTCGGATAGGTAACTTGGGCCAAAATCTCCTCTCTTGTAGTTTGAAGCCATTGTTCTGCCTCCTAGTCTCCAGGGAAGCAGAAAACAAGCTTGCTCCCTCCTCCCTATGACTTCCTCTCACATATTTATACATGGCTATCATATCCCCTCTCAGCCTTCTCTTCTTCAGGCTAAACATGCCCAGCTCCTTAAGCCGCTCCTCATAGGGCTTGTTCTCCAGACCCTTGATCATTTTAGTCACCCTCCTCTGGATACATGGTTCATAGGGAGAGACACAGGTAAAGTGATCCAGAGCTGTTGAGGGCTGTATAGGTCAAAACCAGCACTTTGGATTGTTCTCGGAAGCTAATAAGCACAGGCGAAACAAGGGATTGTGCGCTCTGCTGTACCCACTCTCGTAAGCTATTTTCCCAGTCCTTCTCCTTCCAATTTTTTCCAGAGTTTCCGGTTTGGTGCAGAAATAGCCTACGTCGGGGCGACCATTCTGGACGTCTGCAAGAAAATTCGGAATAAAACGCTGGTCGGCGGCAGCCAGGAAGGTAAGGATTGGCATTGTGTGTGTGGATTGGCTTCTCAAACAGGTTTAGCTGGCTCAAGCAGAGAGAGAGCTTTGAAATGTATTGTTGAGGCTTTCATGGCCGGAATCACTGGGTTGTTGTAGGTTTTTTTGGGCTATATGGCCATGTTCTAGAGCAGTGGTTCTCAACCTTCCTAATGCCGTGACCCCTTAATACAGTCCCTCATGTTGTGGTGACCCCCAACCATAATATTGTTTTCGTTGCTACTTCATAACAGTCATTTTACTACTGTTATAAATCATAATGTAAATATCTGATATGCAGGATTCATTTTCATTCACTGGACCAAACTGGGCACAAATACCCAATACACCCAAATGTGAATGCTAGTGGGGTTGGGGGAGGATTGATTTTGTAATTTGGGAGTTGTAGTTGCTGGGATGTATAGTTCACTTATAATCAAAGAGCATTCTGAACTCCACCAGCGATGGATTTGAACCAAACTTGGCTCCCATGACCAATGGAAAAAACTGGAAGGGTTTGATGGGCATTGACCTTGAGTTTGGGAGTTGTAGTTCACCGATATCCAGAGAGCACTGTGGACTCATGCAATGGTGGATCTGGACCAAACTTGGCACGAATACTCAATATGCTGAAATGTGAACACTGGTGGAATCTGGGGAAAATAGATCTTGACATTTGGGATTTGTAGTTGCTGGGATTTATAGTTCATTACAATCAAATAACATTCTGAACTCCAGCAACGATAGAATTGGTTCAAACTTCCCACATGGAATCCCCATAACCATCAGAAAATACTTATGGTAGGTTCTTGTGGGTTTTTTCGGGCTATAGGGCCATGTTCTAGAGCCCCATGTTCTAGGGCTTCGGACTGCCAACCTTTCGATTGGCACGATCTATTTCAGTTCTGGGAGCTATTATTTATTCAGTTCTTGTGGGTTTTTTCGGGCTATATGGCCATGTTCTAGAGGCATTTTTTCCTGACATTTCGCCTGCATCTATGGCAAGCATCCTCAGAGGTAGTGAGGTCTGTTGGAATTAGGACAATGGGTTTATATATCTGTGGAATGGCTGGCGTGGGGCACAGAGCTCTTCTCTGCTGGAGCTAGGTGTGAATGTTTCAACTGACCACCTTCATTAGCATTTGAAGGCCTGGCTGAGCCTGGGAAAATGTTTTGTTGAGAGGTGTTAAGAGGTGCCTGGCTGTTTCCTCTCTGCTGTTTTGCTGTTGTAATTTTAGAGTTTTTTTAATACTGGTAGCCAGATTTTGTTCATTTTCATGGTTTCCTCCTTTCTGTTGAAATTGTCCACATGCTTGTGAATTTCAATGGCTTCTCTGTGTAGTCTGACATGGTGGTTGTTGGTGTGGTCCAGCATTTCTGTGTTCTCAGATAATATGCTGTGTCCAGGTTGTCCAGCATTTGAAGGCCTGGCTGAGCCTGGGAAAATGTTTTGTTGAGAGGTGTTAAGATGTGCCTGGCTGTTTCCTCTCTGTTGTATTGCTGTTGTAATTTCAGAGTTTTTTAATACTGGTAGCCAGATTTTGTTCATTTTCATGGTCTGAGGTAGTGAGGTCTGTTGGAATTAGGAAAATGGGTTTATATGTTTGTGGAATGACCACGGTGGGACAAAGGACTCTTGTCTGTTGGAGCTAGGTGTTAATGTTTCAACTGACCACCTTGATTAGCATTTGGTGGCCTGGCAGTGCCTGGGGCAATCTTTTGTTGGGAGGTGATTAGATGTCCCTGATTACTTCCACTCTGTTGTTAATTTTCTTTGTCCACATTTTTCCCCAATCGTCTAAATTTATTGTATGGCCAACATTGGCCACCCTTTTGGCCGTTCTATCCGTTTCCCTCTCCTTTTCCGTTTCCCATTCCAATAATCTTTTGTATATTTTTGTAATAAATTTATTTTGAGTCTGGAGTGCTTTATCCCAGGGGCCATCCTTTCCCATCAATCCTAATTCTGTATTCTGAATTTGCTTCTGACACAGTAAATAAATTAAAGCTGGCTCTTGATTAAGATTTGCAAAAAAATGTGATGAATTGCTGCTGCTTCTTCGGCAGGCGATGTCAGCGGGGTCGGTGTGACGGGAAAGGTGACCCGCTTGTCCAGGAACAACCTGACCATCTTTGAGGACGCTGTGAAAGTTACGGAAGGAGAGTCACCCGCGAAAATATACTTTTTGGGAGTAAGTGTGGCATACAGCTTGAAGGGGTGGTTGCAAGAAACCTGGCAAAATAATAACACTATGTAACATGATTTCTGTTCCTGGATTATACATATCATTTCCTAATTGGTTCTATCATAACAACATGAGGAAAGTTTATTAAACTGCACAAATTTTGGAGGTTTTTGGCGTGAGGGACACCCTGCAGCACAAATTTGCTCTAGTTTATCAGCAAATCTCTCATAGAGCCTCAATCAGGCACAAAAAAACAAAGTTTCTGAAGTGGAACAATGACTTTCAACATAAGTACCAGACAATTAAATTTTCAAACCAGGAACATATTTTTTTTTTCAAATTTTGTTACATAAAGGTAAAGGTTTCCCGTAACGTTAAGTCTCGTCACATCAAGCTGGGGGTTGGTGCTCATCTCCATTTCTAAGCTGAAGAGCCGGCACTATCCGCAGACACTAAAATGATCAAGGGTCTGGAGAACAAGCCCTGTGAGGAGCGGCTTAAGGAGCTGGGCATGTTTAGCCTGAAGAAGAGAAGGCTGAGAGGAGATATGATAGCCATGTATAAATATGTGAGAGGAAGCCACAGGGAGGAGGGAGCAAGCTTGTTTTCTGCTTCCCTGGAGACTAGGACGCGGAACAATGGCTTCAAACTACAAGAGAGGAGATTCCATCTGAACATGAGGAAGAACTTCCTGACTGTGAGAGCCGTTCAGCAGTGGGACTCTCTGCCCCAGAGTGTGGTGGAGGCTCCTTCTTTGGAAGCTTTTAAACAGAGGCTGGATGGCCATCTGTCAGGGATGCTCTGAATGCAATATTCCTGCTTGTTGGCAGAATGGGGTTGGACTGGATGGCCCAGGAGGTCTCTTCCAACTCTTTGATTCTATGATTCTATGACACCTCCAAGGTCAAGTGTCCAGCATGACTGCCTGGAGTGACATTGCCTTCCCGCTAGAGCAGTCGATACCTATTGATTTACTCCCGTGATGGTGAACCTATGACATGCGTGTCAGCACTGACATGCATGGCTATTTTTGATGACACGCAGCCACATGTGGTCACATACAGAGGTACACCTTATAAGAGCCAATCTAATTCAATCCTTAAATTTGTAAAAGGCTCTACAAATTTAACATCTGCATATTGACAAGCTGGAATGTGTCCAGAGGAGGGCGACTAAAATGATCAAGGGTCTGGAGAACAAGCCCTATGAGGAGCGGCTTAAGGAGCTGGGCATGTTTAGCCTGAAGAAGAGAAGGCTGAGAGGAGATACGATAACCATGTATAAATATGTGAGAGGAAGCCACAGGGAGGAGGAGGAGGGAGCAAGCTTGTTTTCTGCTTCCCTGGAGACTAGGACGCAATGGAGCAATGGCTTCAAACTACAAGAGAGGAGATTCCATCTGAACATGAGGAAGAACTTCCTGACTGTGAGAGCCGTTCAGCAGTGGAACTCTCTGCCCCGGAGTGTGGTGGAGGCTCCTTCTTTTGAAGTTTTTAAACAGAGGCTGGATGGCCATCTGTCAGGGATGATTTAAATGCAATATTCCTGCTTCTTGGCAGAATGGGGTTGGACTGGATGGCCCATGAGGTCTCTTCCAACTCTCTGATTCTATGATTCTATGTTTGAGTATTGTTCACTCCATAACTCAGCATGGAATATACATTTTTTCTTATTTAAACTATAAATATTGCAAAATTATGTTGTTGTTTTTTCTCAAAGTTGACACCCCACCCAAGTTATGCTCAGGTTTTTAGCAAATTTTAACACACTAAGCTCAAAAGGATGCCCATCACTGATCTACTCATATTTGCATGTTTTCAAGCTACTAGGTTGGCTGAAGCTGGGACTAATAGCGGTAGCTCACTCCGCTCCTCGGATTCAAACCACCAACCTTTCAGAGAACAAGTTCAGCAGCTCAGCAGTTTAACCTGCTGCACCACTGGGGGGGGGGGGGGCTGTTGCATATTTTTTATATATATTGTAATGAAGAGAGATACTGGACCCTTGATGCAATGACTGGTGTAAAGGGTCAATGTCTCTCCCAAGTTGTGGCACCAGAGTTTGGAGAAGTTACCTTTTTTGGATACAACCTCCAGAATTAATCGAGTCTCTGCCTGATTTCGATGGGGAAGCTCTGGTTCCATCTGCCACTGTTAAACAGCCTTGGGGTTGTGTTGGATTCATCGCTGACGATGGAGGCCCAGATCACGGCCATAAGTAAGCAGGCCTTTTTTCATCTTCGCCAGGCAAGGAAATTGGCATCCTACCTTTCGGTAGAAGCAATGGCAACAGTAATCCACGCAACAGTCTCCACTAGGTTGGACTATTGCAACGCCTTATATGCTGGCCTTCCGCAGTCAACAACCCAGAAGATTCGGATGGTCCAAAATGCAGCGGCCAGGCTGCTAGCGGGATCATCTATAAGATCCCATATCACACCGATTCTGCAACAACTGCATTGGCTACCAATAGAACATCAGATCTCTTACAAGATACCGATCCTGACATTTAGAGCTCAAAATAGCCAAGGACCTTTGTATCTTAGGGACCGCCTCATTCCTTTTCTCCATCAGTGGTCACCTCGATCCACTCAGGAAAATCTCCTCTACATACTGGGCCCTAGGGAGGGAGGTATACCTGGAAGCTACAAGGCGTAGAGCTTTTTCGATCAATGCTCCAATTCTGTGGAACTCATTGCCTCCATACATTAGAGCAATGTCACAGCTGCGACCTTTTGTAAAGGCGCTCAAGACTTGGCTGTTTGGTTGTGCATTTAAGTAATCAGATCTAATTTGCCAAATAGTCACTGTTGAATGTTTTTATGTTGAATGTTTTTATATTGTGTAAATGCTATCTTAGATTGTAAGTCACTCGGAGCACCTTGGTGGAGAGAAACTAATTAAGAAATAAAGTGAAGTGAAGTGAAGAATTCCCAGAATGATCCACAGTTCCTTTTCTTTCTCTCTTTTAGGGGTTGAATGCTTTTGGGCTTGAAAAGATCCATGATGTTTGGAAACTCCTTCACCCAGAATGTGAGTATCTCAAATTGTAATTGTAGGAATTTTTGGTCTATAACACAGTCTATAACAAACTACAGGAAAGGAGATTCCACCTGAATGTTTGGAAGAACTTCCTGACCGTGAGAAGGGCTGTTCAGCAGTGGAACTCTCTGCCCCGGTGTGTGGTGGAGGCTACTTCTTTGGAGGCTTGGGGACACGTGGCTTTGAAGAATGGGGGAGCAGTACGTGTGAAAAAGATCTTGGAGTCCTCGTGGACAACAAATTAAACATGAGCCAACAATGTGATGTGGCGGCAAAAAAAGCCAATGGGATTTTGGCCTGCATCAAGAGGAGCATAGTGTCTAGATCTAGGGAAGTCATGCTCCCCATGCTCTTGGTTAGACCACACCTGGAATATTGTGCCCAGTTCTGGGCACCACAATTGGAGAGGGATGTTGACAAGCTGGAAAGTGTCCAGAGGAGGGCGACTCAAATGATCAAGAGTCTGGAGAACAAGCCCTATGAGAAGCGGCTTAAGGAGCTGGGCATGTTTAGCCTGAAGAAGAGAAGGCTGAGAGGGGATATGATAGACATGTATAAATATGTGAGGGGAAGTCGTAGGGAGGAAGGAGCAAGCTTGTTTTCTGCAGCCCTGGAGACTAGGAAGCGGAGCAATGGCTTCAAATTACAAGAAAGGAGATTCCATCTGAACTTGAGGAAGAACTTCCTGACTGTGAGAGCTGTTCAGCAGTGGAACTCTCTGCCCCGGAGTGTGGTGGAGGCTCCTTTGGAGGCTTTGAAACAGATGCTGGATGGCCATCTGTCGGGCTTTGAATGCTATTTTCCTGCTTCTTGGCAGAATGGGGTTGGACTGGATGGCCCACGAGGTCTCTTCCAACTCTAGGATTCTATGATTCTATGACCACCACTCACCTAAGCCCTCTGTGTACTAGTATCCAGTTTGCCCATAGCCTTTTTTGTGTGTGTTGAAGCAGCAGGGAGGAATCAAAGGCCATGACACAGGTCCTGTCTTTGAGTGCATCTACACTATGGAATTAATACAGTTTGATACCACTTTGACTGCTGTGACTCTGTACTGAGACATTGGGATTGTAGCCTTCTCTGCCAAAGAGTGTTGTGTCCTCACCAAATGACAACCCCCAGGATTCCATAGCATGGAGCCATGGTAGTTAATGTGGTATTAAACTGCATTCATTCTACGATGTAGACACGCCCTTTGTGGCATTGAGTTCTGCTCATCCATTGCTGCCTCTTTTCCTTTTCTCTCAGTGGGGCTGGAGGTGAAGGACTCCTTCCTCCGGAGGTGGGTCGAGAAGGGCTTCTCCGCCCTCAAGGACTACATGGTCAAGTCGGAGGACAAGCAGCTGGAGATGAAGATCGCCATCGTGGAGAAATACCGGGAACGCATCCCGGAGCTGCTGGAGAGGATCAAGCGGCATCATGCCCCCTATCCCGAGATGGCAGGTAATGGGGACCCCCCCCCCCCCCATTTTGAACCTTTGAAAAGCTTGCATAGAAAAGGTCACTTCCACATCTCTTGCAAGCGGCCTGTTTCTTCTGCACAAAGATTAAAGGCATAGAAAAATGCTGCAGTTTTCAATCTGGCAACCCTATTTCTACTCCAGACACACACACACAAGGTCTGGTAAATCTATTTGCCAGCTCGCGTTAACATTCGATAACTCTGTTAATTCTTTATATAAGAAATAGTCAGAAAGCCTTCACCCCAAAGGTTTGTAGTGCAGAAACCTGGGTCTTATCCTCATCGCAGTTTTTTAAAAGATTCCCCCCAATATACTTATACTGTGTTTGTGTGTGTGTATGTATATATATAAAGGTAAAAGTAAAGGTTTCCCCTGACAGTAAGTCTAGTCATGTCCGACTCTGGGGGTTGGTGCTCATCTCCATTTCTAAGCCAAAGAGCCGGTGTTGTCCGTAGACACTTCCAAGGTCATGTGGCCAGCATGACTGGATGGAGCGCCATTACCTTCCTGCAGAAGCAGTACCTATTGTGGAACGCCCTACCCACAGACATCAAATCAGCCCCCTCATTAATGGCATTTCGGAAGAAAGTGAAAACATGGTTATTTGAACAGGCGTTTGAATAGGCAGTGCAATGAATTACAATGAATCATAGGAATTGGAACAACAGATGACGAACTTGGATTATGATTTTAGTTATGAGACGCTAGTGAGTTGTTTATTGATGGTTATTGATGTTATTTGCTTAGCATATTATTGTGTTAATTGTCTTTTAAATGGCTGTATGATGTTTGCATTGAATTTTTGCCGCTGTTTGTTGTTAACCGCTCTGAGTCGCCTAAGGGCTGAGAAGAGCGGTATACAAATAAAGTAAATAAATATTGACATTTGCATGTTTTCAAACTGTTAGGTCGCATGTCAATAGGTACTGTTACTGACATTTGCATGTTTTTGAACTGCCAGGTTGCCAGCACCGGGATTGTGGCGCAGCTGGCTGAGTGTCAGCTGCATTAAGATCACTCTGACCAAAAGGTCATGAGTTCGAAGCCAGCCCGGGCTGGAGTGGGTGTCCAGCCATTGTGTAGCCCGTTGTCGACCTTTGCAACCCGAAAGACAGTTGCATCTGTCAAGTAGGAAAATAAGGTACCACCTTGTGTGGGAGGCTAAATTTAACTAATTTATGAGGCCATAAAGAAAAAAGACTCCGGGGAATGTGGAATGCGGAAGAACTTCATCGGTGTCGTTGATGGATGATGAAAAGCAGCAGCTCCCCTGGCGGCCAGAAAAAAGTTAAATAGCCTCAGTGTATTTGTGTGTTAAATGTTGTTTGTCAAACTGGCATTGAATGTTTGCCATATATGTGTTTACTGTAATCCGCCCTGAGTCCCCTGCAGGGTGAGAAGGGCGGAATATAAGAACTGTAAATAAATAAATAAATGTGCATATATATATATATATATATATATATATATATATATATATATATACACATACATACATACATACATACACACACACATTGTGAACTGCTCTGCATCTCAGTTGAAGGATACAAATAAGGAAATAACAAACAACAACAAGCATCTGGAGGCTATGAAGGGCTGTTGTTCCATTTTCCATGTCGAGGAGCTTGTTGTCTGTAGGCGCCTTCTTGATTGAATTGCTGGCATGACTTCTTCAGGAGTGTCTTTTAGCTAACCCATCTAAAACACAGACATGAACATTTCATCTTAAGAACAGACAAACATCCTGAGCTCTGAGGATCACCTGGGAAGGAATCCCACTGGAGCATTGCAGCACACCCAAATACCTGGGAGTCACTCTGGACCGTGCTCTTACCAACAAGAAGCACTGCCTGAACATCAAGCAAAAAGTGGGCACTAGAAACAATATCATACGAAAGCTGACTGGCACAACCTGGGGATCACAACCAGATACAGTGAAGACATCTGCCCTTGCGCTGTGCTACTCTGTGCTACTCTGTTGCATGCCCAGTGTGGAACACATCTCACCACGCTAAAACAGTGGATGTGGCTCTGAATGAGACATGCCACATTATCGCAGGGTGTCTGCGCCCTACACCACTGGAGAAATTACACTGCTTAGCCGGTATTGCACCACCTGACATCCGCTGGGAAGTAGCAGCCAATAGTGAAAGGACCAAGGCAGAGACATCTCCAGCTCATCCCCTGTTTGGGTATCAGCCAGCACGTCAATGACTTAAATCAAGAAATAGTTTTCTAAGATCTGCAGAGACACTCGCTGGAACACCTCAGCAAGCAAGAGTCCAAAAGTGACAGGCTCAAACCCAGAACCTCAACCAATGGCTGATACCAAATGAGAGACTCCCTCCTGGGCACACAGAAAACTGGGCGACTTGGAAGGCGCTGAACAGACTGAACTCTGGAACAAACAAGATGCAGAGCCAACCTCAAGAAATGGGGCCACAAAGTGGAGTCCACGACATGCGAGTGCGGAGAAGAGCAAACCACTGACCACCTGCTGCAATGCAACCTGAGCCCTGCCACATGCATAAGGGAGGACCTTCTTGAGGCAACACGAGAAGCACTCCAAGTGGCCAGATACTGGTCAAAGGACATTTAATCAATTACCAAGTTTGCAAACTTTGTGGGGTTTTTTATCTGTTTGTTTGTTTTGTTCTGTTAGAAATGTAATACAATGGTCTGGTTGCCCCTGACACGATAAATGAAATAAAAGCTCCCCACAAAAGCGATACCTATTGATCTACTCACATTGCTGTTTTTGAACTGCTAGGTACAGTGGGGAAAAGAAGTATTTAGTCAGATTCCAATTGTACAAGTTCTCCCACTTAAAAAGATGAGAGAGGCTTGTAATTGACCTCACAGATAGACCTCAACATGAGAAAGCACACCCAGAAAATTACATTGTCTGATTTTTGACAAATTTATTTGCAAATGATGGTGGAAAATAAGTTTTTTTTTAAAAAAAAAATCTTATTTGGCTTCCTGATTGGCTTATGGGTTACCTTTTCTCCAGACTTTTGCTTTAGCAGTACAATCTGCATGTGTTGATTGAGATGGCAATAAACCTTACCTGCCCTGCTGAGCCATTTCCATGAGTCCTGGGGTCATTTCTAACTGATTCAGATTGTGGAGCCCTCCAGAAATTGTTGGACTGCCTCTCCTATCATCTCTAATTTGTATAGCCAATGGTAGGAGTGATGGGAGATGTATGAAATGCCATATTGGAAAAGCCACTCATCTTCTCTGTGTGTTACAGATTATGTCCTAGGAACCGTCCATAAGTCCAAAGGCATGGAATTCGACGTTGTCCAAGTAGCGAATGACTTTGTGACCATCCCTCTTGCCTGGCACAATCTCTTGAGGCTGCCCATGTTTCGCATTGGTAAGACACCCCCCCCCCCCCAATTTTTTTATATCTATTATGCTATATCACAAAATTTGACAAATGTTCTGTTCCTGATTTGAAAGTGTTATTTCCTGTTTATTTGTGCAATCCTTGCTTTGAAAGTAGTTGTTTTACTCCAGAAACTTTGTTTTTGTGGCTGCGACAAACTAGGTTGAATTGGTCGAGGCTCGATGATATATTCATTGAAAAACAAGGGCAAAATATATTGAAGTATGTCCCAAAAAAACAGATGTTTTGGCAGTTTAATAAAGTTTTCCTGATAATATAATATGATATAATGTAATATAATATATTGTATATACATATAATATTTATAATTTTATAATGTAACACAATGCAATACTAATAATAATATGATGTTATAATTATATATTTTATATTACCTGTAATATTACTAATAACGAAAATTACCTCGGAAGGGCAAATTTACTCAAAAGACACAAAAACAAATGTTTTGGCAGTTTAATAAGTTTTTCCGTATAATATAATATAATAATATAATAATAATATAAGGAGCTGGGGGTGGTGACGGCCGACAGGGAGCTCTGGCATGGGCTGGTCCATGAGGTCACGAAGAGTCGGAGACGACTGAACGAATGAACAACAACAACATAATATAATATAATGTAATATAATATAATATATTGTATATACATATAATATTTATAATATTATAATGTCATATAATGTAATACTAATAATAATGTGGTATTTTAATTATATATTTTATATTACCTGTAATATTACTAATAATGAAAATTATCTCGGAAGGGCATATTTACTCAAAAGACACAAAAACAAATGTTTTGGCAGTTTAATAAGTTTTTCCTTATAATATAATATAATGTCATGTAATATAATATATTGTATATACATATAATATTTATAATATTATAATGTAATACAATGTAATACAATAATAATATATTATAATTATATATCTTATATTACCTGTAATATTACTAATAACGAAAATTATCTCGGAAGGGCATATTTACTCAAAAGACACAAAAACAAATGTTTTGGCAGTTTAATAAGTTTTTCCATATAATATAATGTAATGTAATAGAATATATTGTATATACATATAATATTTATAATATTATAATGTCATACAATGTAATACTAATAATAATATGATATTATAATTATATGTTTTATATTACCTGTAATATTACTAATACTATTACAATATAATGGTATAGTACAATATAGTAATATATAATACTGATATTGTATTATGCTAATAATATAATATATTGAATGTATATGTATCTTGTAAGCTGCTCTGAGTCCCCTTCGGGGTGAGAAGGGCGGCATAGAAATGTCATAATAAATAAATAAATAAATAAATAATGATATTATAATTATATATTTTATATTATATTTTGCATTATATAATATAATATAATATATTGTATATACATATAATATTTATAATATTATAATGTAATACAATGTAATACTAATAATAATATGATGTTATAATTATATATTTTATATTACCTGTAATGTTACTTATAATATTACAATATAATGGTATAGGACAATATAGTAATATATAATACTGATATTGTACTATGCTAATAATATAATATATTGAGTCTTGACAGTATATGTGTCTTGTAAGCTGCTCTGAATCCCCTTCGGGGTGAGAAGGGCAGCATATAAATGTCATAAATAATAAATTAAAAATGATATTATAATTATATATATTATATCACATTTTGCATTATATAATATAATGTATTGTATATACATATAATATTTATAATATAATGTAATACAGTGTAATACTACTAATAATAGAGTGTCTAATCTTAATATTATTATTGTTGTTATTATTATTATTGTTATTATTATTATTATTATTTATATTCTGCCCTTCTCCCCAAGGGGACTCAGAGTAGAGTACAACATATACATCAACACAGGCAAACATTCAGTGCCTTGTTACAAATAGAAATACAGTGAAACACAAATACATAGACAAAGGCAAAGGCTTCTCCTTTCATTTCCGGTTCTGGAGGGTGGTGCCCATCTCTGGCTATGGGAGAGGTGCTTTTCTCCGCTTCCAAGCCCCAAGGAGCCTGCATAGGTTTCTTAAATCCTTGTGTGTTATTGTTTATATGTGAGTTATATTAATTGATTTTTTTAATTATTCCTTGTTGTTTTATTGATGTGTTGTCGGGCTTGGTGTCATGTAAGCCGCTCCGAATCCCCTGGGGAGATGGTAGCGGGGTATAAATAAAGTTTTATTATTATTATTATTATTATTATTATTATTGATGTAAACACCTCCTGGTTGTTTGGCTGGCAAGATTTCTTGGAGTGTCTCTTTGCCCTTTCCCGCCACAGCAGTACCTATTTATCTACTCACATTTGCATGTTTTCAAACTGCTAGGTTGGCAGGAGCTGGGCCTAACAGTGGGAGCTTACCCTGTTCCCCAGATTCAAATAGCTAACCTTTCAGTCAGCAAGGTCAGCAGCTCAGCGGTTTAACCCGCTGCATCACCACAAAAATATAGTCATTGTTTTCATGGCTTAGGTAGCAGAGTGTCTAATCTTAATAATAATAATAATAATAATAATAATAATAATAATAATAATAATAAAGATCTATAATAAAGATCTCCCCAAGGGGACTCAGAATAAACATATACACAAACACAGGCAAACATTCAATGCCTTGTTACAAATGGAAACACAAATACAAAGGCAAAGGCAAAGGCTTCTCCTTTCATTTCCGGTTCTGGAGGGTGGTGCCCATCTCTGGCTATGGGAGAGGTGCTATTCTCCGTTTCCAAGCCCCAAGGAGCCTGCATTGATGTAAACACCTCCTGGTTGTGTGGCTGGCAAGATTGCTAGGAGTGTCCCTTTGCCTTTTCCCACCACAGCAGTACCTATCTACTCACATTTGCATGTTTTCGAACTGCTAGGTTGGCAGGAGCTGGGCCTAACAGAGGGAGCTCACCCTGCTCCCCAGATTCAAACTGCTAACCTTTCAGTCAGCCAAAGAGCTTGCATTGTTGTAAACACCTCCTGGTTGTGTGGCTGGCAAGATTGCTTTGATCGTCTATTTGCCTTTTCTCGACAGAGCAGTACCTATTTAACTGTTCACATTTGCATGGTTTGTAACTGCTAGGTTAGCAGGAGCTAAGTCAGACAGCATGAGCTCACCCCATCTTGTGGATTTGAACTGCCGACCTTCAGGTCAGCAGTTCAGCAGCACAAGGGTTTAACCCATTGCACCACCACAAGGTCTTTGGTCTATTTCGCCTAGGACTTCGAACTTGAACTCGTAGCTCTGTAGTATTTGATAGGGCTGGGCAACCACGGAAAAATTTGTTTCTAAACTTGATTCGTTTTTAGGGGGTTTTTGCGTTTCGATTTTTAAAAGAATTCCGAAATTTTCCTTAAAAAAAGTTCGAAATTTACGAAATTTCGGAAATTACGAAACAATTACGAAACAATTATGAATCGATTCGTTAATGGCGGGCGCGATCGCGCAATACGCTAAAAAAAACCTCTCCCTCTGTTGTTGACTGTTGGTGTGATAATTATAAATTTTTTTCACTGATAAAACAAACAGCAAACCTAAAACACCAGACATGCGGAAATAATAACGAAACGATTTTGAAACAATTACAAAACAATTACGAAACAAATTGGAAAAATTCGTTTCGTTTTTTAGTTACTCCTGAATGGTTCAATATCGCTTCGTTATCAAAAAAAATAACGAATTAATAATGAATTACGAAATTAACGAACGAAACCGCCCAGCCCTAGTATTTGAGGCCGATCCCGTGGCCAAAACTTGAACAATCCCATATTTTCCCACAGTGACCTCCTGAACCTGCTTATCTTCTCAAATCTGATGAAATTCAGCGTGATCCGGGTGTTGTGACCATATTTATAGTGCGTGACACAATCCCTGCTTCATCGGGTATACAAACATAACAAGAATAGTCTCCTTATCTATAGGCCATAAAGGTAAATCATTTTACCTTGCGTAACTGTGCCACAGTCATGTCCAATTGCAAGAGTCTCAATTCCAGTTTTGTTTTTCAGAGGCTTGCACTGGACTGCTGGGTCATGATGAGCAAAGGTCAATCCCGGGCCGGTTTTGAACTCATAACCTTTCGGTCAATAGTGATTTTAAATAAATAAATAAATAAATAAACAAACCTTGGGATCTACCATTTGGTTAAGCGATGAGAGGCCATCCTCAATGTTGTTTAATCTGAGCCTACAACTTACTTCCCACAGGAAAATAAACACAGAAAGCAAGAGAGTTTGAGCCTTTTCCTTCCATTTCCGACGTGTCTCCTGCCTTCTTGCTTTTTCAGACACCGTTCCCGCTGACGAGTGGAACCTGCTCTATGTCGCCGTCACCCGTGCCAAAAAGCGCCTCGTCCTGCCCAAATTCCTAAGCCATCTCTTGACAATGGCTGGGGTGAGTGCAAGCTGACCCTAACCGGCCAACCTTTCAGGGTTGTTGGTTGGGAGCCTTGAATGTAATTTTTAATGGCCAAGTTTCCTAAGATATTTATTTATTTACCTACTTACTTACGACATTGATATGCCGCCCTTCTCTCCCCAAAGGGAACTCAGAGCGGCTTACAAGATACATATACATACATTATATTATTAGCATAGTACAATATCAATATTATATATTACTATATTGTAGTATACCATTATATTGCTATATCTATATAAATAAAAATGTAATGTTCGTTTGTGGGATTAACAGAACTCAAAAACCCCTGGACGAATGGACACCAAATTTGGACACAAGACACCTAACAACCCAATGTATGTCCTTCACTCAAAAACACTGATTTTGTCATTTGGGAGTTGTAGTTGCTGGGATTTATAGTTCACCTACAATCCAAGAGCATTCTGAACCCCACCATAGAATCAAAGAGTTGGAAGAGACCTCATGGGCCATCCAGTCCAACCCCCTGCCAAGAAGCAGGAATATTGCATTCAAATTACCCCTGACAAATGGCCATCCAGCCTCTGCTTAAAAGCTTCCAAAGAAGGAGCCTCCACCACACTCCGGGGCAGAGAGTTCCACTGCTGAACGGCTCTCACAGTCAGGAAATTCTTCCTAATGTTCAGATGGAACTGAACCAAACTTAGCACACAGTTCTCCCATGACCAACAGAAAATACTGGAAGGGTTTGGTGGGCAGTGTCCTTTGGTTTTGGAGTTGTAGTTCACCTACATCCAGAGAGCACTGTGGACTCAAACAATGATGGATCTGGACCAAACTCTACATGAATACTCAATATGCCCAAATGTGAACACTGGTGGAGTTTGGGGGAAATAGAATCTTGACATTTGGGAGTTGTAGTTGCTGGGATTTATAGTTCACCTATAATCAAAGAGTGTTCTGAACCCCACCAACAACAGAATGGGGCCAAACGTCCCACACAGAAACCCCATGACCAAAAGAAAATACTCAAGGCCATCCAGTCCAACTCACTTCACCAGGGCAAGAAAAGGTAATCAAAGCCCTCCTGACAAAGAGCCATCCAGCCATAGATATAGATAGATATGATTCACACACACATATAACATCATAGATTTGAAAGGGACCCTAAAGAAGGACAATAATATGTTGTATGTTCCAGAGTAGACAAACCAGACACCCTCTGCATCAACACTGACAAAGAAACAAGAAGTACTGTTTACCCACAAGAATAAAGAAATTACATATAGTAGAAACCAACACTTTCTCATTACTTTATTTTCCAGATCAATAGACTGGGCCACGGCAACGCGTGGCAGGGGACAGCTAGTATATTACTATATTGTACTATACCATTATATTGCAATATTATTAATAATATTATATGTAATATAAAATATTTAATTACAATATCATATTATTATTAGTAGTAGTAGTACTATATTGTATTACATTATAATATTATGTCCAATTCTGGGCACCACAATTGAAGAGAGATGTTGACAAACTGGGATGTGTCCAGAGGAGGGCGACTAAAATGATCAAGGGTCTGGAGAACAAGCCCTATGAGGAGCGGCTTAAGGAGCTGGGCATGTTTAGCCTGAAGAAGAGAAGGCTGAGAGAAGACATGATAGCCATGTATAAATATGTGAGAGGAAGCCACAGGGAGGAGGAGGGAGCAAGCTTGTTTTCTGCTTCCCTGGAGACTAGGACACAATGGAACAATGGCTTCAAACTACAAGAGAGGAGATTCCATCTGAACATGAGGAAGAACTTCCTGACTGTGAGAGCCGTTCAGCAGTGGAACTCTCTGCCCTGGAGTGTGGTGGAGGCTCCTTCTTTGGAAGCTTTTAAACAGAGGCTGGATGGTCATCTGTCAGGGGTGATTTGAATGCAATATTCCTGCTTCTTGGCAGAATGGGGTTGGACTGGATGGCCCAGGAGGTCTCTTCCAACTCTATGTTTCTATGATTCTATATTATATTATATTATTAGTAAAATTAGTAAAATATTGACCATGGAATCATGCTGGAACAGTTCTCTAGGCATCGTTAAGTTGGAAAACCAAGATGTAGTTCATTTCAGGTATGGAAAATAAGGTTCCTGATTGTGCATGGAGCATCATCTTAACAGGATGGATCTATTGCATGATACATGGACTTACTGTGTATTGGACTAGGTAGATTGGTGATGTGACTCCATTCAAACCAATCTGCCATTGTTCTAAAACTGGGAATTGTTCTCAAAGGCAGATGCCGGGAATTCCTCATTTTGTTTTTCACTTGTCTAATTCCACTATAATTCTTGTGTTCATCTCCAGGAGTATTTTTTGCGGCCTGAATTGACAAGCGATGTCTGCAAAGACGGGCCGGTGAAATGCTCTGTGCGGGGCTGCCTCAATGACATCCCTCCAGAATCACTTTTGACCATGAGGAAAATGCCCTTTGTTTATGTACGTATACGTATTCCTGAGCTAGTAATATGTTACTATATACAGATGTGGGGTGATATAATATTTCTTAAAGGGAATAAAACTAGTCAGAACTCAAAAACATCAAGAGAGGAGATTCCATCTGAACATTAGGAAGAACTTCCTGACTGTGAGAGCCGTTCAGCAGTGGAACTCTCTGCCCCGGAGTGTGGTGGAGTCTCCTTCTTTGGAAGCTTTTAAGCAGAAGCTGGATGGCCATCTGTCAGGGGTGATTTGAATGCAATATTCCTGCTTCTTGGCAGAATGGGGTTGGACTGGATGGCCCATGAGGTCTCTTCCAACTCTTTGATTCTATGATCAGACAGAACTGTCAGTAGATCAGTTTCTACATTTGATAGTTTTGTAGGTCTGTTTTGTGCATTGGATTGGTTTAGTAGTCTTGTTAGTTGTTGTAGTGTTGTTGTGTTTCATATTAAGAAAAAATGGGGGTTTTTTTTGTACTTGATGCAATTCTTTCCTTGCAAATAATAATAATAATAATAATAATAATAATAATAATAATAATCTTTATTAATACCCCTCCACCATCTCCCCAAAGGGGATTCGGGGCGGCTTACATGAGGCCAGGTCCATCAATCTAGAAAACACAATATAACACAAAAACACAACAGAAAATGGATTGTTGTAGGTTTTTTCGGGCTATATGGCCATGGTCTAGAGGCATTCTCTCCTGACGTTTCGCCTGCATCTATGGCAAGCAACCTCTGAGGATGCTTGCCATAGATGCAGGCGAAACATCAGGAGAGAATGCCTCTAGAAATGGCCATATAGCCCAAAAAAAACCTACAACAACCCAGTGATTCCGGCCATGAAAGCCTTCGACAATACAACAGAAAATCATAAAATAAAATAACATAAAATACAAAAAATATGTCTTGGTTGGTTTGTATGATGGGCACCCTGGTGGAACAGAGTTAAACTGCTGAGCTGCTGAACTTGCTGACCGATAGGTTGGTGCTTTGAATCCAGGGAGTGGGGTGAGCTCCCACTGTTAGCCCCAGCTTCTGCCAACCTATCAGTACAAAAACATGCAAATGTGAGTAGATCAATAAGTGCTGCTTCGGCGAGAAGGTAACAGCGCTCCATGCAGTCATGCTGGCCACATAACCTTGGAAGTGTCTACGAACAACGCCGGCTCATCAGCTTAGAAATGGAGACTTAATGTCATGGGAAAACCAATAATAATAATAATAATAATAATAATAATAATAATAATAATAATAAACAACAAGATGAGTCCACAGCAGACACTCTGCTGGCTGTTGTATTGAATCACACAATGGACACTTCCCAAGAGTCTAGGACTGTGTGATGTATCAGCAAATAATGCGTGCAGATCCCAGTAAGGTGGCCTTTTGCAGCTGGCAGATGGTCATTTTGTCAGCGCCAATTGTGTTTAAGTGCAGGCCAAGGTCTGTAGGCACTGCACCCAGTGTGCCAATCACCACTGGGATGCCCTTGACTGGTTTGTGCCAGAGTCTTTGCAGTTTGATCTTTAAATCCTCATATCGTGTCATCTTTTCCAGTTGTTTCTCTTCAATCCTGCTGTCACCTGGGATGGCAACATCAACAATCCATACTTTGTTTTTTAACATGATCGTGAGGTCAGGAGTATTGTGCTCCAAAACTCTGTCTGAATCCGGAAGTCCCATAGCTTGATGTGTCACAAGAACCATAAACCCTCAAAGATTGTGGAAAATGAACATGCAAAAATACTGTGGGACTTTCGAATCCAGACTGACAAAGTTTTGGAACACAATACACCAGACATCACGATTGTGGAAAAGGAAAAACTCTGGATTATTGATGTCACCATATCAGGTGACAGCCGCATTGAGGAAAAACAACAGGAAAAACTCAGCCACTATCAAGACCTCAAAATCGAACCTCAAAATCTCTGGCATCAACCAGTCCAGGTGGTCCCAGTGGTCATGGGCACACTGGGTGCCGTGCCAAAAGATCTCAGCCGGCATTTGGAAACAATAAACATTGACAAAATCACGATCTGTCAACTGCAAAAGGCCACCTGACTTGGATCTGCGCGCATCATTCGGAAATACATCACACAGTCCGAGACGCTTGGGAAGTGTTCGACTTGTGATTTTGTGATACGAAGTCCAGCATAGAGATCTTGTTTGCTGTGACATACTGTGCTTTTGTGTCAATAATAATAATAATAACATTTAATTTATATTCTGCCCTTCTCACCTCGAAGGAGACTCAGGGAGGATCCCAGTACATATACACGGCAAACATTCAATGCCGCTTTGTATAGACAATTCACAGACAGACAGAACAGAAGGAGGTACATTGTTTTGACTCAGTGTCCAGCTGTTTTTGGTGCCATGGAAGGTTGGGCTCGGGTCCAGGGGGTGCTGTTGCTCCATCCTCTATGATGAAGAGTGTCAGGACTTCCTCCTTCCTTTGGGTCACCCAGCATTTTCTGATCTTCTTTCTTTATGGCGTCGTAAAACGCCTCCCCCGCTTTTAGCAGTACCTAATTTCTCTAATTACAGCTAAAGCTGTTTTTGAATTGCTTAGGTAAACAATGAGCTAGGCTGACAGTCGGCAGCTCACGCCGACCCGGGGCTTCAAACTTGCAACCTCTTGGTTGATAATCTTATAATTGCTGATGATTTACCAGCTGTGCTAAACCTCAAGCCCTGGAAGGGTTTGGTGGGCATTGACCTTGAGTTTTAGAATTGTAGTTTACCTACATCCAGAGAGCACTGTGGAGTCAAACAATGATGGATCTG
Organism: Anolis sagrei; assembly: GCF_037176765.1. Taxonomy (NCBI): domain Eukaryota; kingdom Metazoa; phylum Chordata; class Lepidosauria; order Squamata; family Anolidae; genus Anolis; species Anolis sagrei. Next base: position 193,872,781 of record NC_090025.1, on the reverse strand, counting down.
GACCAAACTCTACATGAGTACTCAATATGCCCAAATGTGAACACTGGTGGAGCTTGGGGAAAATAGAATCTTGACATTTGGGAGTTGTAGTTGCTGGGATTTATAGTTCACCTACAATCACAGAACATTCGGAACCCCACCAATGATGGAATTGAACCAAACTTGGCACACAGTTCTCCCATGACCAACAATAAAAAACTGGAAGGGTTTGGTGAGCAGTGCCCTTTGGTTTTGGAGTTGTAGTTCACCTACATCCAGAGATCACTGTGGACTCAAACAATGATGGATCTGGACCAAACTTGGCACGAATACCCAATATGCCCCAATGTGAACACTGGTGGAGTTTGGGGAAAATAGACCTTGACATTTGGAAGTTGTAGTTGCTGGAATTTATAGTTCACCTACCACCAAAGAGCATTCGGAACCCTACCAACGATAGAATTGGGCCAAACCTCCCACACAGAACCCCCATGACCAACAGAAAATACTGTGTTTTCTGACGGTCTTTGGCGACCCCTCTGACACCCCCTCGTTACCCCCACAAGGGTCCCGACCCCCAGGTTCTACACTGTAGAGTTAATGCAGGTTGAGGCTTCTTTAGAGTGCTATGGTATTGCAAGGTCTTTCCCCTTTTCTGTCAAAAGAGTTCTGGAGTCTCATCAAACTGCGACTCCCAGGATTCCACAGCACAGAGCCATGGCAATTAAAGTGGTATCAAACTGCATTAATTCCACAGTGTAGATGTACCCTTCCATCCTTGCATATTGTCACAGATGGCTATCACGACACCCTTCAGGCTTCCCTTTCAACCTGCCTGATTTCATATCTATCTTTTGACCTCCTTCTCTGGTCTCTCATCCTTTTCATAGACTGTAAACATCCAGGATTGCATATTTGTGACTTTGAATAACCAATGATAATGAAAAAAGAAAATGTGCCTAGAACACATTGGCCATGCAGGCTGGAAACCACATGACACCCTATTTTCATGTTCTGTTTCTCTTGCAGAGCGATGGCACCACAGACTCGGAGAGCCTCCTCTGCCACGCCTGCCTGCAGCACCGCCTCGGTCCGCTGGCTTGGTTGACCGTCGCCCCCAAAGTGGTGGAAGCCTTGGGCCCGGCGGAAGAAGCCATTGAGATCCCGCAGATGGTGCAGATCCTCTTTGAATGGATCTGAACGGGAGTCGGAACCACAACACACCATGAATAGGGCTCGCCAGATGTACATACAATGTTTTTGTTGTTACAACACTCTGTTTCTGGAGAACATGGTTGCTGCGGTCCAGCGAGAAAGAAGACCCAGCGGAGACCCATCTGGAGAGCATCGTTCATGAACTAGCACACTTTTCTGCAGTGTTTGGATGGAGAAAAGTATTATTTGGCCTCCCAAATTTCCCAAAATTATGCCCACCCAGGTCTTCTGTTTATGTTTGGAGCAGGGAGCCTCCCTTTCTCAATTGACCCATCTGGAGGGCATCGTTCATGAACTAGCACATTTTTTTGCAGTGTTTGGATGGAGAAAAGTATTATTTGGCCTCCCAAATTTCCCAAAATTATGCCCACCCAGGTCTTCTGTTTATGTTTGGAGCAGGGAGCCTCCCTTTCTCAATTGACCCATCTGGAGGGCATCGTTCATGAACTAGCACACTTTTTTTGCAGTGTTTGGATGGAGAAAAGTATTATTTGGCCTCCCAAATTTCCCAAAATTATGCCCACCCAGGTCTTCTGTTTATGTTTGGAGCAGAGAGCCTCCCTTTCTCAATTGACCCATCTGGAGGGCATCGTTCATGAACTAGCACACCTTTTGCAGTGTTTGGATGGAGAAAAGTATTATTTAGCTTCCCAAATTTCCCAAAATTATGTCCATCCAGGTCTTCTGTTTATGTTTGGAGCAGGGATCCTCCCTTTCCCAATTGACCCATCTGAAGGGCATCGTTCATGAACTATCACACCTTTTGCAGTGTTTGGATGGAGAAAAGTATTCTTTGGCCTCCCAAATTTCCCAAAATTATGTCCACCCAGGTCTTCTGTTTATGTTTGGAGCAAGGAGCCTCCCTTTCCTAATTGACCCATCTGGAGGGCATCGTTCATGAACTAGCACACTTTTTTGCAGTTTGGATGGAGAAAAGTATTATTTGGCCTCCCAAATGTCCCAAAATTATGTCCATCTAGGTCTTCTGTTTATGTTTGGAGCAGGGAGCCTCCCTTTCCCAATTGACCCATCTGAAGGGCATCGTTCATGAACTATCACACCTTTTGCAGTGTTTGGATGGAGAAAAGTATTCTTTGGCCTCCCAAATTTCCCAAAATTATGTCCACCCAGGTCTTCTGTTTATGTTTGGAGCAGGGAACCTCCCTTTCCCAATTGACCCATCTGGAGGGCATCGTTCATGAACTAGCACACCTTTTGCAGTGTTTGGATGGAGAAAAGTATTATTTGGCCTCTCAAATTTCCCAAAATTATGTCCATCCAGGTCTTCTGTTTATGTTTGGAGCAGGGAACCTCCCTTTCCCAATTGACCCATCTGGAGGGCATCGTTCATGAACTAGCACACTTTTTTGCAGTGTTTGGATGGAGAAAAGTATTCTTTGGCCTCCCAAATTTCCCAAAATTATGTCCATCCAGGTCATCTGTTTATGTTTGGTGAACCATTTTGGAGCAAGGAGCCTCCCTTTCCCAATCCCCCCTTGAGCTGGATTCAGAGGGGATTCTTCTGCCTCTGTCTTCCCCATCCATCCAAAAGTTGTGTTGGAGATTTTCTTGGATGGGAAACGAAGCCAAAAACAATCTTCTTACGATGTGAAGAACAAGCGGAATCGTCAAGTAGGAACTCATTGGCTTCGAAAGCTCCATCCTAGTATCTTTTGCCGTCGTTTTGGGAGAGAATGCAGCTCTGCGGCCGTGGAAAGCTTCCCCTCTTGCCTGATCTCCTCCTTGAAGGAGAAGGAAGACTAAGGAAGAGATGCCCATGCTTCAAGGAGGAGAGAGATTCGCCTCCAGGGAAGAACAATCTCATGGGCTTCCCTGAGATTTGTATTATGGAACTGGATGGAGCAGGACGGAAGCAGAGACCGATTTTCTGCTCAGCTTGGAGTTATTCAAGTGACATCTGGCAAGATCTGTGCGACAAGATCCAAGTGCCTCTTCTAAGCAGAGTACGCACCGTCTCCGGCTTTTTCACAGCTGTTTCTTGGACATTCTGCTCTTTTGAGAGAGCTGAATTATAGCCATGCCTTGCACTTTGGATCCCTGGTTTGCTCTCTTGACCACGGCTTCTGTTTTCTTGCAAGCGGTGGTCTTCCTTTCATTCAGTCCGGTGCCATCTCATCTTGACTTTCCAGGCCTGGTTCCACTTTCCATCCAATACAAAATACAATTTTGTCCTTATGCGTTTAGATCAGGCATTGGGCCAACTTCGGCCCTCTTTCCAGGTGTCCAAAACACCAAAGTTTGCCCATGCCGGGTGTAGAGCTTCCATATTCGTCTGCAGTTTGGTGTTCACAGTCGTATTCAACCCTTGCCTGTCTTTAAAACATTGGAATTCAATTTTTTACAGTAATCTTTCAATATATGTGGAATTCTTACTTCTCCTTTGGTCGATTGATTTTGTATGCGTGTGTGTACAAACATACACACATAGGTATTTGTCAAAGTGCGACAGAAGCTTTGAAGCTTAGAAGAATGGACACTTTGAGACTTCAGTAAAAGCAAACATCTGTCAGGGGTGATTTGAATGCAATATTTCTGCTTCTTGGCAGGGGGTTGGGCTGGATGGCCCATGAGGTCTCTTCTAACTCTTTGATTCTTTGATTCTATGATTCTATGAAACATATAGCTTTACTGAGTAGAGCAAATATGCAGCACACACTCGCATTGACGCCCAACCAAAAAGAAGACAAACAAGACAAAAGCACCAAAGTAAGGAGGACGAAAGAAATCTTCTCTCTGGATCCTCCCTACGTGTTCCAGGCACACTCAGGGTCACAACTTCACAGTTCATTACAGGCTTGACTGATTAACCCTTTCAGAGTCAATACACTCTCTGCTAATGCAATCAGGTTACATTCACAGGCATTACACAAAATTACATTTAAACATTCACATTACACTAATCTTACATTAACAATATTGTTGAAGGCTTTCATGGCTGGAATCACTGGGTTGTTGTAGATTTTTTGGATTATATGGCCATGCTCTAGAAAGGTGGCCAGTTGAAACATTCACACCTAGCTCCAACAGACAAGAGTTCTTTGTCCCACCCTGGATATTCCACAGATATATAAACTCAATTTTCCTGGCTCCAACAGAGCTCACTACCTCTGAGGATGCTTGCCATAGATGCAGGCGAAACATCAGGAGAGAATGCCTCTAGAACATGGCCATATAGCCCAAAAAACCTACAACAACCCATACACATATAGGGTTGCTGTGCGTTTTCAAACTTTATGGCCATGTTCTAGAAGCATTCTCTCCTGATGTTTCACCCACATCTATGGCAGGCATCCTCAGAGGTTGTGAGGTCTGTTGGAAACTAAGTGAGATTTATATATCTGTAGAATAATGTCCAGGGTGGGAGAAAGAACTCTTGTCTGAGGCAAGTGTGAATGTTTCCAATTGGCTGTCTTGATTAGCATTGAAGCAGCCAGGTTTTGAAGCTGCAAGGCCATTCAATGCTAATCAAGCTGGCCAATTGCAACATTCACACTTGCCTCAGACAAGAGTTCTTTCTCCCACTTTGGACATTATTGCACAGGTATATAAACTCAACTTGCCTAGTTTCCAACAGACCTCACAACCTCTGAGGATGCCTGCCACAGATGTGGGCAAAGCATCAGGAGAGAATGCAGGAATCAGCCGGGCTTTGAAGCTGCAAGGCCATTCAGTGCTAATCAAGCTGGCCAATTGCAACATTCACACTTGTCTCCAGCAGACAAGAGTTCTTTCTCCCACCCTGGACGTCATTCCACAGGTATATAAACCTCACTTTGCAACATTCACACTTGTCTCCAACAGACAAGAGTTCTTTCTCCCACCCTGGACATCTCAAAGGTATATAAACTTCACTTGCCTAGTTTCCAACAGACCTCACAACCTCTGAGGATGCCTGCCATAGATGTGGGCGAAACGTCAGGAGAGAGTGCTTCTGGAATATGGCCAGACAGCCCGGAAAACGCAGAGCAACCCAGTGATTCTGGCCATGAAAGCCTTGGACAACACATATACACATACTTCTTTCAGCCTCGTCCACGCATTTTCCATTCACCAGACATGGTACATAGTGATTTTCTTATAAAACGTGTGTGTGTGTGTGTGTGTATATATATCTCTCTCCAGGGGAAATAGGTGGGGTTTTCAACTATTGCATCTAAATAACAATGGAAAGCTGGAAACTGTATGAGTGTGTGATATATATATATATATATATATATATATATATATATATATATATATTAATATGTGGATAGAAGATAGGTATTTCCCTGGCCAGTAGGTGGCAGCACTGTCAACATCATAACACTATTTTTGTTCCTGTGTTGTAAATGTCATTTCCTAATTGATTCTATCATAAAAACATGGAGAAAGTTTATTGAACTGCACAAAGGTTAAAAATGGCATATTTTCATTAAGGAAAACTGCAAGCAAAGTGCCTAGACTGAAGGTAAATAATAGTACTACCCTTTGGCACAAAAATGAAGTTTCTGGAGCAGAGCAACTACATTCAAAGGAAGTACTGCACAATTAAATAGGAATTTTTCAAATTTTGTTACATAGTGTAAGTCAAAGAAAGAATCTCCAGATTTGCAAAAGGGATTGGATGTATATTTTAATATAAGAATTTGCAAATTCTGTGACAAAATCCATACGTTTCCAAGACTTAATGTATTGCGGGGGAGAACGTGCAAAACAAAAATTGCATTTGGAACACATATTCTGAAAAATACGCAACACAACATACTCTGAAAGTGCTTTCCTCTGTGCAAAATTATTAAGAAATACATGAAAATGATGAGTACATTTGGAAAAATAAATTAAAAAACACAACAACTTGGCTACATCCCTTAAAGTTAGAACTAAAGTTAACCCAAGAGCGGTCACTAACATTGGATACTGTAGTAATTGTAATATTTTAGTGGAAATAGCAGTTCTGAGCCAAAGACTGAGCAAACTTAACACTGTGCCAGGAATCAATATTGTCTCGACCCTATTGTTCCTCCCATTTGGTTTCCTTGCTAACCAGTGAACTTCCGAGAACAGGCATGGGCAAACTGGGGCCCTCGGGGTGTTTTGGACTTCAACTCCCACAATTCCTAATCGCCTACCGGCTGTTAGGAATTGTGGGAGTTGAAGTCCAAAACACCCCGAGGGCCCCAGTTTGCCCATGCCTGTCCTAGAACGGACAATGGATTTGTCTGGAGGTTTCTTTCTTTCTTTTGCTCATTTGCTCCAACTAAAAGCTTATCGTACTTATTTCTATAGCGGCATCTCCGTACGGAGTGTTTTGCAAGTAAAAGACTGAATGAAAACAGCTTAGTTCGCGGCCCTCCGGTTTGCAGGCGAAGGAAGACATGACACAAAAGGAAAAGGGAAGGGAGCAAGTTCAGCAGACACTGCCTTTACTTTTCTCCCTCTGGGGGCTGTGGAGGTCTTTCTTCTTCTTCTGGACCTTGATATGATGGTGCCATGCCTGCCGTTCTCTCTATCCAAGGACAGGACAGTGGCAGATGGGATGGATGGCCCTTTCTTTGCTTCTGAGTCTAGGCATGATGGATCTGTGCTTCTTCTCTTCCTCCACAGCTAGGGCACTGACAGTTGGGATGGAGAGAGGGCCTTTCTTCTGCATCTGCCCCTTCTCTCCATCCAAGAAAAGGGCAGTGGCAGTTGGGATGAAGAGAGGGTCTTTCATATCTTCGTGGGCCGAGATAAGATAGAGTTATGTTTTCCTCTTCTCCTCTTCCACGGTTAGGGCAGTGGCAGTTGGGATGGAGAGAGGACCTTTCTTCTGCTTCTGGACCTTGGCATGATGGTGCCATGCCTGCCCCTTCTCTCTATCCAAGGACAGGACAGTGGCAGATGGGATGGATGGGTGGCCTTTCCTCTGGATCTGTGCTTCTTCTTCTTCTCTTCCTCCACAGATAGGGCAGTGACAGTTGGGATGGAGAGAGAGCCTTTCTTCTGCTTCTGGACCTTGACATGATGGTGCTATGTCTGCCCCTTCTCTCCATCCTGGGACAGGGCAATGACAGTGAGGGTTGGGATGGAGAGAGGGCCTTTCTTCTGCTTCTGGACCTTGGCATGGGGGATTGCAGGCCTTTCATCTGTATCTGCCACTTCTCTCCATCCAAGAAAAGGGTAGTGGCAGTTGGGATGAAGGGAGGGTCTTTCATATGTTGGTGGGTCGAGATAAGATAGAGTTATGTTTTCCCCTTCTCTTCCTCCACAGCTAGGGCAGTGACAGTTGGGGTGGAGAGAGGGCCTTTCTTTGGCTTCTGGACCTTGGCATGAGGGATTGCAGGCCTTTCATCTGCATCTGCCCCTTCTCTCCATCCAAGAAAAGGGCAGTGGCAATTGGGATGAAGGGAGGGTCTTTCATATCTTCATGGGCCGAGATAAGATAGAGTTATGTTTTCCTCTTCTCTTCCTCCATAGCTAGGGCAGTGGCAATTGGGATGGAGAGAGGGCCTTTGTTCTGCTTCTGGACCTTGGCATGATGGTGCTATGTCTGCCCCTTCTCTCCTTCTCTCCATCCTGGGACAGGGCAATGGCAGAAGTGAGAGTTGGGATGGAGAGAGGTCCTTCTTCTGGACATTGGCATGAGGGATTGCAGGCCTTTCATCTGCATCTGCCCCTCTCCATCTAAGAAAAGGGCAGTGGCAGTTGGGATGAAGGGAGGGTTTTTCATATGTTCTTGGGCCGAGATAAGATAGTTATGTTTTGCTCTTCTTTTCCTCCACAGCTAGGGCCGTGATAGTTGGGATGGAGAGAGGGCCTTTCTTCTGCTTCTGGACCTTGGCATGATGGTGCCATGCCTGCCTTCACTCTATCCAAGGACAAGACAGTGGCAGATGGGATGGCTGGATGGCCTTTCCTCTGGATCTGTGCTTCTTCTTCTCTTCCTCCACAGCTAGGGCAGTGGCAGTTGGGATGGAGAGAAGGCATTTCTTCTGCTTCTGGACCTTGGCATGATGGTGCTATGTCTGCTCCTTCTCTCCATCCTGGGACAGGGCAATGGCAGAAGTGAGAGTTGGGATGGAGAGAGGGCCTTTCTTCTGCTTCTGGACCTTGGCATGATTGCAGGCCTTTCATCTGTATCTGCCACTTCTCTCCATCCAAGAAAAGGGCACTGGCAGTTGGGATGAAGGGAGGGTCTTTCATATGTTCGTGGGTCGAGATAAGATAGAGTTATGTTTTCCTCTTCTCTTCCTTCACGGTTAGGGCAGTGGCAGTTGGGGTGGAGAGAGGACCTTTCTTCTGCTTCTGAACCTTGGCATGATGGTGCTATGTCTGCCCCTTCTCTCCATCCTGGGACAGGGCAATGGCAGCAGTGACAGTTGGGATGGAGAGAGGGCCTTTCTTCTGCTTCTGGACCTTGGCATGATGGTGCCATGCCTGCCTTCACTCTATCCAAGGACAAGACAGTGGCAGATGGGATGGCTGGATGGCCTTTCCTCTGGATCTGTGCTTCTTCTTCTCTTCCTCCACAGCTAGGGCAGTGGCAGTTGGGATGGAGAGAAGGCATTTCTTCTGCTTCTGGACCTTGGCATGATGGTGCTATGTCTGCTCCTTCTCTCCATCCTGGGACAGGGCAATGGCAGAAGTGAGAGTTGGGATGGAGAGAGGGCCTTTCTTCTGCTTCTGGACCTTGGCATGATTGCAGGCCTTTCATCTGTATCTGCCACTTCTCTCCATCCAAGAAAAGGGCACTGGCAGTTGGGATGAAGGGAGGGTCTTTCATATGTTCGTGGGTCGAGATAAGATAGAGTTATGTTTTCCTCTTCTCTTCCTTCACGGTTAGGGCAGTGGCAGTTGGGGTGGAGAGAGGACCTTTCTTCTGCTTCTGAACCTTGGCATGATGGTGCTATGTCTGCCCCTTCTCTCCATCCTGGGACAGGGCAATGGCAGCAGTGACAGTTGGGATGGAGAGAGGGCCTTTCTTCTGCTTCTGGACCTTGGCATGATGGTGCCATGCCTGCCTTCACTCTATCCAAGGACAAGACAGTGGCAGATGGGATGGCTGGATGGCCTTTCCTCTGGATCTGTGCTTCTTCTTCTCTTCCTCCACAGCTAGGGCAGTGACACTTGGGATGGAGAGAGGGCATTTCTTCTATTTCTGGACCTTGGCATGATGGTGTTATGCCTGCCCCTTATCTCCATCCAAGGACAGGGCAGTGGCAGATGGGATGGATGGCCTTTGCTTTGATTCCGAGTCTAGGCATGATGGATCTGTACTTCTTCTTCTCTTCCTCCACAGCCAGGGCAGTGGCAGTTGGGATGGAGAGAGGACCTTTCTTCTGCTTCTGGACCTTGGCATGATGGTGCTATGTCTGCCCCTTCATCCAAGGGCAGGGCAATGGCAGCAGTGGTAGTTGAGATGAAGGGAGGGTCTTTCATATGTTCATGGGGCAAGATATGATAGAGTTATGTTTTCCTCTTCCTCCACAGCTAGAGCAGTGACAGTTGGGATGGAGAGGGGGCCTTTCTTCTGCTTCTGGACTTTGGCATGATGGTGCTATGCCTGTCCTCTCTATCCAAGGCCAGGACAGTGGCAGTTGGGATGGATGGCCTTTCTTCTTCTTCTTCTGAGTCCAAGCATGATGCAGCTGTGCCTGCGCTTCTACTCTGCCCCCGAGGCCAGGGCAGTGACAGATGGGATGGAGGGCCTTTCTTCTTCTTCTGAGTCCAAGCATGATGCAGCTGTGCCTGCGCTTCTACTCTGCCCCCGAGGCCAGGGCAGTGACAGTTGGGATGGATGGCCTTTCTTCTTCTTCTGAGTCCAAGCATGATGCAGCTGTGCCTGCGCTTCTACTTTGCCTCCGAGGCCAGGGCAGTGACAGTTGGGATGGATGGCCTTTCTTCTTCTTCTGAGTCCAAGCATGATGCAGCTGTGCCTGCGCTTCTACTCTGCCTCCGAGGCCAGGGCAGTGGCAGTTGGGATGGATAGCCTTTCTTCTTCTTCTGAGTCCAAGCATGATGCAGCTGTGCCTGCGCTTCTACTCTGCCTCCGAGGCCAGGGCAGTGACAGATGGGATGGAGGGCCTTTCTTCTTCTTCTGAGTCCAAGCATGATGCAGCTGTGTCTGTGCTTCTACTCTGCTCCCGAGGCCAGGGCAGTGGCAGTTGGGATGGATGGCATTTCTTCTTCTTCTGAGTCCAAGCATGATGCAGCTGTGCTTGCGCTTCTACTCTGCCTCCGAGGCCAGGGCAATGACAGTTAGGATGGATGGCCTTTCTTCTTCTTCTGAGTCTAAGCATGATGCAGCTGTGCCTGCGCTTCTACTCTGCCCCTGAGGCCAGGGCAATGGCAGTTGAGATGGTTGCTTCTGGAGAGATGAAAAAGACCACAACTGAAAGTTATTATGAATTTAAAAATCCCCACAGCAGAACAGCACAATATACTTTGGGGTGTGTGTGGTGTGGTTTCCATGGCCACACAGCCCAGAAACCACACAACATCCCACTGATTCCGGCTGTGAAAGCCTTTTACTTTGTCCATATCACGAGAAGAGATGACTTGCTAGAAAAAGATAATAATGATTGGAAAGATAGTAGGAAAAGAGGACAACCACCTTCCAGATGCGTAGACTCAGCCAAGGAAGCCAAGGAAGCTCTGAATCTGAGTAGGGTTGCTATGAATTGGGCAACTCATTCATGACGTTGCCAACAAGCAGCAACAACCAGAAACAACAAATTCAACAGCTTACCTTTCCTTTCTCTTCCAAGTTCTAAATGGATCCAAGAGATGATTCTGGACCAGTCAATTCTTCTCTCTTAAAAGCTGGTGTAGATCTCTTCATAGTTGATCCAAGTTGCTCTCTAGAGTTTTCTTCTCTCAACTTCATGTCTTCTCTCTTTTCCCCTCTTTCTCAATTGTTTTCATTTTGGCCCTCTCGTTCTGCCATTTTGGAAGCACTCAACGACTTAAAAGAAGGTACTTCCGGAGAGGTAGGAATGGTTGTAACAGTATATTGGAGCTGCTCTTGACCCAAGCAGCGAAACAAAAAGTCCAACCAGAATAGAGACCGCAGTTAAGATCCTGAGATTCATTTCCAGGGCCACTTTTCAAAGGCTTCCCAATGGGAAGCACCACCCCAACGTTGCTGTTGCATCAAGACTAGGCAGCTTTACCTTCTGTGATTCCAACAGGCATGCTGTCTTGCCTCCATATCTACCATGGCTTTGTTTTGTTTTGTTCTTCCACAATTGTTCACCCAGTGGAAGTTGAAGATGAAGGTAGGACTGGGTCCCCTTCACTAGAGGACGAGGAGTCGCCTGGATCGCTGGCTTGGCCATTGTCCTCAGATGCCATGAGGGCCATTGGGGTTTCTTCTGAAAGGTGAAGTTCTTCCTGCCTCTGTGAACCACTGTCAAGCAAAAGAAGACAAATGAGAACTGGGACGAAGATGGCTGCACGTTGGGGACCTAAAAATATTGGAACTGAAAGGAGCTTTTGTGTTTGTATTGTCCAAATTAGTGAAGTTTCAAAAGTCAATCAGTAAAGTTTGCTAAGTCAATCTGTCACATTGCCAGGGCTCTACCTTATTTAGGTAGAGATGAATCAAAATCATAGAATCATAGAACCAAAGAGTTGGAAGAGACCTCCTGGGCCATCCAGTCCAACCCCATTCTGCCAAGAAGCAGGAATATTGCATTCAAATCACCCCTGACAAATGGCCATCCAGCCTCTGCTTAAAAGCTTCCAAAGAAGGAGCCTCCACCACACTCCGGGGCAGAGAGTTCCACTGCTGAACGGCTCTCACAGTCAGGAAGTTCTTCCTAATGTTCACATGGAATCTCCTCTCTTGTAGTTTGAAGCCATTGTTCCGCGTCCTAGTCTCCAAGGAAGCAGAAAACAAGCTTGCTCCCTCCTCCCTGTGGCTTCCTCTCACATATTTATACATGGCTATCATATCTCCTCTCAGCCTTCTCTTCTTCAGGCTAAACATGCCCAGTTCCCTAAGCCGCTCCTCATAGCTCTTGTTCTCCAGACCCTTGATCATTTTAGTCGCCCTCCTCTGGACACATTCCAGCTTGTCAATATCTCTCTTGAATTGTGGTGCCCAGAATTGGACAAAACTCCCAGTTTTAACAAACAGTTTAATTAAAACAGCACTTACTTGCTGGCTGTTTTAACAGACCAAAATATAAAACACAAAGATAGCACTCAGCTACAGAATAAACGAAAACGGATAGCAAAAATAACTTCGTAGTCAAAAGGGTCCAGTCCAGTGGTCAAACGCCGAGAGTTCAATAACAGAGTCCAGGGATCAAGAGTCTATCCCGCAATCAAAAGCCAGTCCAAAGGTTCAAGGATTCCAAGATTACAGGAGACAGGTCAGGATACCAAAAAATCCAACAGACCTGGGGGAAAAACCAGCAGCATCCACCACCAAAATACAACAGATACTTGTCTCCCAAAATATAAGTTTCAAAGTTAGCTCCTTAAATCCAGTAACACCCAGCTGCAACCCATCTCCTGAACACCTCCACCCTTAATTGCTTTCACCCACTTACAGATTACCAAACCCTCTACATTAGAACTAATACATTAACCGTTCCATCACCAACCATCAACTGCAGAACATATGACACAATCAGGCTACCTCTATGTCCTCACTGATTGACTTTGCAAACTTCATGGCTACTCAAATGGTAATTCAAAACTGCTAATTGTAACACCCACAATTCCATAAACAAATAAGGGTTTTTTCTCCCACCATGGACAACATTTCCTTTCTCCCACCACGGACATCCCACAGATACATATACACTCCACTTGCCTCACTGCCAACAGAACCTCTGAAGATGTCAGCCACAGATGCAGGTGAAACGTAAGGCGAGAATGCTACTGGAACATGGCCATACAGTTCGAAAAAACTCACAGCAACCTAGCTTTTGTTTTACTATGCATTTACAACGCGACGGCTATATCCGTGGGACCAGTATCCATGTCTCTATCAAAATATGTCCTCTCAAAGGGCATTTTCAAGGTCTATGGTATTCTTGGGTTGGATGTCCTTCATCTCAATAGGGTTCATCACTCTGCATGGTTTTATGTATCCATGCAAAGTCCTGAACACTTAGGACATATATTTCACCAATTGTGGCATTTTATTTGCATATAAAAGGCCAGTGGCTCAATTCACCACATTTAAGAGAGAGTTTTGACCTCTTAAAAATTCTGCTCACCAGCATACATTGGCTCTCATTACTCTCCAAATGGTTTGGATACAACTCCCATCAGCTCCACTCATGTGGCCAATAGTTGGAGAAAATGGGAGTTGCAGTCCAAAAAGAAGTGAAAGGCACCAGACCGCCTGATCCTGATCAAATAATAATAATAATCAATGGTTTGACTCATATTTAAGCTGTTTCTTCTATTATTATGATAAGGTGCAACAAGATAAGAACTCACCTTTGCTTCCGGAAATAGAGCCACCACAATAGGAAGGCTAACAGTATGACAAACAGCACTGCTAATAAAAGAAAAAAGAAATCATTAAAAGTGAATAGGCATTTATGACACAAAAGCTATCTGTCTCTGCTTCCTACTTCTGGACGGGCTAAGATGACATAAAGAAGGAAGAAAAAGAAGATGAAGACAATGGTGGGGCTACAACTCAGTTAAAAACATAGATAAAACATAAGACCATGTATTAAAACATATAGAGATTGAATACCCAGATAAACATAATGAAAGAAAAGCAGCACTAGTGTTCATAGATGCAGAAAAAGCATTTGATAACTTAAACTGGGAGTTTAAAATTGCATGGAAACTACAGGCAGTGGAAAGTTTACAAATAAAGAGAAGTGCAGAAATATTGTGTTTAATAATGTTTAATGAGATAAAGGAGGAAACCAGAGAATGAAACAGAAAGAGAAAGAAGGATGTTTAAGGAAGGAAGCTAACAGTATTGCTGTACAAATGGACCTATGAATCCTGGGAACTGTAATCACAAAAAGTGAAACATTCTTATTTCTGCAACGAATAAACACATACTAATTCCTTACCTAGTAAAGGAATCCCAATCCTGATTGAAGGAGAATCTATTAAAAACACAAAATATTAAGTGTTATTTATTGCAGTATGTCTTTTACCTTTCATTTCACAAGTATTAATGTTCCAACTTGTCCACAACATACTATTTTAAAGAAGTGCACATCTTGTTGCAGAGCATAGATTCGCCACCTGTTTTCCAGCTACGTCTACACTGTAGAATTAATGTAGTTTGACACCACTTGAACTGCCATGGCTCAATGCTATGGAAGCTTGGAAGCTATAGTTTGAAACTGCATTATATGGGCAGTGTAGATCCATATAATACAGTTTGTTATTCAAGTACCCCTCCCTCTAAATAAAACACACAACTAATTTTTTAGATATATAAAACTAAAAAGTAAACCACTAGACATATTACTGCTGAGCTATATCTTAGGGCCCTACTACACTGCCATTTAACACCCTGATTATCAACTTTGAACTGGATTATATGGCAGTATAGACTCAGTTCAAAGCAGATAATGTGGATTATATGCTTTGATAATCTGGATTATAGGGCAGTGTAGAATGGTCTTTAGTGGCTATTACAAATAACACAACAGGCCAGAACAAAACGCAACTCATACTGAATTCCTGAGCTATTGATTTTTTGAAAGCATACCATTCTCAGTAATCTGTTTACATATTAAAACAGATAGATAACTCCGTTACATAACATAGATAACATTGTTTCATAGCTGCTCGAGTAAGAATGGACTTGATTGAAAACTTAGGGTTCATCCACACTGTAGAGTTACTGCAGTTTGGCATCACTGTCATGGCTCAATGCTATGGAATCCTTGGAGTTGCAGTTTGGAGAGGCACCAGCAACTTTTACAAGACAAAACTAAAGACCTTGTGAAACTACAGATTCCACCAAATTATCGATATAAATAAAAATGTAATGTTCGTTTGTGGGATTAACAGAACTCAAAAACCACTGGACGAATTGACACCAAATTTGTCCACTAGACACCTAACAACCCAATGTATGTCCTTCACTCAAAAAATTGATTTTGTCATTTGGGAGTTGTAGTTGCTGGGATTTATAGTTCACCTACAATCAAAGAGCATTCTGAACCCCACCAACGATGGAACTGGACCAAACTTGGCACACAGTTCTCCCATGACCAACAAAAAATACTGGAAGGGTTTAGTGGGCAGTGTCCTTTGGTTTTGGAGTTGTAGTTCGCCTACATCCAGAGAGCACTGTGGACTCAAACAATGATGGATCTGGACCAAACTCTACACGAATACTCAAGATGCCCAAATGTGAACACTGGTGGAGTTTGGGGAAAATAGAGTCTTGACATTTGGGAGTTGTAGTTGCTGGGATTTATAGTTCATCTACAATCGAAAAGCATTCTGAACCCAACCAACGATAGAATTGGGCCAAACCTCCCACACAGAACCCCCATGAGGGTCACGGCAATGCGTGGCAGGGGATGGCTAGTTATTAATACATTGTGGAAAACTGCAAAAGGCTGATGAAAGAAAAACTACTAAACTGCTGAACTGCTGACCAGAAACAATTATTAACTCTGTGGTGGAAAACAACATGTTTACATAACCATTCTTTAAGTTAAAGAAGCAAACACAATGCTTCTTTCTTAAGAAGGAAAACTTGCTGATGGAATAAGCAAGTTTTAGCTGCAAAACAACCTGCCAATCATTTACAAACTTATTATTATTATTACAATAGCAAGAAATATGCTCTATAAGAGACCTTTTTACTATCCAAAAGTGTGGCAGACAGGAAGAGTCTGATCACCTGCCGCTTTCTCCAAGGGACAGAGAAAGAAGGTGCATTGCAGAATGGCAGATTTGCTGGGAATGCAATCTGGCCTGCGTTTGGTTTTCTTTTCCAGGAACGGGAAGAAGGGATGGTAATGTATGTATGTGTGTGAATGTGGAGGGAAACGTAATAACCCCGCTGCTTGTGTAACCAATGTAGTGTGTTTACCTTCTTTCTCTGTAAAGCACCTAATATTCTGTCTCAATGTAAGTAGAATAGAAGAACCTTATTCTGAGTATTTTGGAAAGGTCTAGGGCTGGTCACTTCTCTTCAGGAAGGAGGAAGAAAGCCCCCTTTGAGATGGGATATAAATGTAAAGGCTGGAGTCTAGTGGAGACATGGACAGAGACATGACAAAAGACAGCTGGGGTTTAGCTGGGGTTAGTGGGTGAGTGTCGGTTTCAGCCCATCAGAGACCAACCTGTTAGTTTCCATGGAGCGCTTGTCTCTGATGGCGCAGTTGTGGATCTCTTTCCTGCCTTAACGGTCTCAGAAGTCCTGACCTGCAAGACCGTAGACGTGGTGGTGTCTTTGGGCCGGGTGCTGCTCTGGGTGATGGGACCAGGAGTGGTGACTTGCTCAAGCCCTACAGTGGATCGTGGCACCATGGTGGTGGTGGGCTTATCTGGCGGTGGGCTGCCCGTCTCCAGCGTTGTGGCAGCAGTTGTCTTGGGAGCTGCCATTGTGGAAGTCGTGGCTTCTACAATATGGGTAAAAGTCTTAGGCAAGCTGGACTACTGTAATGGGTTATTTGTAGGGCGGCCCTTGAAAACAATCTGGGACCCACAGTTGAACAGATTCATAACTGAATAGGGTTCTTATTACAACAAATCTACTGCCCTATTTGCATTTGAACTCCATTCCAGGTGTTGATAAAGCCCCGCTTTTAAATTACAACTGGTCCTCTCTGTCCATGGTTTCTGCAACCATAGCTTGAAAATATTATCTTTAAATTTCCAAAAACTAAGCCTTGATTTCAACATTTTATATAAGAGACACCATTTTACTACACCATTATATATAATAATCTTTTATCTGTATTGTCGAAGGCTTTCATGGCTGGAATCAATAGGTTCTTGTGGGGTTTTTTCGGGCTATATGGCCATGTTCTAGAGGCATTTTCTCCTGACGTTTCGCCTGCATCTATGGCAAGCATCCTCAGAGGTAGTGAGGTCTTTTATCTATTATTTCGCAAGTATAAATGCTCCAACTCGTTTACAACATACTATTTTAAAGAACTGCACATCTTGTTGCGGAGCACAAATGTTGGTACTTGGACATGCCACTCAACTGTTTTTCAGCTACATCTACACTGTAGAATTAACACAGTTTGACACCACTTGAACTGCCATGGCTCAGTGCTATGGAAGCTTGGAAACTGTAGTTTGAAGCTGCATTATATGGACAGTGTAGACCCATATAATGCAGTTTGTTATTCAAGAACCACCTTCCCTCCAAGTAAAACATACAAGTTAACTATTTTAGTGGGTTGTTGTAGGTTTTTCCGGGCTATATGTCCATGTTCTAGAGGCATTTTCTCCTGACGTTTCGCCTGCATCTATGGCAGGCGAAACGTCAGGAGAAAATGCCTCTAGAACATGGCCATATATCCCGGAAAAACCTACAACAACCCAGTGATTCCGGCCATGAAAGCCTTCGACAATACATTAAACTATTTTAGATATATAAAACTAAAAACTAAACAATTCCATATACAATATATTACTGCTGAGCTGTAATTTAGGCCCCTTATATACTGCCATATAATCCAGATTATCAAAGTAGATAATCCACATGATCTGCTTCGAACAGGATTATATGAGTTTACATTGCCATATCATCCAGTTCAAAATCGATAATCTGGATTATATGGCATTGTAGAATGGCCCTTTTGATGGGTATTACAAATAACAAACCAGAAAGGCCAAAACGAAACACAATTCATACAGGATTCCTACGCTATTGATTTTTTAAAAGTAGCATACCGTTCTCGTAACCCGTTTACATATTAAAACAGCTAGATAACTCAGTTATGCATTAAACAGAGCTAACATTGTTTTCATAGCTGCTCGAGTAAGAATGGACTTGATTGGAAACTTAGGGTTCTCATCTACACTGTAGAGTTAATGCAGTTTGGTACAACTCTGAACTGTCGTGGCTCAATGTCCAATATTGTGTCCAATTCTGGGCCCCACAATTGAAGAAGTTGGAATGTGTCCAGAGGAGGGCGACTAAAATGATCAAGGGTCTGGAGAACAAGCCCTATGAGGAGCGGCTTAAAGAGCTGGGCATGTTTAGCCTGAAGAAGAGAAGGCTGAGAGGAGATATGATGAGGGCCAGGTATAAATATGTGAGAGGAAGTTACAGGGAGGAGGGAGCAAGCTTGTCTTCTGCTTCCCTGGAGACTAGGACGCGGAACAATGGCTTCAAACTACAAGAAAGGAGATTCCATCTGAACATGAGGAAGAACTTCCTGACTGTGAGAGCTGTTCAGCAGTGGAACTCTCTGCCCCAGAGTGTGGTGGAGGCTCCTTCTTTGGAAGCTTTTAAACAGAGGCTGGATGGCCATCTGTCAGGGGTGATTTGAATGCAATATTCCTGCTTCTTGGCAGAATGGGGTTGGACTGGATGGCCCATGAGGTCTCTTCCAACTCTAGGATTCTATGGAATCTTTGGAGTTGCACTTTGGGGAGGCACCAGCAACAAGACAAGGCTAAAGACCCCGTGAAACTACAAATTGGTAAAGAGTCTGGGAGTCCTTTTGGACCCTCTGCTGATGATGGAGGCCCAGGTCTCCACCGTGATCAGAACCACCTTCTTTCACCTGCGGCAGGCTAGACGGCTGGCCCCCTCCCTGTCCAGGGACGATCTAGCTACCGTGATCCAGTCTATGGTCATCTCAAGACTTGACTACTGTAACGCTCTCTACATTGGCCTTCCTCTGTCGGTGATCCGGAAACTCAAGTTGGTACAAAATGCAGCTGCTCAGCTTCTTGCGGGAATTCGATGAGATGCCACATCACCCCAATCTTACTTCAGCTGCATTGGTTACCAATTGAGCACCGGATCGCCGGATGATGATGATGATGATGATGATGATTATTATGGCTGGAATCTAGTGGAGACACGGACGAAGACATGACGAAAGACAACTAGGGTTAGCTGGGGTTAGTGGGTGAGTGTCTGTTTCAGCCCATCAGGGACCAACCTGTAAGTTTCCACGGAGTGCTTGTCTCTGATGGCGCAGCTGTGGATCTGTTTCCTGCCTTAAGGGTCTTGGAAGTCATGGCCTGCAAAGCCGGAGATGTGGTGGTGGTCTCTTGGGGCCAGGTGCTGCTCTGGGTGACGGGACCAGGAGAGGTGACTTGGCGAAGCCCTACGGTGGATCGTGGCACCATGGTGGTGGTGGGTTTATCTGGCGGTGGGCTACCCGTCTCCAGTGTTGAGGCAGCAGTCGTCTTGGGAGCCGCCAGTGTGGAAGTCGTGGCTTCTACAATACGGGTAAGAGTCTTAGGCAAGCTGGACTACTGTAATGAGTTATTTGCAGGGCAGCCCTTGAAGATAATCTGGGACCCACAGCTAGACTGGTTATTTTTACAAGAAATTCACTGCTTATTTGCTTCTGAATTCAATTCCAGCTGTTGATAAAGCCCCATTTTTAAATTACTGCTGTTCCTCTGTGTCCGCAGATTCTGCAAACATGGATTCAAGCATCCATAGCTTGGAAATATTATCTTTAAAATTCCAAAAAGTAAACCTTGATTTCATCATTTCATGTAAGAGACACCATTTTACTATACCATTGTATATAACAATAGGACCCGGGCATCTATGGATTTGGGCATCCAAAGAGGTCCTGGAACCAAACTCCAGCAAATACCAATGCCCTGCTCTGTAGGCATATTAGCAAAGCCTCTGCCCAAGAAACAAAGTCCTATTCTCATTTTCTTTTACTTCAGCCAGAGAGCTCCTGGTCCTTCCTAGACTACAAATTCCAGAATGCTACCAATGGTTGCCATGCCAGTTAAAGTGGAACAAGAGCATTAGAGTAACAGTGTGGTACAGCACAAGAAAGTTTTGACCTGCTAAGGCAATGGAGGGGAAGTTCAGAAATCTGGGAGCAGCCACCAAGAAGGCCCTGTCTCCCTTCTTCCCACCAAAGAAGTTGGAGAAACTGGTGGAAGATCTCAGCTTCAATTAGGCTTCTATTGGGTGATAAGGTCCTTCAAATTGGCTGAACCCAACACATAAATAAAGACACTTCAGGAAAGACTCATGAAATGAGGATGGAAAATTTCCATGGTGAAGGCAAAGCATGAGAGCCGTTCAGCAGTGGAACTCTCTGCCCCGGAGTGTGGTGGAGGCACCTTCTTTGGAAGCTTTTAAACAGGGGCTGGATGGCCATCTGTCAGGGGTGATTTGAATGCAATATTCCTGCTTCTTGGCAGAATGGGGTTGGACTGGATGGCCCATGAGGTCTCTTCCAACTCTTGGATTCTATGATTAGGTGGATCCAAGAACATATTTGTTTGCTGCCTAACCTCCTTGCTTGCAAGGGCCACCTCTGCAGGATGGGGGGCTAACTTGGGGTTGGGTGGCCATTGTCCCATCAGCCCAAACATCAGGACCACATCTGGACAATGCTATGAAAGGGACCCTTATCTCCAAATGTGGACAGAAGGTCTTCTCAGGACAGATATTCTGAGAAAATCAATAATAGAAGGGTTGTTGTAGGTTTTTCAGGCTATATGGCCATGGTCTAGAGGCATTCTCTCCTGACGTTTCACCTGCATCTATGGCAAGCATCCTCAGAGTTAGTGAGGTCTGTTGGGACTAGGAAAAAGGGTTTATATATCTGTGGAATGACCAGGGTGGGACAAAGAACTCTTGTCTATTGGGGCTAGGTGTGAATGTTTCAACTGATCACCTTGATTAGCATATAATGGCCTGACAGTGCCTAGAACAAATGTTTGTTGAGAGGTGATTAGATGTCCTTGTTTGTTTCCTCTCTGTTGTTGTGCTGTTGTAATTTTAGAGTTTTTTAATACTGGGAGCCAGATTTTGTTCATTTTGATGGTTTCCTCCTTTCTGTTGAAATTGTCCACAAGCTTGTGGATTTCAATGGCTTCTCTGTGTAGTCTGACATGGTGGTTGTTAGAATAGTCCAGCATTTCTGTGTTCTCAAATAATATGCTGTGTCCAGGTTGGTTCATCAGGTGCCCTGCTATGGCTGACTTCTCTGGATAATTCTCTCAAAAAAGGTTTGCTCCAGGCACTGCCAGGCCATTATATGCTAATCAAGGTGGTCAGTTGAAACATTCACACCTAGCTCCACCAGACAAGAGTCCTTTGTCTCACCCTGGTCATTCCACAGATATATAAACCCTTTTTCCTACTTCCAACAGACCTCACTACTTCTGAGGATGCTTGCCATAGATGCAGGCAAAACGTCAGGAGAGAATGCCTCTAGACCATGGCCATATAGTCCGAAAAAAACCTACAACAACCCAGTGATTCCGGGCATGAAAGCCTTCGACGATAATAGAAGGACTACACGAAACTCTTGCTCCTACTGTTCCAAGCTTTAAATAAGTTTTCCTCAACTGTTCACCTTCTAGACAGAATAAATCACAGTTCCCATCATCCCCAGCCCATGTCCACTGTGCCGATGAGAAGTAGAGCCTAATATAACTGCATGCGAAATGTTGAACCCCTCCAAAATCTTCAGGAAATATTGAGAAAGAATCCTAGCAGATCCAGTGCAAAGCTCTGTAGGATTCGACAACATGGGGCCCTTCAGATCTTCTTGGGTATGACCTCCAATATCTGTTATACATGACAAAAGCTGATGGGAACTGTATTCCAAAACTTCTGGAGGGTTGCAAATGGCTCACCCCAAAGTTTGTAAACTTTCCAATAGAGAGGAAGGACAATTTCAAGGAGAATTTCCCAACCACCAATTTTGGCATGAGCTGGGCTTTAATACTCACGGAACGAACTTAGTTTTGTGCCCTTTGGACCAAATGTAACCTGAACTAGATTGTAGTTATGCTTATGCTAGAAATATTTTTTCATCCAGTAAATCTCCGGAGGGAGAAAATGGCAGTCCCAAAACCCATTGGGGAAATGGTCCCCCCAAAATGCTTTTTTTTGGGGTGGGGTGGGGGGGACAAACTGACTGTATCTTGGATCAAACTACAAGAAAGGAGATTCCATCTGAACATGAGGAAGAACTTCCTGACTGTGAGAACTGTTCAGCAGTGGAACTCTCTGCCCCCTGAGTGTGGTGGAGGCTCCTTCTTTGGAAGCTTTTACACAGAGGCTGGATGGCCATCTGTCAGGGGTGTTTTGAATGCAATATTCCTGCTTCTTGGCAGAATGGGGTTGGACTGGATGGCCCATGAGGTCTCTTCCAACTCTTTGATTCTATGATTCTATGATCAGAAATACATATCAAGGAATTCTCAAATTCGTAATACAGTAGAGTCTCGCTTATCCAACATAAACGGGCCGGCAAAACGTTGGATAAGCAAAAATGTTGGATAATTAAGGAAAAGCCCATTAAACGTCAAATTTTGTTATGGTTTTACAAATTAGGTACCAAAACATCATGTTTTACACCAAAGCGATAGAAAGAGCAGTTCAATACACAGTAACGTTATGTAATAATTACTGTATTTACGAATTTAGCACCAAAACATCGCTATGTATTGAAACAGTTGTGGATTTGGGTAGGAGGCAGACTGCATTGGATAATAGAGAACGTTGGATGAGAGAAGGTTGGATAAACGAGACTCTACTGTATCTAAGTTTGGTGCCATTCCCCAATTCCCCAACAAAAGCCCAAACAAGCTTACCTTCCCTGGACATTGGGGTTGTTGAAGAAGGCAACGATGGGTCTCCTTTGAAGGAAATGCGGAAACGAGATGGACAGATGGATACAGGATGGAGGAAGAGAGAAGAAGAGAGAAAGAGGGTTACCTGGTAAGTAGACATCTCATAGGAATGGTAATTTCATACCAAAGTTCAGAACGACAACACTACTGACTTTTCTAATTTGGAAAAGGTGATAAAATGGCACAGAGATTGGAAAAGTTAACTTTGTGGACTACAAGTCCCAATATCCCCAAGATAGAACAGTCAGGCCCAGGATAATTATGAGATATGAGACGCTCATGACAATGTTTTAAGGCTTGAATGGTTTTGTATTTTTTATATTGTACTAGCCGTCCCCTGCCACGCCTTGCTGTGACCCACTCTGGTAGTCATGGGGGTTCTGTGTAGGAGTTTTGGCCCAGTTGTATCATTGGTGGGGTTCAGAATGCTCTGTGATTGTAGATGAACTACAAATCCCAGCAACTACAACTCCCAAATATCAAGATTCTATTTTTCTCAAACTCCACCAGTGTTCACATTTGGGCATATTGAGTATTCAAGTAGAGTTTGGTCCAGATCCATCATTGTTTGAGTCCACAGTGCTCTCTAGATGTAGGTGAACTACAACTCTAAAACCAAAGGACACTGCCCACCAAACCCTTCCAGTATTTTCTGTTGGTCATGGGAGAACTGTATGCCAAGTTTGGTCCAATTCCATCATTGGTGGGGTTCAGAATGCTCTTTGATTGTAGGTGAACTATAAATCCCAGCAACTACAACTCCCAAATGACAAAATCATTTTTTTTTAAAAGTGAAGAACATACATTGGGTTCAGCATGACAGCAATATTGACTTTTCTAATTTGGAAAAGGTGATCAAATGGCACAGAGACTGGAAAAGTTAACTTCGTGGATTACAAGTCCCAATATCCCCAAGATAGCACAGTCAGGCCCATTATAGCTTAGGGCAGTGGTTCTCAACCTTCCTGATGCTGGGACCCCTTAATACAGTTCCTCATGTTGTGGTGTCCCCCAACCATAAAATAATTTTTGTTGCTACTTCATAACTGTAATTTTGCTTCTGTTTTGGCACAAAGACCCAATATGCCCAAATTTGAGTACTGGTGGGGTTGGGAACGGGGATTGATTTTGTCTTGTGGGAGTTGTAGTTGCTGGGATGTATAGTTGACTTAAAATCAAACAGAATTCTGAACTCCACCAATGATGGAATTGAACCAAACTTGGCACACAGGACTCCCATGACCAACAGAAAATACTGGAAGTGTTTGGTGGGCATTGACCTTGAGTTTTGGAGGTGTAGTTCACCTACATCCAGAGAGCTCTATGGACTCAAGCAATGATGAATCTGGACCAAACTTGGCACGAATACTCCATATGCTCAAATGTGAAGACTGGTGGAGTTTGGGGAAAATAGACCTTGGCATTTGGGAGTTTTGTTACTGGGATTTATAGTTCACCTACAATCAAAGAGCATTCTGAACCTCACCAATGATAGAATTGAGCCAAACTTCCCACACAGAACCCCTATGACCAACAGAAAATACTGTGTTTTCTGATGGAATTTGGTGACCCCTCTGGCACCCCCTCACGACCCCCCAGGGGTCCCGACCCCCAGGTTGACAAACACTGGTTTAGGGGATTCTGGAGAAATTGCACTGCTTAGCCGGTATTGCACCACCTGACATCCGCCAGGAAGTAGCAACCAATAGTGAAAGGACCAAGGCGGAGACATCTCCAGCTCATCCCCTGTTTGGGTATCAGCCAGCACGTCAACAACTTAAATCAAGGCATAGTTTTCTAAGATCTATAGAAACACTTGCTGGAACACCTCAGCAAGTGAGAGTCCAAAAGTGGCAGGCTCAAACCCAGAACCTCAACCAATGGCTGACACCAAATGAGAGACTCAAGACTGGGCGACTTGGAAGGCTTTTTATCCATTATTGGAGTATGGAAAAAATACACCCATGTATTATTCCACAGCATCTGTTGATATCAACCAGTACACCAACTCTTTAAATGAAGAAATAGTTTTCTAAGATCTACAGAGATACTTGCAGGAACACCTCAGCAAGCAAGAGTCCAAAAGTGGCAGGCTAAAACCTGAGAAACGCCCTCCTGGGCACACAGAAGACTCGGCAACTTGGAAGGCACTGAACAGACTGTGCTCTGGCACCACGAGATGCAGAGCCAACCTGAAGAAATGGGGCCACAAAGTGGAGTCCACGACATGCGAGTGTGGAGAAGAGCAAACCACTGACCACCTGCTGCGATGCACCCTGAGCCCTGCCACATACACGATGAAGGACCTTCTTGCGGCAACACCAGAGGCACTCCAAGGGGCCAGTTACTGGTCAAAGGACATTTAATCAACTACCAAGCTTGCAAATTCTGTGTTTTTTCTGTTTATTTGTTTGTTTTGTTCTTATAGAAATGTAATACAATCGACTGGTTGCCCTGACACGACAAATAAATAGGGGATTCTAGGGAGGTAATGTTTGCAAAATCTGCCTGGGAATGCAATGTGCTATCCATCACCATGGATGGAGCAGTTGCTGAACAACAGGCGCCTGTGAGGCCAATGGAGTAGCAACCTCCATCAAGATAACCGAATAACGGTTACTGTTAATCCCAATTCTTAAAGCAGGTTCTCAAAGGAGAAGTGGATACCCAAAGCTCTAATGTGGAGCACGGGGCAAGGGATACTTACGAATACAGGTCAAGTTGGCTTTGGTCCACTGGTACTTTTTGGTGTTGCTATCCAGCTTGCAGAGAATGAGGTTGGAGGTGCCCGCTTTCCGTTTGTAGTTCTTCACGCAGGAGTAGCGCAGCTTCTCAGAGCTGCTGCCTTCAGCGATACGTGCGTTTTTCAGCACGTTAGGAGCACCACATTTCCCTGAAGCGAAACAACAGGACTTAATTATCCACCAAATTCAGGAAAATACATACAAGAAAATCAGCATGGTATAAAGCATGGGTAGCATGACTTCCCTGGATCTAGGCATTGGACTCCTATTGATGCAGGCCAAAATCCCATTGGCTTTTATTGCCACCGCATGACATTGCTGGCTCATTATCACCTTCCTTCCCACGAGGACAAGATTTTTTCCACACAGACTGATCTCAAGCAAGGCATCGTCCCCCATTCTGTCTTTTTGCATTTCCTTTTTTCTGCCTAAGTGGAGTATCTTGCATTTGTCCCTGTGGAACTTCCTTGTGTTAGTTTTGGCCCATCGTTTCTCTCATCTGTGAAGATTATTTTGAATTCTGCTCCTGTCTTCTGGAGCTGGCCCTTATTTCTCATGCCAGTAAGGTAATGCTCAAGATCCTGCAAGGAAGACTTCAGCAAGACATGGAGCGAGAGTTGCCAGATGTTCAAGCTGGGTTTAGAAAAGGCAGAGGAACCAGAGACCAGATTGCCAATATCCGCTGGATAATGGAGAAAAGCAGGGAGTTTCAGAAAAACATCTACTTCTGCTTCATTGACTATTCTAAAGCCTTTGACTGTGTGGATCATCATAAATTGTGGCAAGTTCTTGGTGGGATGGGCATCCCAAGCCCCCTTCCCTCTCTCCTGAGGAATCTGTACAAGGACCAAGTAGCAACAGTCAGAACTGAGCACGGAACAGGAGACTGGTTCAAGATTGGGAAAGGCGTACGGCAAGGCTGCAGACTCTCACCCACCCTTATTAACTTGTATGCAGAACACATCATGCGAGGATGTGCGGGGCTGGAGGAATGCAAAGCTGGGGTTAAGATTGGTGGAAGAAACATTAACAACCTCAGATATGCAGATGACACCACTCTGATGGCCGAAAGCGAGGAGGAGCTGAGGAGCCTTCTAATCAAGGTGAAAGAAGAAAGCGCAAAAGCCGGGTTGCAGCTAAACGTCAAAGAAACCAAGATTATGGCAACAAGAATGATTGACAACTGGGAAATAGAGGGAGAAAACGTGGAGGCTGTGACAGGGTTTGTATTTCTAGGCACAAAGATGAGTGCAGATGCAGACTGTAGCCAGGAAATCAGAAGACGCTTCCTTCTTGGGAGGAGAGCAATGTCCAGTCTCGATAAAATAGTCAAGAGTAGAGACATCAGACTGGCAACAAAGATCCATTGCCTACTCAAAGCCATGGTCTTCCCTGTAGTCACCTACGGATGTGAGAGATGGACCTGAGGGAAGGCTGAGCGAAGGAAGAGAGGCGCTTTTGAGCTGTGGTGTTGGAGGAAAGTGCTGAGAGTGCCTTGGACTGCGAGAAGATCCAGCCAGTCCATCCTCCAGGAAAGAAAGCCCGACTGCTCATTGGAGGGAAGGAGACGAGAGACAAAGTTGAAATACTTTGGCCACATCATGAGGAGACAGGAAAGCCTAGAGAAGACAATTATGCTGGGGAAAGTGGAAGGCAAAAGGAAGAGGGGCCGACCAAGGGCAAGATGGATGGATGGCATCCTTGAAGTGACTGGACTGACCTTGAAGGAGCTGGGGGTGGTGACGGCCGACAGGGAGCTCTGGCGTGGGCTGGTCCATGAGGTCACGAAGAGTCGGAGACGACTGAACGAATGAACAACAACCTGTCTTCTGGAGTCTTGGCTCTGCCTCCCAATTTGGTCCCATCTGCAAACTTGATGATCCTGCCTTCTAACCCTTCATCTAAGTCATGAATCAAGATACTGAACAGGATTGGGCCCAGGAGGAGAGTCTTGTGGCTTGGGGCGTGGGTTTGAGCATAGCTTAAACACATAAACATTGCAAAGATTCAATAAATGCACATATTAAAATGTATTTCTATAGAAGATACGTATTGAGACATCTATACAACTCAAAAACCACTGGACAAATTGCCACCAAATTTGGCCACAAGACACCTACTAACCGAAGGAGTGACCATCACTCAAAAAATTGATTTTGTCATTTGGGAATTGTAGTTGCTGGGATTTAGAGTTCACCTACAATCAAAGAGCATTCTGAACTCCACCAATGATGGAATTGAAACAAACTTGGCACACAGAACTCCAATGACAAATAGAGAACACTGGAAGAATTTGGTGGGCATTGACCTTAAGTTTGGGAGTTGACCTTGAGTTTTGGAGTTGTAGTTCACCTACATCCAGAGAGCACTGTGGACTCAAACAATGATGGATCTGGACCAAACTTGGCAAGAATATTCCATATGCCCAAATATGAACACAGATGGAGTTTAAGGGAAATAGACCTTGACATTTGGGAGTTGTAGTTGCTGGGATTTATAGTTCACCTACAATCAAAGAGCATTCTGAACTCCACCAATGATGGAATTCAACCAAACATGGCATACAGGACTTCCATGACCAACAGAACACGCTGGAAGGGTTTGGTGGGCATTGAGCTTGAGTTTGGGAGTTGTAGTTCACCTACATCCAGAGAGCACTGTGGACTCAAACAATGATGGATCTGGACCAAACTTGACACAAAAATTCCATATGCCTAAATATGAACACAGATGGAGTTTGGAGGAAATAGACCTTGACATTTGGGAGTTGTAGTTACTGGGATTTATAGTTCATTACAATTAAAGAGCATTCTGAAACCCACAAACGACAGAAATGGGACTTATTTCCCACTCAGAACCCCCATGACCAGCATAAAATACTTAAGGCCATCCAGTCCAACTCTCTTCACCAGGGCAAGAAAATGTAATCAAAGCCCTCCTGACAAAGAGCCATCCAGTCATAGATATAGACAGACATATATGATTCACACACACACAGATATAGAATCATAGATTTGAAAGGGACTCCTAAAAAAGGACAATTATATGTTGCATGCTCCAGAATAGGCAACCAGACCATCTCTACAGCAACTCTGACAAAGAAACACCAAGAAATACTGTTTACCCACAAGCAGAATGAAATTACATATATTAGAAACCAACACCTTCTCATTACTTTCCAGATCACCAGACTGGGCCACAGCAACGCGTGGCAGGGGATGGCTAGTATTTCTATAAAATACATATTAAATCACACAGAAGAGAGACTAAAGCTCCGCTCAACTGCATTCGACTCGCTGGAAGAAACCACATCTTGATATGGGTCCAAACTCTAAACTCATAGCCTAATCAGTTCTGCACTCTGTGTGCATTGTTTTCCAAATACTTGCAGACCAGATGTGTGTTTCCTTTGGTCTTTGGCAGCTAAGGGACACTGGGATAGACTATTCCCCTTGGCTCCTAGGAACAAACGCAATGATAGAGAGGTCCAAAATGGGTTGATGTCTCATCCAGAGAAGGGGACAACTAAACACAGACAGAGCTTGCTTCTTTTCTCTGAGCCAACATCCTTGGAAATAAGGGCCAAAAATGCATCATAATTCCTTTCGATCCCCTGTTGGTTTGCTACATGGTCAGAGATTATTTACTACTCAAATCTTTAAAAAATAAGGATTTTTGTTTTGTTTTGGAAAGAGTGTACAATTTTTTTTCTTTCCTTTAAAGCAAAACTGTCAGATTATTTTAATCACTGTGGTTTAATTCTATTGTCAAAATGTTTTTTAGTTTTCAACTGTATCATTTTAAGCATTAAAAATCCCCTTTGGGTCTTGATCAAGAGAGAAAAGCAGGGTATAAATACATAATAATAATAATAATAATAATAATAATAATAATAATTTATCTAGTCTTTTTAGTGGGTGCCAGAAACAATATCATACGAAAGCTGACTGGCACAACCTGGGGATCACAACCAGACACAGTGAAGACATCTGCCCTTGCGCTGTGCTACTCCGCTGCTGAGTATGCATGCCTGGTGTGGAACACATCTCACCACGCTAAAACTGTGGATGTGGCTCTTAATGAGACATGCCGCATTATCATGGGATGTCTGCGCCCCACACCACTGGAGAAATTACACTGCTTAGCCGGTATCGCACCACCTGACATCCGCCGGGAAGTAGCAGCCAATAGTGAAAGGACCAAGGCAGAGACATCTCCAGCTCATCCCCTGTTTGGGTATCATCCAGCACGTCAACGACTTAAATCCAGACATAGTATTCTAAGATCTACAGAGACACTCGCTGGAACACCTCAGCAAGCGAGAGTCCAAAAGTGGCAGACTCAAACACAGAACCTCAATCCATGGGTGATACCAGATGAGAGACTCCCTCATGGGCACACAGAAGACTCTTTTCTTTTTTTTCTTTTTTCTTTTTAATCTGTGTGTTTGTTTTGCTCTGTTAGAATTGTAATACAATGGTATGGTTGCTGATGACACGATAAATAAACCATTCTGCGGCCAAAAAAGAAAAATGAACTTTGGAACCTGGAACATACGGACACTGATGGACAACACTGACAGTGAAACGTGCAAAGAGGAAGGTGTATCAAGCCAACCCCGACCGGGGCCGCCTTCCACCTGGAAACCAATGCCCTCACTGTGGGAGAACATGTAGATCAAGAATAGGGCTCCACAGTCACTTATGTACCCACTGCCAGGACACCAATTTTAGAAGACAATCCTACTCAGACAACAAGGGATCACCTAAGTAAAAGTAAGTAAAGTACTCCTCAGTCTAATGTTTGTTGTACTAGGTTCAGTATTTTATTTATCTGCCCTTGCGCTGTGCTACTCCGCTGCTGAGTACACATGCCCAGTGTGGAACACATCTCACTATGCTAAAACAGTGGATGTGGCTCTTAATGAGACATGCCGCATTATCACGGGGTGTCTGCACCCTTCAGCACTGGAGAAATTACACTCTCTAGCCGGTATCGCACCACCTGACATCCGCCGGGAAGTAGCAGCCAATAGTGAAAGGACCAAGGCAGAGACATCTCCAGCTCATCCCCTGTTTGGGTATCAGCCAGCACGTCAACGACTTAAATCCAGACATAGTTTTCTAAGATCTACAGAGACACTCGCTGGAACACCTCAGCAAGCGAGAGTCCAAAAGTGGCAGGCTCAAACCCAGAACCTCAACCAATGGCTGATACCAAATGAGAGACTCCCTCCTGGGCAAACAGAGGACTGGGCGACTTGGAAGATGCTGAACAGACTGCGCTCTGGCACCACGAGATGCAGAGCCAACCTGAAGAAATGAGGCTACAAAGTGGAATCCACGACATGCGAGTGTGGAGAAGGGCAAACTACAGACCACCTGCTGCAATGCACCCTGAGCCCTGCCACATGCACAAGGGAGGACCTTCTTGCAGCAATACCAGAAGCACTCCAAGTGGCCAGAGACTGGTCAAAGGACATTTAATCAACTACCAGACTCACACATTTTGTATTTTCTCTGTTTGTTTGTTTGCTTTGTTCTGTTAGAAATGTAATATATTTGACTGGCTGCCCTGACATGAGAAATAAATTGATTCTTGGAGTATGGGAAAAATAGACCCATGTATCATTCCACAGCATCTGTTGATATCAACCAACACGTCAACACTTTAAGTGAAGAAATAGTTTTTTAAGATCTACGGAGATACTTGCAGGAACAAATGCTCGACAGTGGCACTGAAGAAGGGAAAAATCATTGAAAGTGAGGGCATAAATATGCCCAATGGCCAAACAATCAAGTGTCACCAGCCAGAGGCCTATAAATATCTGGGCATACTACAACTGGACGACATCAAACGAACATGTGAAAACTGTGGTCAGCCAAGAATATGTTCAAAGAGTCAGAAAAATTCTCAAAAGCAAGCTCAATGGAGGCAACACCATCAAGGCCATAAACACCTGGGCCATACCTGTCATAAGATATACTGCTGGCATCATAAAGTGGAGGCAGGCAGAACTGGACAATTTGGACAGAAAAACAAGAAAACTCATGACCATTCATAATTCATTACATCCTCGCAGTGATGTTGACCGGCTCTATCTGCCTAGAAAGTCTGGGGGCAGCGGACTCTTACAAGTCAAACAAGCAGTCAAAGAAGGAAAACACAATGCCCTGGCAGAATATGTCAAGGAAAGCCAAGAACGTGCTTTAATTGATAATAATCGGAAACTTCTCAAAGCACAGCAGACAAAGAGTCAGTACAAGAAAACTGCACTCCAAACCAGAGCTGAGAGCTGACACAACAAAGCCTTACATTAACAGTTTCTTGAGAAGATTGAAGGAAAAGTTGACAAGGAAAAGACCTGGTGATGGCTCACGAATGGAAGCCTGAAGAAGGAGACAGAAGAAGGCCTGATTCTTGGAGCCCAGGAGCAAGCCATCAGAACCAATGCCATTAAGGCCAGGATTGAAAAATCAGCGGATGACCCAAAATGCAGACTGTGCAAGGAAGCTGATGAAACCATGGACCATCTCCTCAGCTGCTGCAAGAAAATCGCACAGATGGACTACAAACAAAGACACAACTCTGTGACTCAGATGATTCACTGGAACTTATGTCACAAGGACCACCTGCCAGCAGTAAAGAATTGGTGGGATCATAAACCTGCAAAGATCATGGAAAATGAACATGCAAAAATACTGTGGGACTTTGGAATCCAGACTGATAAAGTTTTGGAACACAACACGCCAGACATCACAATTGTGGAAAAGAAAAAAGTCTGGATTATTGATGTCGCCATTCCGGGTGATGGTCGCATTGAGGAAAAACAACAGGAGAAACTCAGCTGCTATCAAGACCTCAAAATCGTACTGCAAAGGCTCTGATGGCATAAACCAGTCCAGGTGGTCCCAGTGGGAATGGGCGCACTGGGTGCCGTGCCAAAAGATCTCAGCCAACATTTGGAAACAATAAACATCAACAAAATCACAATCTGTCAACTGCAAAAGGCCACCTGACTTGGATCTGCGCGCATCATTCGGAAATATATCACACAGTCCTAGACACTTGGGAAGTGTTCGACTTGTGATTTTGTGATAAGAAATCCAGCATATCGTTCTCGTTTGCTGTGACATGCTGTGCTTTTGTGTCAGTAAAATAATAGTAATAATAATAATAATAATAATAATAATAATAATTTTATCTAATCTTTTTATTGCTTCTTGGAGTATGGAAAAAATAGACCCATGTATTATTCCACAGCATCTGTTGATATCAATCAGTATGCCAACACTTTAAATGAAGAAATAGTTTTCTAAGATCTACAGAGATACTTGCAGGAACACCTCAGCAAGCCAGAGTCCAAAAGTGGCAGGCTAAAACCTAGAAGCTCAATCAGTGGCTGAGACCAGATGTGAAACACCCCCCTCTGGGCACACAGAATACTGCACAAATTGGAATGAACTGAACAGACTGCGCTCTGGCACCACAAGATGCAGAACCAACCTTAAGAAATGGGGCCACAAAGTGGAGTCCACAACATGTGAGTGTGGAGAAGAGCAAACCACAGACCACTTACTGCAGTACAACCTGAGCCCTGCCACATGCACCATGGAGGACCTTCTCATAGCTACACCAGAGGCACTCCAAGTGGCCAGCTACTGGTCAAAGGACATTTAGTATAAGGCCAAGTTTTTAAACTCTGTGTTTTTTTTAAAGTACATTACAACTGTATCCTCGGTTTGCTTATGATCTATATAAATAAAAAAGTAATGTTAGTTTGTGGGATTAACTCAAACACCACTGGACAAATTAACACCAAATTTGGACACAATACATCTGTCAGGCACAGTGAAGACATCTGCCCTTGCGCTGTGCTACTCTGCTGCTGAGTATGCATGCCCAGTGTGGAACACATCTCACCACACTAAAACAGTGGATGTGGCTCTTAATGAGACATGCCGCATTGTCACGGGGTGCCTGCGCCCCACACCACTGGAGAAATTACACTGCTTAGCCGGTATTGCACCACCTGACATCCGCTGGGAAGTAGCAGCCAATAGTGAAAGGACCAAGGCAGAGACATCTCCAGCTCATCCCCTGTTTGGGTATCAGCCAGCATGTCAACGACTTAAATCAAGACATCGTTTTCTTAGATCTACAGAGACACTCGCTGGAACACCCCAGCAAGCGAGAGTCCAAAAGTGGCAGGCCCAAACCCAACACCTCAATCCGTGGGTGATACCAGATGAGAGACTCCCCCCTGGGCAGACAGAAGACTGGGCAACTTGGAAGGCGCTGAACAGACTGCGCTCTGGCACCACGAGATGCAGAGCCAACCTTCAGAAATGGGGCTACAGGGTGGAATCCTCGGCATGCGAGTGCGGAGAAGAGCAAACCACTGACCAACTGCTGCAATGCACCCTGAGCCCTGCCACATGCACAATGGAGGACCTTCTTGCGGCAACCCCAGAGGCACTCCAAGTGGCCAGATACTGGTCAAAGGACATTTAACCAAATACCAAATTTGCAAAATCTGTGTGTTTTTTTCCTTTTTCTTTCCTTTTTCTTTTTAATCTGTGTGTTTGTTTTGCTCTGTTAGAATTGTAATACAATGGTTGCTGATGACACGATAAATAAATAAATAAATAAATAATCTGTCAGGCCAACGAGTGACCACCACTCATAAAAACACTGAAAAAGGCATCCAAAGAGACTTAAAAAGCCAAAAAAAAAAAAAAACCCAAAAAATACATTACAACGTGTGTACAAAACCACATATATACACAAACACACATATATATACACATATACACAAATATATACAGAAATAGGGCTGTTGTATATTTTTTCAGGCTATATGGCCATGTTCCCCACCTCCTCCAAGACGAACTGAACCACCTCAACTGGGCTCTCCAGGCCAATGGAGACTCCACCTCAGACATCAGAAGAGCTGCAAGACAACCGAGAAGAAGCCACGAGAGTCAAGATGAAGATCCACCCAGAGGAAAAGTGTTCCTGCCATACATCAAGGGAACCACTGAGCGCATAGGGAAGCTGATGAGGAAACACAACATACAAACTATCTACAGACCCACCAAGAAAATCCAACAAATGCTACGTTCAGCAAAGGACAAGAGGGATCCTCTCACCTCTGCAGGAGTCTATCGTGGACCATGCAGCTGGGGACAAGTCTACAGAGGGACCACCAAATGCAGAAGCATTGCCCAAACATAAATCAAAGAACATGAAAGGCACTTTAGACTCCTTCAACCAGAGAAGTCAGCCATAGCAGAGCATCCAATGAACCAACCTGGACACAGCAGATTATCTGAGAACACAGAAATGCTGGACCACTCGCACAACCACCATGTCTGACTACACAGAGAAGCCATTGAAATCCACAAGCATGAGGACAATTTCAACAGAAAAGAGGAAACCATGAAAATGAACAAAATCTGGCTTCCAGTATTCAAAAACTCTAAAATTACAACAGCAAAACAACAGAGAGGAAACAACCAGGCACATCTAATCTCAACAAAGTTTGCTCCAGGCACTGCCAGGCAATCAAATGCTAATCAACGTGGTCAGTTGAAACATTCACACCTAACTCCAGCAGACAAGAGTCCTTTCTCCCACACTGGTCAACCCAGTGATTCCGGCCATGAAAGCTTTTGGGAAGTGTAATGTTGGTGGACAGGAAAAGAGTTTTAAAGACGGGCTTAAAGCCAACCTTAAAAACGGTGGCATAGACACTCAGAGAGAACTGGGAAGCCCTGGCCCTCGAGCGCTCTACCTGGAGGTCAGCTGTGACCAGCAGTGCTGCGGAATTCGAAGAGGCTTCACATCCACCTATGGACCCACCACCAAGACACCAAGGACAAACAAGGACATCTAATATCAACAAAAGTTTGCTCCAGGCACTGCCAGGCCATTATATGCTAATCAAGGTGGTCAGTTGAAACATTCACACCTAGCTCCAGCAGACAAGAGTCCTTTGTCCCACCCTGGTCATTCCACAGATATATAAACCCTGAGGTCAGCTGTGATCTGCAGTGCTGCGGAATTCGAAGAGGCTTCACGTCCACCTATGGACCCACCACCAAGACACCAAGGACAAACAAGGACATCTAATATCAACAAAAGTTTGCTCTAGGCACTGTCAGGCATTATATGCTAATCAAGGTGGTCAGTTGGAACATTCACACCTAGCTCCAGCAGACAAGAGTCCTTTGTCCCTCCCTGGTCATTCCACAGATATATAAAGCCTGAGGTCAGCTGTGATCAGCAGTGCTGCGGAATTCGAAGAGGCTTCACATCCACCTATGGACCCACCACCAAGACACCAAGGACAAACAAGGACATCTAATATCAACAAAAGTTTGCTCTAGGCACTGTCAGGCATTATATGCTAATCAAGGTGGTCAGTTGAAACATTCCCACCTAGCTCCAGCAGACAAGAGTCCTTTGTCCCTCCCTGGTCATTCCACAGATATATAAAGCCTGAGGTCAGCTGTGATCAGCAGTGCTGCGGAATTCGAAGAGGCTTCACATCCACCTATGGACCCACCACCAAGACACCAAGGACAAACAAGGACATCTAATATCAACAAAAGTTTGCTCTAGGCACTGTCAGGCATTATATGCTAATCAAGGTGGTCAGTTGAAACATTCACACCTAGCTCCAGCAGACAAGAGTCCTTTGTCCCTCCCTGGTCATTCCACAGATATATAAAGCCTGAGGTCAGCTGTGATCAGCAGTGCTGCGGAATTCGAAGAGGCTTCACATCCACCTATGGACCCACCACCAAGACACCAAGGACAAACAAGGACATCTAATATCAACAAAAGTTTGCTCTAGGCACTGTCAGGCATTATATGCTAATCAAGGTGGTCAGTTGAAACATTCACACCTAGCTCCAGCAGACAAGAGTCCTTTGTCCCTCCCTTGTCATTCCACAGATATATACACCCTGAGGTCAGCTGTGATCAGCAGTGCTGCGGAATTCGAAGAGGCTTCACATCCACCTATGGACCCACCACCAAGACACCAAGGACAAACAAGGACATCTAATATCAACAAAAGTTTGCTCTAGGCACTGTCAGGCATTATATGCTAATCAAGGTGGTCAGTTGAAACATTCACACCTAGCTCCAGCAGACAAGAGTCCTTTGTCCCTCCCTGGTCATTCCACAGATATATAAAGCCTGAGGTCAGCTGTGATCAGCAGTGCTGCGGAATTCGAAGAGGCTTCACATCCACCTATGGACCCACCACCAAGACACCAAGGACAAACAAGGACATCTAATATCAACAAAAGTTTGCTCTAGGCACTGCCAGGCCATTATATGCTAATCAAGGTGGTCAGTTGAAACATTCACACCTAGCTCCAGCAGACAAGAGTCCTTTGTCCCTCCCTGGTCATTCCACAGATATATAAAGCCTGAGGTCAGCTGTGATCAGCAGTGCTGCGGAATTTGAAGAGGCTTCACATCCACCTATGGACCCACCACCAAGACACCAAGGACAAACAAGGACATCTAATATCAACAAAAGATTGCGCTAGGCACTGCCAGGCCATTATATGCTAATCAAGGTGGTCAGTTGAAACATTCCCACCTAGCTCCAGCAGACAAGAGTCCTTTGTCTCACCCTGGTCATTCCACAGATATATAAACCCTTTTTCCTACTTCCAACAGACCTCACTACCTCTGAGGATGCTCGCCATAGATGCAGGCGAAATGTCAGGAGAAAATGCCTCTAGACCATGGCCATCTAGCCTGAAAAAACCTACAACAACCCAAACAGAATATATCTGTGGAATGACCTCTCAACAAAAGATTGCTCCAGGCACTGTCAGGCCATTATATGCTAATCAAGGTGGTCAGTTGAAACATTCACACCTAGCTCCAGCAGACAAGAGTCCTTTGTCCCACCCTGGTCATTCCACAGATATATAAATCCTTTTTTTCCCAGTTCCAGCAGATCTCACTACCTCTGAGGATGCTTGCCATAGATGCAGGCGAAACGTCAGGAGAGAATGCCTCTGGCACATGGCCATATAGCCCGAAAAAACCTACAACAATGGTGGGAGTTGAAGTCCAAAACACCTAGAGAGAGGGCCCAAGTTGGCCCAGGCCGGCTGTCCAGGAAGAGTACCGCGCAGGCGCGCTGAGGACCGCCTTTCTGCCTGTAACAATTCACAACTCAAGGCGAAAAGGTGGACACAATGTGACCCGCTCACCTTCCATGATCTCCGAAGGGGAAGCGGGGAGGAAGGCGCCCCAGCCCATGAGCACCCCCAGGAGAAGCATCCAAGGGGTCCAAGCCATGGGGAACGATCCCGCGTCTGTCGCGGGCTAACCTTCCTCCCGGAGCTGCAACACCCACCTCGCCATTGCTGGGATTTGCAGCACTTTTGCTTTCGCTTTCCAAAGAGGAGGAGGAGGAGGAGGAGGAAGCTGCACTTGGGCTCGGAGGACAGCACATCTGCACTGTGGAAGGGAGTTGTAGTTTTTCTGGGGTTTGTTTAAGGTGCTGTCCTCCTCCCTGTGGGATGAATGCACATTGGCCTCATGGGAGTTGTAGTTCGTTGACTCATAGAATCATAGAATCAAAGAGTTGGTAGAGACCTCCTGGGCCATCCAGTCCAACCCCATTCTGCCAAGAAGCAGGAATATTGCATTCAAATCACCCCTGACAGATGGCCATCCAGCCCCTGTTTAAAAGCTTCCAAAGAAGGAGCCTCCACCACTCTCCGGGGCAGAGAGTTCCACTGCTGAACGGCTCTCACAGTCAGGAAGTTCTTCCTCATGTTCAGATGGAATCTCCTCTCTTGTAGTTTGAAGCCATTGTTCTGTGTCCTAGTCTCCAGGGAAGCAGAAAACAAGCTTGCTCCCTCCTCTTCCCTGTGGCTTCCTCTCACATATTGATACATGGCTATCATATCTCCTCTCAGCCTTCTCTTCTTCAGGCTAAACTTGCCCAGTTCCCTAAGCCGCTCCTCATAGGGATTTGAGCAGGTCAAAGTCCATAGGAAATGACAAACCCCCAAGACCCCATGGCGCTGGGTCCAGGCGCCATTGCCCAGTGAGAGGACTTGGGCAAAGTCCTTGGGAAACGGCAACTCCCAGATTGTCATGGCACTGAGTTTAAATGCCATTCCTCAGCAAGAGATCTTGGGCAAAGTCCTTGGGAAACTACATCTCCCAGGATCCCAGGGCACTGAGTTTAAATGTCATTCCCCAGTGAGAGGTCTTGGGCAAAGTCCTGGGGAAACTACATCTCCCAGGATCGCAGGGCACCGAGTTTAAATGTCATTCCCCAGTGAGAGGTGTTGGGCAAAGGCCTTGGGAAACTACAACTCCCAGGATTCCATTGCACTCAGTTTTGGCAATTCAAGCGCCATTCTGCAGTGAGAGGTCTTGAGCAAAGTCTTTGGGAAACTACTACTCCCAGGACCCTATGGCAGTGAGTTCAAATGCCATTTCCCAGTGAGAGATCTTGGGCAAAGTCCTTGGGAAACTACATCTCCCAGGATCGCAGGGCACCGAGTTTAAATGTCATTCCCCAGTGAGAGGTGTTGGGCAAAGGCCTTGGGAAACTACAACTCCCAGGATTCCATTGCTTTTGGCAATTCAAGCGCCATTCTGCAGTGAGAGGTGTTGGGCAAAGTCTTTGGGAAACTACTACTCCCAGGATCCTATGGCAGTGAGTTCAAATGCCATTTCCCAGTGAGAGATCTTGGGCAAAGTCCTTGGGAAACTACATCTCCCAGGATCCCAGGGCACTGAGTTTAAATGTAATTCCCCAGTGAGAGGTGTTGGGCAAAGGCCTTGGGAAACTGCAACTCCCAGGATCCCATGGCACTGAGTCCAAGCACCATTCCCCTGCGAGAGGTCTTGGGCAAAATCCTTGGGAAACTACATCTCCCAGGATGCCATGGCACTGAGTACAAGCACAAGTCCTCTGTAAGAGGTCTTGGGTAAAGGCCTGGGAAAACTACAAATCCCAGGATGCTGTGGCACTGAGTTCAGGTGCCATTACACAGTGAGAGGTCTTGGGAAAGTACAACTCCCAGGATCCCATGGCATAGAATTAAAGCGCCATTCCCTAATGAGAGGTCTTCGGCAAAGGCCATGGGAAGCTACAACTCCCAGAATTCCATGGCACTGAGTTCAAGCACCATTCCCCAGTGAGAGGACTTAGGTAAAGTCCTTGGGGAAACTACAACTCTCAGAATTCCATTGCACTCAGTTTTGGCAATTCAAGCGCCATTCTGCAGTGAGAGGTCTTGAGCAAAGTCCTTGGGAAACTACTACTCCCAGGATCCCATGGCAGTGAGTTCAAATGCCATTTCCCAGTGAGAGGATTTGGGCAAAGACCTTGGGAAACTACAAAACCCAAGATGCCATGGCATGGGGTTCAAGTACCATTCCCCAATGAGAGGTCTTGAGCAAAGACCTTGGGAAACTACAACTCCCAGGATCTCATGGCACTGAGTTCTGGCAGTTCAAGCACCATTCCCCAGTGAGAGGTCTTGGGCAAAGTCTTAGGAAACTGCAACTCCCAGGACCCCATAGCGATGAGTTCAACCACCATTCCCCAGTAAGAGATCTTGGGCAAAGGCTGTGGGAAATTACAACGCCCAGGATCCCAGAGTTCTGGCAATTCCAGTGGTGGTAACAGCATCCAAAGACTTTCGCCTTCTCTGGGCAAAGACCTTGGGTAACTACAACTCCCCGGATTCCCATATCATTGAGCCACCACTATCCCAAGTGCATCCATTCCACAACTTAAATGCCAGTCATAGGTGGAGAGGTGTTTCCTGAGCATGGGCAGAGCGCACAGGAGGGAGAGTGTCTAGAGTATCTATTGTGTGTGTGTGTGTGTCCCTTGCCACATGAGTTTTATAGGGATGGAGATACGTGTGTGTGTGTGTGTGTGTGTGTGTGTGTGTGTGTGTAATGTTTGTGGGATTAACATAACTCAAAAACCACTGGACGAATTGCAGCCAAATTTGATCAACAGAAAACACTACAAGAATTTGGTGAGCACTGACCTTGAGTTTGGGAGTTGTAGTTCACCTACATCCAGAGAGCACTGTGGACTCAAACAATGATGGATCTGGACCAAACTTGGCACGATTACTCAAGATGCCCAAGTGTGAAAACTGGTGGAGTTTGGGGACAACAGACCGTGACATTTGAGAGTTGTAGTTGCTGGGATTTATAGTTCACCTACAATCAAAGAGCATGCTGAACCCCACCAACAACAAAATTGGGCCAAACTT
The DNA here is from genome assembly GCF_037176765.1 of Anolis sagrei. NCBI lineage: Eukaryota > Metazoa > Chordata > Lepidosauria > Squamata > Anolidae > Anolis > Anolis sagrei. The sequence goes on along the minus strand of NC_090025.1, from coordinate 193,831,797 downwards.
CCCACACAGAACCCCCATACTTAAGGCCATCCGGTCCAACTCCCTTCATCAGGGCAAGAAAACGTAACCAAAGCCCTCCTGACAAAGAGCCATCCAGCTATAGATAGATAGGCACCACCTCTATTTGGCAGACTTTGGGAAACTACAAATCCCAGGATCCCATAGCATTTCGATAGGTGTCAAACGGCATTCGTTCTCCAGTGTAGATGTTCCTGGTTTCAAAATGTTGTTTCCTGTTAAATTATGTGCTATTTAATTTGAAAGTAGTTGCTCTGGTCCTGAAACTTTGTTTTGGATCACTGATCCAATGGCCAAACCTGTTATTCAGCTTTGTAATATTCCTCCTAATTATTCTGGGTTGCTTTAAACAGTTTGAGTTGGCTTGAGTTACATGCCACCGAGATATAGGATGGCATTGCTGTTATTTTGTGGAAGGAAGGAAGGAAGGAAGGAAGGAAGGAAGGAAGGAAGGAAGGAAAGAAGAAAGGAAGGATGGAAGGAAGGGTGGAAAGGTGGAAGGAAGGAAGGGTGGAAGGAAGGAAGGAAGGAAGGAAGGAAGGAAGGAAGGAAGGATGGAAGGATGGAAGGAAAGAAGAAAGGAAGGATGGAAGGAAGGGTGGAAGGAAGGATGGAAGGAAGGGTGGAAGGATGGAAGGAAGGATGGAAGGAAGGAAGGGTGGAAGGATGGAAGGAAGGAAGGGTGGAAGGAAGGAAGGGTGGAAGGAAGGAAGGAAGGAAGGAAGGAAGGGTGGAAAGAAGGGTGGAAGGAAGGATGGAAGGAAGGGTAGAAAGAAGGAAGGAAGGAAGGAAGGAAGGAAGGAAGGATGGAAGGAAAGAAGAAAGGAAGGATGGAAGGAAGGAAGGAAGGAAGGAAGGGTGGAAGGATGGAAGGGTGGAAGGAAGGAAGGATGGAAGGAAGGAAGGAAGGAAGGAAGGAAGGGTGGAAGGAAGGAAGGAAGGGTGGAAGGAAGGGTGGAAGGAAGGGTGGAAGGAAGGGTGGAAGGAAGGGTGGAAGGAAGGAAGGAAGGAAGGAAGGAAGGAAGGGTGGAAGGAAGGAAGGAAGGAAGGGTGGAAGGAAGGAAGGAAGGAAGGAAGGAAGGATGGAAGGAAGGAAGGAAGGAAGGAAGGAAGGAAGGAAGGAAGGAAGGAAGGAAGGGTGGAAGGAAGGAAGGATGGAAGGAAGGAAGGAAGGAAGGGTGGAAGGAAGGAAGGAAGGAAGGAAGGGTGGAAGGGTGGAAGGAAGGGTGGAAGGAAGGAAGGAAGGAGGGATGGAAGGATGGATGGAAGGAAGGAAGGGTGGAAGGAAGGAAGGAAGGGTGGAAGGAAGGAAGGGTGGAAGGAAGGAAGGAAGGAAGGAAGGAAGGAAGGAAGGAAGGAAGGAAGGAAGGCAAGAAGAAAGGAAGGATGGAATGAAGGGTGGAAAGATGGAATCATAGAATCATAGAATCATAGAATCAAAGAGTTGGAAGAGACCTCCTGGGCCATCCAGTCCAACCCCATTCTGCCAAGAAGCAGGAATATTGCATTCAAATCACTCCTGACAAATGGCCATCCAGCCTCTGTTTAAAAGCTTCCAAAGAGGGAGCCTCCACCACACTCCGGGGCAGAGAGTTCCACTGCTGAACGGCTCTCACAGTCAGGAAGTTCTTCCTAATGTTCAGATGGAATCTCCTCTCTTGTAGTTTGAAGCCATTGTTCCGCGTCCTAGTCTCCAAGGAAGCAGAAAACAAGCTTACTCCCTCCTCCCTGTGGCTTCCTCTCACATATTTATACATGGCTATCATATCTCCTCTCAGCCTTCTCTTCTTCAGGCTAAACATGCCCAGTTCCCTAAGCCGCTCCTCATAGGGCTTGTTCTCCAGACCCTTGATCATTTTAGTCGCCCTCCTCTGGACACATTCCAGCTTGTCAATATCTCTCTTGGAAGGAAGGAAGGAAGGAAGGAAGGAAGGAAGGAAGGAAGGAAGGAAGGAAGGGTGGAAGGAAGGATGGAAGGATGGAAGGAAGGAAAGAAGGAAGGAACTCTTGTCTGCTGGGGCTAGGTGTGAATGTTTCAACTGACTTGATTATCATTTGATGGCTTGCCAGTGCCTGGAGCAACCTTTTGTTGAGAGGTGATTAGATGTGCCTGATTGTTTACTCTCTGTTGTTTTGCTGTTGTAATTTTAGAGTTTAGAACATGGCCATATAACCCAGAAAAACCTACAACAACCTATGTAATGTTCATTTGTGGGATTAACAGAACTCAAAAACCACTGGACGAATTGACACCAAATTTGGACACAAGACACCTATCAGGCCAACGAGTGACCATCACTCATAAAAACACTGAAAAACACAGCCTAAAACACACACATATATATATACACAAATATATATACACACACAAAACACATATACACAGACTGGGCCACAGCAACGCATTGCAGGGGACAGCTAGTGTATGTATATGTGTATAGAACAAGCCCTATGAGGAGCGGCTTAAGGAGCTGGGCATGTTTAGCCTGAAGAAGAGAAGGCTGAGAGGGGATATGATAGCCAGGTATAAATATGTGAGAGGAAGCCACAGGGAGCGGGGAGCAAGCTTGTTTTCTGCTTCCCTGGAGACCAGGACGCGGAACAATGGCTTCAAACTACAAGAGAGGAAATTCCATCTGAACATGAGGAAGAACTTCCTGACTGTGAGAACCGTTCAGCAGTGGAACTCTCTGCCCCGGAGTGTGGTGGAGGCTCCTTCTTTGGAGGCTTTTAAGCAGAGGCTGGATGGCCATCTGTCAGGGGTGATTTGAATGCAATATTCCTGCTTCTTGGCAGAATGGGGTTGGACTGGATGGCCCATGAGGTCTCTTCCAACTCTTTGATTCTATGATTCTATGATTCTATACACACACACACACACACACACACACACACACACATATATATATATATATATATATATGAGATAAAGAGAAGTGGGTTGGGGGAGAGCTTTAATGAATGCCCCCACCCCGTATATAGACTTTATGACAAACGATAAACATATTATTATTAATACATAATTATATTATTTTATCTCATTATATATTCATATTAAAATACATCTGATCACTCCGAAAGCCTAATGAGAAATGTTTTGGATACTAGGGGTGCATCTACACTGTAGAATTAATGCAGTTTAGGCACAATTTTCAGCGCTGTCGCTCAATGCTATGGATCCTGGAAGGTGTAGCTGGATGCAGCACCATCACTCCTTGGCAGAGAAGGCTCGAGACCTTGCTAAACTACAAATCCCAAGGATCCATAGCCATTAAAGTGGTGTCATACTGCAATAATTCTACCATGTAGACACACACCAAGTTTTTGGAATCTTCCAGGAATCAGATTCTTCGAGGTTGTTGCAAAGACCGCCTTTATAATGGCCTGTGTGTATGTATGCAACCACGCGGAAACTGCTTTTGGCGGGTTGTCATAAGCGTGTGGAGGAAGCCATTTGTCACTGTAGAGAAAACAATATAACATCAGCAGTCTGGGAATGCAGCCAAGCCAAGTCATCCCAATAGCATGATTGATCGTTAACGCTGTTGCTCGTTGTCTGCCTTCCTTGGCTGGTGTCATTCCTTCCTTCAGTCTGAACAGGGTTTTTTCCTTTTTGCCAAGCAGATGTTACATTCCTCAAGGGGAAAATAAAAATACAGATTGAGTTAATACAATGCAAAAAAAAACAAACAAAAAACCCTCCAAACACAGTAATAAACAACAGTATGTGACACATTTTTTGTTTTTGAGTTATAAATGCCATTTACTAATTCTTTCTATTGTAAAAAAATGGGAAAAGTTGATTAAATTGGAAAAAACTTTGTTTTTGTGGGACATCTTGGCGCAAGTTTAGCTATAGTTTTTCCAATGAATCAAGTCTCAAATAATTCAATTCAATAAAGTTTCTGGCAGCCACAAAAAATCTGACTTGTCTATGGTGGTTCATGCGAGAGAGCCGTTCAGCAGTGGAACTCTCTGCCCCGGAGTGTGGTGGAGGCTCCTTCTTTGGAAGCTTTTAAACAGAGGCTGGATGGCCATCTGTCAGGGGTGATTTGAGTGCAATATTCCTGCTTCTTGGCAGAATGGGGTTGGACTGGATGGCCCAAGAGGTCTCTTCCAACTCTTTGATTCTATTCTATGATTCTATGCCTTAGTTACCTCCAGATTGGACTACTGTAATGCACTCTACGTGGGACTGCCCTTGAAGATGGCTCGGAAACTGCACAGTGCAAAGGTCAATGGACAGGTTATTAACTGGAGCAAATTACAAGGAGCGGTCAACCTGTCCGTTGACCTTTGCACAGAGTCTGGCCAAAGCAAAATAGCGTGAGACTGTTCCTTTCCTTGATCTGGATGCAATCACCCTTCTTGATGCAGACTAGGATCAAGGACAGCTGTCAGGACAGCTTGGATGGTGCAGGTTGGACTGGATGGCCTTTGGAGTCCCTTCCAAGTCTAGAATTCAGTCTGCATTGCTCCACTGACATGGGAAGGACAAGCCAACTTTGGTGGAATGGAAGAAGCCATGTTCAAGGGTGCAGCTTTTCCTGCTGGTGATGCTGGGAGAAGCTGCACCATTGTGCCAAAAAGTCCCTTTCTCCACATTCTTAGCCAACAGAAGAGATTCCTGTTCTGTCCATAGAATAATGCTGGCCTTCCTGTAACAGTTTAACTGTCATCTGTCAATGTCCATTCTAGAATTTTACTCCCTGGAACAGATAACCGTCCAGGGATGGTGCTGCCATAAGCTATTTCTCAGGTCGCTCTGATATCCACTGGCAATGAGGATGGCGATAGAAGTGGACAGAGGTTTCAACCTCCTACCTCCAGACGTTTTGCAACCAGTTGCGATGTCCCGTTGCTCCCATGAATGAGGTGACCCAGCCACGGAGGGCTGGTGGGATTTATTCTCTGCATCTCCAGGTAACTTAACAACAGTGATTCAATCATGGGTAGAGACATACACTGGGCATGTACTATGTCTCCCCATCTATGTCTCCTAGCAATGCATATGTTTAAGTTGTTTCTTAATATCCATAGTAATAATAATAATAATAATAATAATAATAATAAGGTCCCAGTGGTGATCGGCACACTGGGTCAGTGCCTAAAGACCTTGGCCTGCACTTAAACACAATCGGCACTGACAAAATTACCATCTGCCAGCTGCAGAAGACTACCTTACTGGGATCTGTACACATTATTCGCCGATACATCACACAGTCCTAGATACTTGTGTTTCAAATAATAATAATAATAATAATAATAATAATAATAATAATAATAATACATATCTGTCAGCTGCAGAAGGCTACCTTACTGGGATCTGCACGCATTATTCGGCGATACATCACACAGTCCTAGACACTTGGGAAGTGTCCGACGTGTGATCCAATACAACAGCCAGCAGAGTGTCTGCTGTGGACTCATCTTGTTGTGTCAGGTGGTGCAATACCGGCTAAACAGTGTAATTTCTCCAGTGTTCACCAAAAAGAAAACCACCTTGTTGATCATAGACTAGAGGACCTAGGGTGCATCTACACTGCATAACTGATGCAGTTTAACACCATTTTAACTGCCACAGCTCAATGCTATGGAATCATAGGAGCTGTAGTTTGGTGAGGAACCATCAGCCTTTGGCAAAGAACGCTAAATACCTTGGGTTGCTGTGAGTTTTCCAGGCTGTATCGCCATGTTCCAGAAGCATTCTCTCCTGATGTTTTACCCACATCTGTGGCAGGCATCCTCAGAGGTTGTGAGGTCTGTTGGAAACTAGGAAAATGGGGTTTATATATCTATAGAATAATACCCAGGGTGGGAGAAAGAACTCTTGACTGTTTGAGGCAGGTGTTACTGTTGCAATTGACCACCTTGATTAGCATTTAATGGCCTTTCAGTTCCAAAGCTTGGCTGTGTCCTGCCTGTGGAAATCTTTTGTTGGGAGTTGTTAGCTGGACCTGATTGTTTCCTGTCAGGAATTCCCCTGTTTTTTTGAGTGTTGCTCTGTATTTACTGCTTCCCGGGCAGGAAGCAGCCAGGCTTTGAAGCTGCAAGGCTATTCAACTGGATGCAGTTCCTAGCCAGACTATTTTCCAACCAGTCAAGAGCTAGCTTGGTTTTCTTGAATGGATGTCAAATGAAATAAAAATTCTCTATATTTTCAGTTGCAGTATGTGAGTACTTTGGAGTGCTTTCTCTGCTGACATCCTCCCTGGCCATTGAGAATAAACCTCTGCTTTTACCTTCTACTTGTCTATGTCTGATTTGGTCTTCTGAAATAGCTAGATATCAGGCTTCTGAATTCCTGAGTGCTTTTAGTTGCTGAATTCACTCAACGCAAGTGCCATAACTATAGTGTGGAGACACTAAGCCAGTGTTTCTCAACCTTCCTAATGCCGCGACCCCTTATTACAGTTCCTCATGTTGTGGTGACCCCCAACCATCAAATTATTTTCGTTGCTACTTCATAATTGCAATTTTGCTACTGTTATGAATCGTAATGTAAATATCTGATCTGCAGGATGTATTTTCATTCACTGGAGTAAACTTGGCACAAATACCCAATACGCCCAAATTTGACTACTGGCGGGGTTGGAGGGGTTGATTTTGTCATTTGGGAGTTGTAGTTGCAGAGATTTATCGTTAGCCTACAATCAAATAGCATTCTGAACTCCGCCAATGATGAAATTGAACCAAACTTACACACAGAACTCCCATGACCAATGGAAAATACTGGAAGGATTTGGTGGGCATTGACCTTGAGTTTTGGAGTTGTAGTTCACTTGCAACCAGAGAGCACTGTGGACTCAAACAATGATGGATCTGGACCTAACCTGGCATGAATATTCAATATGCCCAAATGGAAACACTAGTGGAGTTTAGGGAAAATAGACCTTGACATTTGGGAGCTGTAGTAGTTGGGATTTACAGTTCACCTACAATCAAAGTGCATTCTGGATCCCACCAAAGGTAGAATTAGTCCAAACTTCTCACACAGAACTCCCATGACCAACAGAAAATGCTGTTTTCTGATGGTCTTTGGCGACCCCTCTGACACCCTCTTGCGACCTCCCTGGGGGTCTCGACCCCCAGGTTGAGAAACACTGCACTAAGCTCTGAGATGCTGTCACAAACCCAAGAACAATGGGATGGTTTATAATTCCAGACTACCAGGTAACCATCATGTGCATTGTGATCAAACTACCAACCAACTCACCTCTTTTTGATGAGAAAAAGCAGAATTAGTTGCCCAAAGGGACGAGGCATCAGTTCCCGTGTTTTCTTATTTGATGGGCTCACTGGACAATCTCAAGATTTTTTGGTCAAATTAGTTTATTTCCTTTGCAGATATTTTCCCCAACAGATACTGGAGATTGTGGTCGTTTTGCAGGCAGGTCAAGACCTTTCTCTGCCCACGAGCCTTTGGAGAAGGATACAGGGCACACTGCTGGAGGGAGTTGTGTGTTTTAAAATGCATTTCTTATATTTCAGATCTGTTTCAACCTAACCCACACAGTACTGTTTAATTCCCATAGGATTTTACTAGGCTTGGGCAATCCATGGTTCTAAATGGTTCTAAAGTACTTACAAAACTAAAGTTCTGGTGGTAAAAATTTCAGAACTCTAACAAAACTCTCAAAATTTCATAATAAATGGCAGTTCCTAATTGGTTCTGTCATTAAAATCACCAATAATGAAATAATAATTAAATTTTGAAAGTTTTGTTAGAGTTCTGAAATTTTCACCACCAGAACTTTAGTTTTGTAAGTACTTTAGAACCATTTAGAACCATGGATTGCCCAAGCCTAGTTCCTACGAGTTTATGAAGGAGTCAAGATTAAGTTCTTGTGGGGTTTTTCGGGCTATATGGCCATGTTCTAGAGGAGCCAAGATTCTTAGAATTTAGATTTTTTTCAATCTAATTTTTCAATCTAAATTCAGATTCTTAGAATTTATTTTGCTTCCAGGAGAGGGATTTGTGACTATTTGTTTCCTGACTAGACTGTTTTATGTGCCAGAGCCTCTGCCAAGAAGCAATTTTTTTTCTTTTACTTTGAGAAGTCTTTGGGGAAATTATTGTTTTATGTAACAAAAAACACATTTTTAGTGTAGAAACTTGTGGCGTAATGTAAAATAAACCATGTGTAGTTCACTTTTGATCAGTCCACTGCCTTGCCAGAGAAAGAAAATACGCCACGCAGAAGAACAAGTAGTTTACTCTTCGTAGTTCAGAATGACATATGTACAATCATGTGGTCAGTTGTAGCAACTCACATAATGTCATTTTATGAGATATTTAAAATGGTCTTTCTTTGTCCATGAGATAAACTCCTTCAGCAGCTCATGAAGCAAGAGCACACTCCAAACTCTATTTTTCTCTCTGCTTCTCTCTCTGTTGCTCAAGGTACCTGCATAGCTGAAGCCTGAACAAATATGTAACAGTATCCAAAAGCAAGAGCACACTCCAAACTCTCTTTCTCTCTCTGCTTCTCTCTCTGTTGCTCCAAGCACCTGCATAGCTGAAGCCTGAACAAGGATGTAACAGTATCCAAAAGTCCCAGGCTCATGAAGCAAGAGCACGCTCCAAACTCTCTTTCTCTCTCTGCTTCTCTCTCTGTTGCTCCAAGCACCTGCATATCTGAAACCTGAACAAATATGTAACAGTATCCAAAAGTCCCAGGCTCGTGAAGCAAGAGCACACTCCAAACTCTCTTTCTCTCTCTGCTTCTCTCTCTATTGCTCCAAGCACCTGCATAGCTGAAGCCTGAACAAAGATGTAACAGTATCTAAAAGTCCCAGGCTCATGAAGCAAGAGCACATTCCAAACTCTCTTTTTCTCTCTGCTTCTCTCTCTGTTGCTCCAAGCACCTGCATAGCTGAAGCCTGAACAAATATGTAACAGTATCCAAAAGTCCCAGGCTCATGAAGCAAGAGCACACTCCAAACTCTCTTTCCCTCTCTGCTTCTCTCTCTGTTGCTGCAAGCACCTGCAATAGCTGAAGTATGAACAAATATGTAACAGTATCCAAAAGTCCCAGGCTCATGAAGCAAGAGCACACTCCAAACTCTCTTTCTCTCTCCGCTTCTCTTTCTGTTGCTCCAAGCACCTGCATAGCTGAAGCCTGAACAAAAATGTAACAGTATCCAAAAGTCCCAGGCTCAGCCTGCTCCCTGGGCATAGCCTAACTAATCAACTTTATGCATCTTATTTCACAGTTGACAAACAAACACACACACACACTGATTCCTTACATGCTCCAAAAAAAAACTTATCATCAGAAAGGTAGACTAGAGGACCTAGGTGAATCTATACTGTGTAACTAATGCAGTTTAACACCACTTTAACTGCAACAGCTCAATGCTATGGAATCATAGGAGCTGTAGTTTGGTGAGGAATCATCAGTCATTGGCAGAGAAGACTAAATAACTTGGGTTGCTGTGAGTTTTCCAGGCTGTATAGCCATGTTCCAGAAGCATTCTCTCCTGACGTTTCACCCACATCTATGGGAGGCATCCTCAGAGGTTGTGAGGTCTGTTGGAAACTAGGAAAATGGGGTTTATATATCTATAGAATAATGCCCAGGGTGGGAGAAAGTACTCTTGTCTGTTTGAGGCAGGTGTGACTGTTGCAATCGACCACCTTGATTAGCATTTAATGGCCTTGCAGCTCCAAAGCCTGACTGTGTCCTGCCTGCGGAAATCTTTTGTTGGGAGATGTTAGCTGGTCCAAAAATGTAACAGTATCCAAAAGTCCCAGGCTCAGCCTGCTCCTTGGGCATAGCCCAACTAATCAGCTTCATGCATCTAATTTTACAATTGACAAACACACACACACACTGATTACTTACATGCTCCAAAAATCTTACCATCAGAGGAGTATCAAACCATGTAGTGTTGGGAAATTCTATTCTAGCTGTCTATTTATCAATCAGCAACAATAAAAGAAATGCATAAAATCCATAACAGCCTGCTAGGTTGTCGAAGGCTTTCATGGCTGGAAACACTGGGTTGTTGTAGGGCTATATGGCCATGTTCTAGAAGCATTCTCTCCTGACGTTTCGCCTGCATCTATGGCAAGCATCCTCAGAGGTTGTGAGGATGCTTGCCATAGATGCAGGCGAAACGTCAGAGGTTGTGAGGATGCTTGCCATAGATGCAGGCGAAACGTCAGGAGAGAATGCTTCTAAAACATGGCCCTATAGCCTGAAAAATCTACAACACTCTGCTTAGGTTACTATTGTTCATTTTGTTGTGTTATTCTTTTTTCTTTCTTTCCAGGAGGATTTTGTACACGATGAACACTAATTTCTGTTTGAAGCGGGAGGCGTATTACTCGCACCATCCGAACCTGGTGAGCAAAAGTCACTTTTTTCCCTTCTTTCTCTAACTCTGATAACAAAGGAAAGAAAGAATCAATTCATAAGATGTGGTCAATGGCTTAAATAGTGCAAATCATGTAGTTCTCTTCTGCTGAATTGTGTGTTTGAAACTCTTGGTTAACCGGAACTCAAATAACTGCAGATAAACCTGAATAAATAATAATGTAAGTCATTTTAAATAAAAAAAAACTTGCTCTATTTAACCCTACTAATGTCACATGCACAATTATATTCCAAAATACTACATATTAGACCACACCTGGAATATTGTGTCTAATTCTGGGCACCACCATTCAAGAGAGATATTGACAAGCTGGAATGTGTCCAGAGGAGGGCGACTAAAATGATCAAGGGTCTGGAGAACAAGCCCTATGAGGAGCGGCTTAAGGAGCTGGGCATGTTTCGCCTGAAGAAGAGAAGGCTGAGAGGAGATATGATAGACATGTATAAATATGTGAGAAGAAGCCACAGGGAGGAGGAGGGAGCAAGCTTGTTTTCTGCTTCCCTGGAGACTAGGACGCAAGAGAACAATGCCTTCAAACTACAAGAGAGGAGATTCCATCTGAACATGAGGAAGAACTTCCTGACTGTGAGAGCCGTTCAGCAGTGGAACTCTCTGCCCCAGAGTGTGGTGGAGGCTCCTTCTTTGGAAGCTTTTAAACAGAGGCTGGATGGCCATCTGTCAGGGGTGATTTGAATGCAATATTCTTGCTTCTTGGCAGAATGGGGTTGGACTGGATGGCCCATGAGGTCTCTTCCAACTCTTTGATTCTATGATTCTATGATATTCCACCATTTATTTATTTATCATGTCAGGCAACTGAACAGTTATATTACATTTTTGACAGAACAAACAAACAAACATACAAACATACAAAAGACAGAGTTTGCAAGCTTGGTAGTTGATTAGATGTCCTTTGACCAGTATCTGGCCACTTGGAGTGCCTCTGGTGTTGCCGCAAGAAGGTCCTCCATTGTACATGTGGCAGGGCTCCACACTCGCATGTCATGGATTCCACTTTGTGGCCCCATTTCTTAAGGTTGGCTCTGCATCTTGTTTGTTCCAGAGCGCAGTCTGTTCAGCGCCTTCCAAGTCGCCCAGTCTTCTGTGTGCCCAAGGGGGAGTCTCTCATTTGGTATCAGCCATTGATTGAGGTGCTGGATTTGAGCCTGCCACTTTTGGAGTCTTGCTTGCTGAGGTGTTCCAGCGAGTGTCTCTGTAGATCTTAGAAAACTATGTCTAGATTTAAGTCGTTGACGTGCTGGCTGATACCCAAACAGGGGATGAGCTGGAGATGTCTCTGCCTTGGTCCTTTCACTATTGGCTGCTACTTCCCGGCGGATGTCAGGTGGTGCAATACCGGCTAAGCAGTGTAATTTCTCCAGTGGTGTAGGGCGCAGACACCCCGTGATAATGCGGCATGTCTCATTCAGAGCCACATCCACTGTTTTAGTGTGGTGAGATGTGTTCCACACTGGGCATGCATACTTAGCAGCAGAGTAACACAGCGCAAGGGCAGATGTCTTCACTGTATCTGGTTGTGATCCCCAGATTGTGCCAGTCAGCTTTCGTATGATATTGTTTCTAGCACCCACTTTTTGCTTGATGTTCAGGCAGTGCTTCTTGTAGGTAAGAGCACGGTCCAGAGTGACTCCCAGGTATTTGGGTGTGCTGCAATGCTCCAGTGGGATTCCTTCCCAGGTGATCTTCAGAGCTCGGGATGCTTCTCTGTTCTTGAGATGAAAGGCACATGTCTGTGTTTTAGATGGGTTGGGGATCAGCTGGTTTTCCCTGTAATAGGCAGTAAGAGCAGCTAGAGCTTCGGAAAGCTTCTGTTCAACCATCGCAAAGCTCCCTGCTTGAGCAGTAATGGCACGATCGTCAGCATAAGATGAAGCTCTCCGTCCCTTCTGGCAGTGGCTGGTCATTTGTGTAGATGTTGAACATGGATGGAGCAAGCACGCTCCCCTGAGGCAGGCCGTTCTTCTGTTTCCGCCATCTGCTTCTCTGGCCCTGGAACTCAACAAAAAAAGCTCCTGTTTTGTAGCAGGTTTCCTATGAGGCGGGTGAGGTGGTCGTCCTTTGTGATATTATACATTTTTCTCAGGAGGAGGAGGCGGTGGTTCACAGTCTCATAGGCTGCTGACAAGTCTATGAAGACAGCTCCTGTGATCTGCTGCCTTTCAAAGCCATCTTCTATGTGCTGAGTCAGGTTCAGCTCTTGCGATGTGCAGCTTTTGCCTTTCCTGAAGCCAGCTTGTTGGGGCATCAGACATGGGTCTATTTTTTTCCATAATTCTATGCAAAATAAGTCTTTCCAGAACTTTGTAAAGGTGGCACAACAGGGAGATTGGTCTATAGCGATATTCCACCATGAACAGCCCTTACAACCAGGAAGTTCTTCCTAATGTGTAGTTGGAATCTCTCTTCTTGTAGTTGGAATCTGTTGCTCAATGTCTAGCGTCTCATGCTCTCATGCCTCCTCTTAATTTTGTCTTCTACGAGCCAAATATACACAGCTCCTAGATTCCTTCCACATGTCCTGTCTTAGAATCATAGAATCATAGGATCAAAGAATTGGAAGAGACCTCATGGGCCATCCAGTCCAACCCCATTCGGCCAACAAGCAGGAATATTGCATTCAAATCACCCCTGACAGATGGCCATCCAGCCTCTGTTTAAAAGCTTCCAAAGAAGGAGCCTCCACCACACGCTGGGGCAGAGAGTTCCACTGCTGAACGGCTCTCACAGTCAGGAAATTCTTCCTCATGTTCAGATGGAATCTCCTCTCTTGTAGTTTGAAGCCATTGTTCCGCGTCCTAGTCTCCAGGGAAGCAGAAAACAAGCTTGCTCCCTCCTCCCTGTGGCTTCCTCTCACATATTTATACATGGCTATCATATCCCCTCTCAGCCTTCTCTTCTTCAGGCTAAACATGCCCAGCTCCTCAAGCCGCTCCTCATAGGGCTTGTTCTCCAGACCTTTTATCATTTTAGTCGCCCTCCTCTGGACACATTCCAGCTTGTCAATCTCTCTCTTGAATTGTGGTGCCCAGAATTGGACACAATATTCCAGATGTGGTCTGACCAAAACAGAATAGAGGGGTAGCATTACTTCCCTAGATCTTAGTACAAAAGACAAATTTTCCAAGCTTTGATTGGTTCCCCTTTGCATTGCAATGCCTCTTGTTGCTGCTTTATGTCATTACATGCCACCATCACAATTGTTAATGCAGAAGACAGGATGCTGTTGGCCAGTAGACTGGAGAGGCCTCACAGACAATTGTAAGTGTGTGGGGCACAAGGAAAAACACATCAGCTGTCTCTGTTTTCCTCACCAACAAGAGTCGGAAAGGCAGGAAACCAGAGTACTTAGGTCTTCTTTCATGACAATAGGATGAGAGCATGATTGGAACTGACAGTTTTCTGGGGAACATCTAAAAAGCACATTCCTGAGAGTCGCAACATTTTGGGACTTTAGGTAAGAATTCTGTAAACAGCAGCTTTTCCTTTTGGAAACCAAGTCTGCTCAATTCCAAGTTTCAAAACCCTTCTCCCAATTGAAATAACCCATTGTCAGGCAATGGTAACTCTGGGGTCTGTTTAGGTCAGAAAAGTAAAGGCTTTGTCGAAGGCTTTCATGACTGGAATCACTAGGTTCTTGTGGGTTTTTTTGGGCTATATGGCCATGTTCTAGAAGCATTTTCTCCTGACGTTTCGCCTGCATCTATGGCGAGCATCCTCAGAGATAGTGAGGTCTGTTGGAGTTAGGAAAATGGGTTTATATATCTGTGGAATGACTGGGGTTGGGCAAAGAGCTCTTCTCTGCTGGAGCTAGGTGTGAAGGAGTCTACCGTATCCCATGCAGCTGTGGACAAGTCTACAGAGGGACTTTGCGGCGTTGCTCAAACACGAATCAAGGAACATGAAAGGCACTGCAGACTACTTCAACCAGAGAAGTCAGCCATAGCCGAGCAACTGATGAACCAGCCTGGACACAGCATATTATTTGAGAACACAGAAATGCTGGACCACACCAACAACCACCATGTCAGACTACACAGAGAAGCCATTGAAATCCACAAGAAGCATGTGGACAATTTCAACAGAAAGGAGGAAACAATTAAAATGAATAAAATCTGGCTACCAGTATTAAAAAACTCTAAAATTACAACAGCAAAACAGCAGAGAGGAAACAACCAGGCACATCTTAACACCTCTCAACAAAAGATTCCCCCAGGTTCAGCCAGGCCTTCAAATGCTAATGAAGGTGGTCAGTTGAAACATTCACACCTAGCTCCAACAGAGAAGAGCTCTTTGCCCCACCCCAGTCATTCCACAGATATATAAACCCATTTTCCTAACTCCAACAGACCCCACTACCTCTGAGGATGCTTGCCATAGATGCAGGCGAAACGTCAGGAGAAAATGCCTCTAGAACATGGCCATATAGCCTGGAAAAAACCCACAAGAACCTAAAGCAAAGGCTAGTTGGGGAGGACATTTTAGGGGTATCTAAACTATATGAATGATAGAGAGAAATTAAAAATTATACAGTTGGGTATTAATTTTCGTGAAGATTGGGGTGCATAAAAGTACATACATAAAAGTAGGGAAAAATACAAATAGAAAAACACTTTTTTTCTTGAGAGAACAACTCTGTAAGAAACTTTAGGACTCTGAGGGAAATTGATCAGAAAATCATCAAGGAGGTTATTAGGGGCTGCTGTTGCTCTACTCTCTATGATGAAGAGCCGTCAGGACTTCCTCCTTCCTTTTGGTCACCCAGCATTTTCTGATCATCTTTCTTTATGGCGTCATAAAACACTTCCCCCGCAGTCCCTAATTTTTCTAATCACAGCTAAAGCTGTTTTCGAATTGCTTAGGTAAACAAGGAGCTAGGCTGACAGTTGGCAGCTCACACCAATCTGGGGCTTCGAACTTGCAACCTTTTGGTTGATAGATCTTATAATTGCTGATGATTTACCAGCTGTGCTAGGAATTGTGGAAGTCCAAAACACCTAGAGGGAGGGCCAAAGTTCACCAATGTCTGAGTTAAACTCATGTGCCACAGTTGGGTTTTCTGATTGGACATGGTAAGAAGAGAAAGCTGGGCCAAGCAGCCTTATCCAGAGTGATGCTACTTCTTATATCGATCTACCACGTCCCCTTTGCTCCTGTCCTTTGCTGTCTCCCTTTCTTCCAGACTCAGTATTTTGTCCCGGTGACCGATGCTGAATTCCGGGAGCGCCTGGAGCGGCACCGAGGAGAGATCGCCCTCATGTTGAGATCCTCGGAGTTCAATCAAGACAAGACCACCCTGATTGTGACTAACAACCCGCTCCCTCTGCTCATTTCCGGACAACACCTGCCCTCACCTTTCCAGTTCTTCCCAAGAGACTTGCTGGGGAAGGTAAGCTTTAGTTTGCTTTAAGGTAAGGAAAAGGTTTCCCCCCAACATTAAGTCCAGTTGTGTCTGACTCTGGGGGTTGGTGCTCATCTCCATTACTAAGCTGAAGGATCGGCATTGTCCGCAGACACTTCCAAGGTCATGTGGCTGTCGTGACTGCATGGAGCGCCATTACCTTCCTGCTGGAGCGGTATGTATTGAAGTCTGACTTGGCCACGGTGGTCCACACTCTGGTTACATCCCGTATGGACTACTGCAACGCTCTCTACGTGGGGTTGCCTCTGAAGACTGCCTGGAAGCTTCAACTAGTCCAACAAGCGGCAGCCAGATTACTAACTGGAGCGGGGTACAGGGAGCATACTACTCCTCTGCTGCGTCAGCTCCACTGGTTACCAATTAGCTTCCGAGCACAATTCAAAGTGCTGGTGTTGACCTATAAATCCCTAAATGACTCCGGCCCTGTTTACCTCTCTGAATGGATTCTCCCCTATGAACCATCAAGGTTGTTAAGATCTTCTGGAGGGGCCCTGCTCTCGGTCCCACCACCTTCGCAATCGCGTCTGGTGGGGACGAGGGACAGGGCCTTCTCGGTGGTGGCCCCTCAGTTCTGGAACTCTTTCCCGTTGGAGATTAGATCTGCCCCTTCCCTCCTGGCATTCAGAAAGCTGGTAAAAACCTGGCTTTGGAATATAGCATTTGCAGAATGATGATCAAATCAATAACGGCTGACCACACCGGCGGATGGTGATGAATTTGTGATTTTATTCTGACGACCTGGCTTTTGTAATTGTATGATATTGTATGATCTGTATTTTATATTAATGTATTATGATGCTATTATGTTTACTATATTTGTGTTGAATTTTCTGCTGTTAGCCAGCCAGAGTCCCTCTTCGGAGGTCGAGAAGATCGGGTTATAAAAGCTCTAAATAAATAAATACTCACATTTGCATGTTTTCGAACTGCTAGGTTGGCTGTAGCTGGGGCTAATAGCGGGAGTTCACCCTGCTCCCTGGATTTGAACCTGTGATCTTTCAGTCAGCAAGTTCAGCAGCTCAGCGTTTAACCCACTGCACTACTGGGGGCTCCTAGTTTGCTTTAGATAACATGGAAAGAGTACTGTGTGTTGCATTCCAGGGAAGCCCTCTGACGTTAAACACCACACAACTGGGTAGAAATGCAATCCATTTATTGAAGATATTTAAAAAGCAGCAGTAGTAAAAAAAAAAAAGCACTTTAAAATCCAATTAGGTAGAAAGATAAGCCAGAACAAATATCACAAGAAAGTTCATGAAAATCAAAAGCAAAAACTTCTATATTAAAATCCAAGAACGGGAAACATGAATCAAAGGTACTTAACACATGAATCTATCCAAAGCAAGGCTCCCAAGAATAGCAATGATGTCTTGACTTGATTCCAAATGATGCTTCATCTGACTACAGATCCTGTACTTGGGACTTTTATCTCCTCATTACGCTATATCCCAAGCGGCCAGAAATGGGTTTTGTTTTAGCCTTGAATCCTTTATCATTCTTTCTTTGAGCCTGGCAGAATGCCTAAGCATCTGGTTAGCTTTCCTTTTTTGACTAATAACATCCCGTCTATCTACTGGTTCATTAATTTCTGCAGCTGGCCCAGGTGTTGAGTTTTTCTCAGGCTCCAAACCATGGGAATTCTCTGGTAGCAATGCAGGGAAGACACCATCATCCCCAAACCCTTCAGGAACATTCTCATCAGAAAATACACTTTGAACAGGGATCTCCTGGCCATTCCCTACATCAATAGCCACCTCATCATTGGAAACACCATTACCTACATCAGTGTTTCTCAATCTTCCTAATGCTGTGACCCCTTAATACAGTTCCTCATGCTGTGGTGACCCCCAACCATAACATTATTTTCAGAACTATAATTTTGCTACTGTTTGGGATTGTAATGTAAATATCTGATAATGCAGATGTATTTTCATTCACTGGACCCATTTGGCACAAATACCTGATATCCCCAAATTTGAATACTGGTGCAGTTGGGTATTTATTTTGTCATTTGGGAGTTGTAGTTGCTGGGATTTATAGTTCATCTGCAATTAAAGAGCATTTGGAACTCCACCAATGATGGAATTGACCCAAACTTGGCTACACAGAACTCCCCTAACCAACAGAAAATACTGGAAGGGTTTCATGGGCATTGACCTTGAGTTTTGGAGTTGTAGTTCACCTACATCAAGAGAGCACTGTGGACTCAAACAATGATGGGTCTGGACCAAACTTGGCATGAATACTCAATATGCCCAAATGTGAACACTGGTGGATTTTTAGGGAAAATAGACCCTGGCATTTGGGAGTTGTAGTTACTGGTATTTATAGTTCACCTACAATCAAAGAGCATTCTGAACCCCACCAGTGATAGAATTCGGCCAAACTTCCCACACAAAACCCTCATGACCAACATGCTTTCTGATGGCCGTTGGCGACCCCTTTGACAACCCCTCATGACCCCCCCCCCCAGATTTCCCGACCCCCAGGTTGAGAAACACTAACCTACATGAACCTCATTGTTATCATTCCCAACATCCAAAGGACCCTGATGCTTAATCACAATCACAGGCTGAACTCCAACACTGTGCTGCAGAGAGTCAGCTTTACTCCGTTGTTTGAGTGCTGTGATAGGAATCTGGAGAGCCAGGATACCCTCTTGGCCCAGAAATTCATGGTGTGAGCTCTTTGGACGTCATAGGAAGGCAGTAGAAAAGCTGCTATGATATTTTATTTTTGTATAAGAATGACTTTTCCACCAGAGAAAATATTTTTTTTCTTTACCAAAACAAGCACACACAATTTTCCACTTTTGGAGCTCTCCAAGGTCCTGAACCTTCCACCTGTGGGTTCATCTACACCAGTGGTTTTCAACCTCCCTAATGCCTTGACCCCTTAACACAGTTCCTCATGTTGTGGTGACCGCCAACTATACAATTATTTTGTTGCTACTTCATAACTGTAATTTTGTTACTGTTATAAATCATAATGTAAATATCTAATATGCAGGATGTATTTTCATTCATTGGACCAAATTTGGCACCAATACCCAATATACCCACATTTGAATATTGGTGGGTTTGGGGTGGGGATTGATTTTGTCATTTGGGAGTTGTAGTTGCTGGGATTTACAGCTCACCAACAATCAAAGAGAATTCTGAACTCTACCAACAATGGAATCAAACCAAACTTGGCACACAGAACTCCCATGACCAACAGAAAATACTGGAAGGGTTTGGTGGGCATTAACCTTTAGTTTGGGAGTTGTAGTTCACCTACATCCAGAGAGCACTGTAGACTCAAACAATGATGGATCTGGACCAAACTTGGCACAAATACTCAATATGCCCAAATGTAAGCAGTGGTGGAGGTTAGGGAAAATAGACCTTGGCATTTGGGAGCTTTCGTTGCTGGGATTTATAGTTTACCTACCACCAAAGAGCATTCTGAACCCTACCAACGATAGAATTGAGCCAATTGCTGGGATTTATAGTTCACCTACAATCAAAGAGCATTCTGAACCCTACCAACGATAGAATTGAGCCAATTGCTGGGATTTATAGTTCACCTAGAATCAAAGAGCATTCTGAACCCTACCAATGATAGAATTGAGCCAATTGCTGGGATTTATAGTTCACCTACAATCAAAGAGCATTCTGAACCCTACCAAGGATAGAATTGAGCCAATTGCTGGGATTTATAGTTCACCTACAAGAGCATTCTGAACCCTACCAACGATAGAATTGAGCCAATTGCTGAGATTTATAGTTCACCTACAATCAAAGAGCATTCTGAACCCTACCAACAATAGAATTGAGCCAATTGCTGGGATTTATAGTTCACCTACAATCAAAGAGCATTCTGAACCCTACCAATGATAGAATTGGGCCAATTGCTGGGATTTATAGTTCACCTACAATCAAACAGCATTCTAAAACCTACCAATGATAGAATTGGGCCAAACGATAGAATTGGGCCAAACTTCCCATACAGAAACCCCATGACCAACAGAAAATACTGTGTTTTCTGATGGTGTTTGGCGACCCCTCTGACACTCCTCATGACCCCTTCAAGGGTCCTGACCCACAGGTTGAGAAATGCTGATCTACACTGTAGCATTAATGCAGGTTGAGGTTCTTTGGAGTGCTGTGGAATCTTGGGAGTTGTAGTTTTGCAAGGGCTTTCCCCTTTTCTGTCAAAGTGTTCTGGAGCAGTGGTCCTCAACCTGGGGTCTCCAGATGTCTTTGTCCTACAACTCCCAGAAATCCCAGCAAGTTTACCAGCTGTTAGGTTTTCTGGGAGTTGAAGGCCAAAAACATCTGGGACTCCAGGTTGAGAACCACTGTTCTGGAGTATCATCAAACTGCAACTCCCAGGATTCTGCAGCACGGAGCCATGGCAATTAAAGTGGTATCAAACTGCATTAATACTACAGTGTAGATTCACCCTTCCACCTTTACACATTGTTACAAATGGCTATCATGACACCC
The DNA here is from genome assembly GCF_037176765.1 of Anolis sagrei. Taxonomy (NCBI): domain Eukaryota; kingdom Metazoa; phylum Chordata; class Lepidosauria; order Squamata; family Anolidae; genus Anolis; species Anolis sagrei. The sequence continues at coordinate 193,811,466 of NC_090025.1, read as the reverse complement.
TTCAGGCTTCCCTTTCAACCTGCCTGATTCCATATCTATCTTTTGACCTCCTTCTCCGGTCTCTCATCCTTTTCATAGACTGTAAGCATCCGGGAGCCACACTACCTTCCTCCTGTGAAAGTGCCACCGGAGCAACTCGTGGGTCCAGTAGTAAAGCAGCTGCACAAACCAGCTCCATTCAGGTAAAGCTATGGCATAAGACATACATTTATTTTCCCCCAGTTTGACTCTCAAGATAAAAAAATAACCTACTTAAGGACACCAAACAAGAGGTTATAGCTTCTCTTGTAGTAGAAGGCAGGATCGTTTAAATGCCATTGAAAAAACATCTCTTTTGATGTGTCAGTGTGATCTAGTAATGGACTATGGACACCACTGTGTAGTTTGGTGGCAATTACATTGTTTACGCAAATGGGAACATGCCGTTATTGGAAATCAGTTTCATAACTGGTTGTAGCTGCCCTCTGTTGGTTTCTTGTTGAGATGCATTTCCACAACCAGTCTTTGGCACAGCCTCATTTCTTACATATATTTACTCTACCTCTTACAATGCACGCCGTGTCATTTCCCTCTATTATGTCACAACTACTCAGTCATGCAATTGCAATGTTCTTGCAATACCTTCCTCTGCTTTGCAATATCAGGACTGCGGCAGAAGGACATTATCGCACAAGAAGTAGTGGCAGAACAACAGCGATACTGGGATTGACAGGTTTTTGTTGTCAATGAAAAGAGACAATCCAATCTCAATTCAAGTGCAATACAGCTGCGGGACAGACATAGCGTTGTGCAATAAATCCCAACCAATTATCATGCTGTAATTGTACTTAATTCATCTCGTATGATAAAGTCCTATAAGTCTGGGCATGTCATCCTTTCTTAGTCTCAGAGGAAGGCATGGACAAATCTACTCTGTTCAGGATTAAAGCTACAGGAACCCCATCCTGTATCCAAATTGGTAACCCTGTTAGATAGATAGATAGATAGATAGATAGATAGATAGATAGACATCCTATCTATCTATCTATCTATCTATCTATCTATCTATCTACCTCCCTCCCTCCCTCCCTCCCTCCCTCCCTATCTTATCTATCTATCTATCTATCTATCTATCTATCTATCTATCTCAATCATGATGTATTTCTCCCAGGATGGGAACCAAGGTGTCTTCCAAAACATTAAACCAATGGTCTCTCCCATAACCAAGACACTCTTCAAGTGAAGTTTCATGTACAGTGTTCCCTTGCTCCTTTGTGGTTCGCTTACTGTGGACTAGCTGTTTCGCGGTTTTCCCTGTACTCAGAAACTGGTTTCGCTTTAATTGAGAATCTCTTATCTTTTTCTGTCGGAGCCTGGCAGAACGCCGAAGCCACTGTTCGGCTTGTCTGTTTTGACTAATCTCCTGCCGTCTATCTATTTGGTCATTAACTTCTGCAGGTGGTGAATTGTTTTCAGGCCCCAAATCCTGGGAACTCTCTGGTAGCAATTCAGGGAGTAGACCATCATCTGCACATTCTTCAGGGACATCCTCATGGGAAACTACTAGGCCTGGGCAACCACGGAAAAATTTGTTTCTAAAATCGATTTGTTTTTTGGGTTTTTTTGCGTTTCGATATTTAAAAGAGTTCCAAAATTTTTCTTTTAAAAAGTTCGATATTTACGAAATTTCGTAAATGTTAAAAAAAATTACAAAACATTAACGAAACAAATACGAAACAATAACGAATCGATTCATTAATGGCGGACGCGACCGCGCAATACGCTAAAAACCTCCAAATGGGACAGGGGGAACTTCTGAAGCTTCCCTCTCCCTCTGTTGTTGACTGTTGGTGTGATATTATAATTTTTTTTCACTAATTAAACAAAAAACAACTATAAAACTTGCCCCAGACATGTGGAAATAATAACGAAATGACCTCAAACCGATAACGAAACGAATACATAACAAATCCGAAGCATTTATGAAACGAATTTAAAAATTTGTTTCGTTTTTAAGTTGCTCCAGAATGGTTCGTTATCGCTTTGTTATAAAAAAAATAACGAATTTTTAACGAATTACGAATTAACGAAACGAAACCGCCCAGCCCTAGAAACTACACTTTGAACTGGGATCTCCTATTCATTCTCTGCATCAATATCATTGACCAAACCATTGCCATCTTGAAATTCATTGACATCACTTCCCACATCCAAAGCACCCTGATCCTGAAATACAATCACAGGCTGAGCTCCAATACCCAAAGCTTCTGGAGGGAAAGCGGCAGAGGGAGGAAGGCAAGGAGGGAGGGAGGCAAGGTGGGGAGGAGGAGGGCCATGCAGGTGAAAGTGTCCCTCTTGCCAAGGAATGGTGATATGGGTGCCCGAGGGAGGGAAGAAGGGAGGAGAAAGAGGAGAGGAAAGAGAAGGCGAAGTGGGAGAGAGAGATTGGGGGGGGGGGGGGGGGAAGCATCCCTACTTTGCGGTATTTCACTTATTGTGGGTGGTCCTGAACGAAACACCCGCGATAAGTGAGGGAACACTGTATACCTCATTGCAATAGTCAGGATGGGATTGTAATGAAAGGACAGGCTCTAAAAAATACTTACAATTGATGCCCATGTATTCCTGATGAACAAACCTATCATGTCCCAGGTTTGCCACTCGCAACGATTTCAAGACCGAAGCTCGGTTTTCAAAGAATTACGCCGAGAAACGCCTGCAGAGACTGTACCCCAACTTGCGGACTCACATGAGACCTGGTAAGAAATTATCTCTTAACTCAAGAGAGGAAGGGAAGGTTTCCTTTGGGGGAAAGGTCCCTGAATCCTTGATAGGGACCATTCTTTGGACACAGAAAGGTACAAAAATCAACACTGTACAACTCATAGTTTATCTGCTTGTGCACACCAATATGTCCTCCAATGCGATGCTAAGGTTAATTTCTTCCATTCATGGTGGAGAATGTAGAGATTTCTAGAGATAATGCCTTCCCCTCTCCTTTTCTTCCTCCCCAAATGCTTGGATTGCAGTCTCAAAGGGCAGAATATACTGTTTGCTCTCCTTTTTTTCCCTTCTGAATTCATGTAAATGCTTAAAACAGTCACTAGGTGGCGACATAATTTTTTGTGTGATCCCACAAAGGCAACCAGATAGACTTAAAGCTATTTCTCCAGCAAGAAAAAACGCTCTGAAACCAGAGAAAGCTGCCATTCCTTAGGGAAGGGAAGTGCAGCAGATCTGGCTCACCTCACAACCAAGTACCAAAGACACACCTTCTGATGTTCCCTCTTCTACACAACCCTTAAAGATACAAGAGTCTTCTCCATTTGTTAACATGGCAACCCAATTAGG